>NC_089491.1:283169784-283472814 GCF_036850765.1 Saccopteryx bilineata
TAAAATCTTTAAAAAGTTGAAATGCCATTATCCATCATCCCCAGGAAAACAGCCCCTCGCTTTATGAGAAGGAAGTCTGATTTTCGCCCCCGCCCCCAGTTCTTTGCTTTCTTAAGGGCCGTTCTCCTCTTTTATCTGAAACCAGAAACTCAGGAGGTGAGAACACAGCCTGAGTGGGTGTCCGCCGCCCCCGGCGGGGCCTTCCTGTCACAGAGGCCAGCCCGGACCCGGAGTGGCAGGAGGCCGGGCCACTCCGCCAGGTGCCGCCATTGCAGCTCTCTTCTGGATAATTCGTGACTTCATTAGCAAGTTCTGATCTTGACTTTTAAGAGCCTATATACTTTTATTTTAGCTCGTGTCAAAGGTAATGAAAGCACTTGACTTGTACAGAAACCATGAGCGTTCTGCTTTTTTTAAAAAAAAAATAAAAAAGTACTGTTCTATCTTTCTGTTGCCACGTTAAGGCAGAGCGAGGACAGAGGACAGGGGTGCACCATGGTCGCCCCCACTCATCCCCACCACTCAAGACTGTCTTGGTTTGTGTGCTTGGTGCCTCCCGGGGAAGGCGCTGGACACGCTGCACGCTCCACGCCTGTTTTAATTAATTCCACCTGAGCTGGTGGGCGGGGGGGGGGGGGAGGGGGGCGTCTCCATCCCAGAGAGCCTAGCCCACAGGGATGCCTCTGTCATTAGTAACCCGCATGTCCACAGATCCGACATGGGGAACGTTCTCTCTGTGGCCAGGATGCTCGAATGGCCCCCCTCCTTCTCACCGCACCCCCACAACTTCTGTGAACGGGCTCACCCCTCTTTGCAAATCCCAGCCTGCCGTGTCCTTGTCCAGCAAGGGGATTTTAAACAGACATCCCCGCCTCGTCGGGGGCCCTGTCCTCTTACTGGATGGTCCGAGGCTTCATCAAGCCACTAGTGTGAGGGCCAGTGTGGCTGTTTCCCGTTACCCCTTGGTAGGAGTAGTTGATTGGGAATCGCAGCGTTGGGACGTGGACAGAACAAATGCACTGAGTCCGAGTGTTTTTCCTGGCAGCAGCCAACTCTGGCCTTATTTCACTCATTTGTCTTCCTCCCACCCCTTTTCCTTGGGCTGAGCTCTTTTGCAATGGTCAGAAGGGGATATGGGTGGGAGGAAGGGGTCTCTCTCCAAGGAAAAGCAAACTTCGTTGACCTCATCACTCCATCTTCTATTTTTAAAAATGTTGAAAAAATAGAAGCCCTGTCTTATAACTATCCGCCTCACCGAGGCCGGTGGTGTCTTGTTGGAAATGGCAACACTGAATCATAGGGAAGGCTCTGGCTCTCACACCAACTCATCCACATGACAGAAACACAGCATGGAGACCAAGAAACATTCCATTGAACGTCTCTGGTGAGCCCTGCCCGGAAGCTGACGCCCCGCATCGTGTGGAGGGCCCTGGAGGGGCGTCGGGATGATCCCGGGGTTTCCCACGCATGTCCTGCAACGTGGGCGGTTCTCCAGACTTCAGGGGGCACGCAGTGAGCCTCCCTACAGCGCCACATTGTCAGTAACTTACTGCAGAACCATCCAAGCCGAAAGCTATAGAAATCTCCCCACATAGAGACCCTCTGTGCGCTCATAGTCTGTTCTTTATGGAGGGAAAAGCCATTTGGTTCTCTTTACAGTGTAGTGTAATTTCGTGGTAAACACTTGACCTTGCCGGCTCTCTCTCCTTTACGTAGTCTAGACATTGACTTGATGGACCGTTGACACAGGGTCCCTTTCACTCCACAGGGAGGGCTCTCCTTGTTTTGTTTTTGTTGTATCAGCCAGTCTCCCCAAGTCTGAGTAAGGACAAGCCCACGGTTCTCATGAATCGTGTTAGGGATGTCTTTGCATACCTAACTTCAAAGTTTGGTGCCATGAAGGACGAAGCAGCCAAACCTTGGGGGTGGGGAGAGGCTCTACTCCGGGTCCACGGACAGTTAAGTGATAGGTGTGACTAGCCTGTGTCTGATCCCCCCCACCCCACAGTCATGTCCTGGGACCGTCCTGACATGCTCCCCCCTCGGTAGCCCTGTGAGTGCGTGACTCCATTTAGCCACTGGGGGCCATTCAAACAAATAGTGAATTTGTCTTTTGATTTCTGATTTCAGCCACGAGCTCTCTTATTTTTTTCACCACCCTCCCCCATGAACAAACAAGTAAATTCATGATTTGATATTTGGATCTTTTAGGGAACAGTTTTTATTTTTAGCAACTGGTTTAAAAAAAGAGAGAGAGAAAAAAAGAAGTCAAGCAAAGAATTTTTTAAAAGGTGTGACTGCCAAGAATAGAAGCCACTCTGAGGTGTTCTTCCTGATGCTTAGTGTTTGAGGCCTCTCGTGAGGCTGCCCAGCTCCACGGTCTGTTGCCGAAATCCCGCATGTCGTTAATAATCCGCCGCAGGGTCCACAGGAGTTGTCATGGTGCTCAATATATTTTGATGAAAACAGAAATCTGGCCACAGGCAGGTCGCTAAAGAAAATGTCCAATTTAATTTAAGCCCCTCAATTGACTATCCCATCCAAGTCATTCCAATTCCACGACTCCAGTGGTAACACGAGAGCCCGCCGAGGGGAACCAGTCAGTGGCTCATGCCAGGGGCTTTTGTTCTGCAAGGCCGGGTGGACTTCATTCTGGTCTCAGCGAAAGTTCAAGGAGCCCAGCGGTCTCCTCCCTGGGCCTGGCCAGCTGAGTCTACCTGACACGGCCATCTGCATCTCGCCGCGGTTCGGAAGGGCCGGCCATCTGGCCAGCCAGGCCCAGCAACAGAACTGCAAGCGTTCGGGGGGCCAGAACCCGCAAAAGACTTCCGAGGGCCCCTCTGTTTTCAGCCTGTCCCCTGTCTCACTTTCCCAGATGTCAGGGCTGCAGGAGAAGAAGAAAACCAGTTAAATAAAGAATCTACAAGCAAAGTCCGGGCAACGCCATGCAGGTGGCAGGCAGCAGTTCATGTCACCATATTGCCCCGGTGGCCCAGTGGTCACTGGTGGTCATCAGACACAGCTGCTTCCATGTCCCAGGACACATCATAGCAAATGCTCTAACCTTGTCCTCTGTGGGGCCCTAAATCGCTAAGCTCCCACCGTTACAGACAAAGCCTTTCTGAGGCTCAGGGTGCCCAGCCTGGGGCGGGGCTTCCCTTGATCTGATCCACGAAGGAAGATGGCCCCGGCGGGAGTCTGGCCGCGCAGTCGACGACCCAGGAAAAACACACAGGACGACGACCCTTTCTCTCCCCGTGGCCGGTCAGCAGTGAATGGTTGCCCATGGGCGCCTGCTGGGTGGTCCTATAGACAAGCTGATGTCAGTTCAAAGCGAAGCAAAGAAAAAAAATTCCAGCCAATGTCGGCAGGCACACTGTCTAAAGGCACACATGCTCGACCTTGTTCCGTCACCGCCCCCTTTGTCTCCCTCGCTGTAGAAAAAAATAATGATTTTACAGGGAAAGCCTTCCCGTCTGGACAGTCATGGGCACACATAGTTTTCAGTGACTTCCACGGCCATGGCACAATGTAGTTCCTGCTGCCTTTTTTTCTTCCACCCTTAAATTTTATCCCAGCAGAAAATGACAAGAATGAGCTGCTGGGGGCCTCCCCCTCCCCTCCGCCTCCTCCTCCACGGCGGACGGTTAGACGTGGAGCTGACAGACGCCTACGGTTGCTCTAGCCCGCCAGCAGCCGGGACTTTCACCAGGAAAATAGAAATGCCTCTTCTTCCCCTCAGAATATTCTCTCAAGGCCCAACTCCAGCAACACGAGGAGGGCGCTAGGGCTGTAAGCTGAGGGCTTGATAGCTTTTGTCTGCGGGTCCCAACTTTATTGCCGCTTCAACATAGGATTTTAAAATGCCCAGTGCTGAAATTCTTGCACTGCCCGAGCTGACGTAGTTGTAGCCGTTGTCTGGGGGAGCCTCCAAAGCTCAACACGTATCTGCACCCTTTCATGGCCAAATGAAATCCATCTGGCTCAGCCACTGCCATTGCCAAAACAGCATCGAGCTTTGGGTCCCACCAGCGTCTTTGAATTCAGGGAAGGGGCTGGTGCCAGGAGAGCCTCGGGTCTGGGAGCATCCATGTGTCTGTTGACGCCACTTTATCGGTATTTGGAGGAAGCTTAGATCGCATGGCCGCCCTGACCGAAAAGAGAAGAGCTATGTAGGACGGAGTCTGAAGCCACAAGGCGTTTGGGCAGCCGCCTCCCCACAGCGCGGTCCTTCCCTCCTCCCTGGCTGCCTGCGGCCATTAGAGCCACATGATAGACAGAACCACAAATAACAAGTGCTCTAATTTCTGGAATTATGTTCCAACTGTTCCCAAAAACCCTAGGAAACGTCCACCCCTGCTTCCCAGTCAGAACCGTCAGCTCGCATGAATTGTACAGAGAGAGTGCGCTCCACCCCGGGATCAGAGGGGGAAGAAATGCTTAGTCCCTACAGCGAGTCACAGAGTCCTCAGTCCCCTGGGAGCGGCGGCAAGGGCCCTTGAGATTTTAAGATGCTCGGACCCACGGAGGGTCCCAAGTCTTTGTGAAGTTCGCATTTCCCTTTAAAGACAGAAAAATGGGATAAGACGGAAGTGCTCCTCATACTGCTCTTCTGGGAACCCAGTCAGGGTGCCAGTTAATATAAAATTTAGAAATAAGCTCCATTCCTTCCCTGGTGTGTGTGTGTACGCTAATGAATCAACTAAGAGAAGAAGGTGAAGAGGCGGATAGCCACCAACCAGATGATTCACCACCAGGGAACCCCCGGGGTAGCGGCAGGAAATGAGCTGCTTTTACACTCACATCTACCGGTGGGCCTCCACCGTGTAAAGACCACCTGTGTGTAGTTTTAGGGTTCTGTGAGGCAGCCATGGCTAGGTTTATTTTGGTCTGTACAGACCGCCTTCTCCCAGAACGAGGCCTCTCAGGAGAGCAGGAGGTGACGAAGACTTTTAAGGGTCCTGCGCAGCCCAGGGCAGGACTAACATGAAATTATTCTGCTTGGAGAATGAATATTTATGTAAGATATATCCAAACCCTGTGTACTTTTTTAAGGCTTATATTAGGATGATTCTCAAAGTCGATTTTAAGAGCAAAAGTCCCCCCCTCGAATAGATCTCACCTTAGTGTCACGTTCAAGGGCCTCAGCCAGAAGTCTGCCCGCTGCTCTACCTTTTGACCATGGTGGAGAAGCTATAGAAACACAAAAAAAGGTCTAGTTATTTTTAAAAAAATAAAATAAAATAAAAACAATGAGAGTTTATTTTTGCTTCTTTAGTAGTATTGGAAAATATGTTAGTAACTAAAATAATAAAACCTCCTGGGAGGCCAGGTCTACCTTAATGAATGATTGCCTCTTGGGGTGGAAAATTAAGGGAACATTAGTCAATGTGTTAACTAGAGAAGCCACTGCTGTAATTTGCGCCCCCGCGTATCTGGGTCTAAAGTCAAAATAAAGCCACATGCCATCTGGCAGGGGGTGGAGGAGAGAAATAAACTTGGAGTTCTACCTCTAACAGTAGTAGTATCAGAACACTCAGGACGGAACTCCACGGACCAGGAAAATCCTTGGGGCTCATCAGTAGACGCTCATTCACCTAAATGCCCCCATTCTTCAGTTTAGGAAGCTATAATGAGGGTTGTTGGCATGCTTGGTTGATTTGTTTTCATATTTCAAACGCTCTCAGTTACCGCCATTGCCAGCGTAACACTTCATACTTGACAACTGATAAAAGCACTGAAAACTCCTCTTACGGCACCAGGTCTTTGAGTAAGCACGTTGAAATCGTGTCTCTCGTTTTTGCTGAAACCTTTGGTGCAGGATTGTTGACATCTGATAGGGTCCCTTCTCTTTCACTGTTCTCACCTGCTCCCACCAGGACCTTCTCTCCTTTTGTGGCTGTTCTAGATATACTGTCTGTTCAGAGTCCTGTAGGTGACTGATCAGCACATGGCACTCGTGCCAATAGCCATGGTTACTCTTGTTCCAAAAACCCCCTTCCCTGGGCAGCTAGACATCTTCGAACAGTATTCCTAAGGGTCCCAAAGCATCTTTGCAATTTGCAAAGACTTCCGTTGTCTCCCCATACTGCTCAGTTTTCTGTTAAAATGTTATTTTTTAGTCTAGAAAGTTTGATTTTCTGGGGTATTCCCCCACCCCCGGGGATTTCATAGCGTTTGAGATGTAAAAATACGTAGCCCGAATAACGAAGGTAGTAGCCCTGACCATCATCCCCAGCTCAGAAGGTAGCGTCAGGTCAGGAAGGGAAGGTTTGAGACCATTCCTTTTTCCTGTGTCCTCCCTGCGCCCTGGGTCTGCACCGTGCCCCCCACCCCCGACACGCCACACTCTCCGTCGGGCCCGACCCCCAGTCACTGAGGACTGTCTGCCTCCGGGTCCTTAGGTTGGACACCTGCCTCCTAGCTGTGTTTGGCAGGCCAGAAGGATGAGGTAATGAACAGAAGAGAATGTTCTGGCTTTTTGGCCTCGTCCACATACAACATTATTCAAGAGAGTTTCCTGCAAGAGGGAGCAGAGCTGCTCTGAGATCCCTGATTGAACATTCTGTAGGAGTGCAGAGGGACAGAACTGCGCACGTTTTTTGATCCCTTTGAGAATCAACGGCAATAGGAATCCCATCTACCCGGGCCTCTCTCTCAGGGATGCGTGCAGACGGAGGGGAGAGGCTCATTTGTTAGCGTGCTTGGCTTTCCTCTCTCCGGCCCGGGCCGGCCGTTCCCGTCAGCGCAGCCCCCGTGGTCATTTGTGCAGGGTGTTCCCTGAGTGCATATTCTGTGAGCCCTTTCTCCAGGACGATGGCAGTTCTTTGCAAGACAAATGCCTCAAAGACATATGGTTTTCATAGATTTTTTTCCCCCCCGTCTAGACTAGCTTTATTTAGTGACTTTTGGTCTGAGTCGGTCTAGTTAAAAGTTTCTGTGGGAGCTTGTGTAAAACTTTTAAATGTGGGCATACCATTAAGGTGTAAAACAAAAAGTTTGACTTCTTCTTGGCTCAAGATGAGAAGGGTCTGTTTGAGAATTTCCTCCAGGTTAGGTAATTCGGATCATCCTATACGCCCAGGACGTCAGCTCCCACAACACTCTCCGAAATGGAAAGACTGACCCCCCAAATCTGATAACTGTTAAAGTCATAGACTCTTTTCGGTTTTCCTGAGTAAATTCTTTGTGTTCTAGTTGGGGTGTGTGTGCGTGTGTGCGTGTGTGCGTGTGTGTGTGTGTGTGTGTGTGTGTGTGTTAGAAAGCTCTAATTCTTTCTGCAGACTTTTCACATGGCCCAGGGGACATATGATTCCTTGCCCTTTTAGCACCAGTTTTTACAAACACAGCATTTCCCCCATTTAAAAAAAAGAAAAGAGCCCAACAAGCCACTGAGTAAAGTAGGCGGAACACTTAGGAGTTTTCGTAGTGCCTTCAACCACCAAAGAAAATGTGGTTTTTGAGCCAGAGTCCAGGGCTCATTTAGAAACAATATGACACTTAAAAGAGGGCAAGAATGACTTCTAGCCGTGCCCAGCGTCGGCCTTCTGCCCCATCTTTTGCAAGAGCTCAGGGCACGCCCCAGCCCCAGCGTGGCTGCCTCCCATCGGAGGGCGGACAGAGCAGATGTGGGTCGTCCTGTCCCCGCCGGCCTCATCACTTGGCTTTGCACTGAGCATTTAATTGGACTCAGTCACATGTTTGTTCCCTGGGATGGCAGCTTGCGAGGCACACAGCCTGCCTTTCTCTGTTTGTTTGCTTTCGACTTCGTGTTTGGTTTTTATATCCGAGCACTAAGGCATGTTAGAGCTCCTCCTGCTGGCGTGTTTCTTAATCGCTGGGGTTGTAGGGAGTCCAGGGCAGCTCTTTGTCTGCTCTCTGCCGCTGGGACTGATGTCAGGGACTAGAAAAGCATCAGGCAGTGCATTTACAACTGGTCTTTCCCTTCCCCAGGCCTCACAGTCAGGCTGACTTGAAACGTAGGTGCAACATAAACCTTCAGACGTCTCCTGCTCTATTTTGTTTGTTTGTTTGTTTCAAAAAAAATATAAGGACTTGGAGAGTTCACATCTCCGTCCATATTTCTAAATGCATGTTTACACTCTCTGAGGTGAGGCCCAAGTCAGACTCTCCGGCTTGAAAGGGTCTCCCTCTCTCTGGGAAAAGGGGGCAGAAGTCTTGCTATGCCCCCCCCCCAGACGAAAGGAAGGTCACACTTTTATACAGAGGTTCCCAGCAATGTTTTCTCCTCCCCACCTGACCCCCACCACTGTTTCTCTTCTCCCTGACTTGACGTGACAAAGGATGGTGCATCTCAGAGGTGGGCGTGCTTCTCCCGGGAGCTCCTTCCGAACCCCTCCTATCTGGCCTCCCCCTCCTCGCAGACAGCCGCCCAGTGGAGTGGGCCTGCCCCTCCCCCAGTGCCTGGGTGGGAGTCGGGCAGGGAGGCAGGACAGAAAACGAGGAAACGTTTTCCCCCGGCTACTGTCAGTGGGACCAGGTTTCTACAGCATGTAAGTCCTTGGAGATCTCTTAGGGAATTTCTGAAAAGGGAGGGACAGGGCAGAGAGGGAGGGAAAGAGAGACAGAGAGAAGGAAAAAAGTCATCTGAAGGGATGCTGCCTAACTTCATTCCACAGCCTTGTGTGCACAAACCTCTTTAAAAACCGTACTCTTTCTCTCCACGTGGCTCTCTCAGGGCCGTCCCCTGGCCTTCTGCTTCTCCACAGTTCCTCAGGCTGTTTCTCTACCCAGCTTGTCTGCTGTCCGTGATACAGTGCAGGACTGAAAACATAACAAGGCCATCCATCTCAAAAGTAGCGCTTGGTAGAAATCATATTCTGATACAACTACACACCCTCCCTAAGTCATCTATCTGCTTTCTGAGTCAGGACACTTGGAGCAAAACAAGCAGCTTAGACACATGTGGCGAAGAATAGGACACCGGCTTTCTCCAGCCGACGGCGCTGCTAGCTTTCTTACCTTCGCACGTACTGTTTCCTGATTCTGGAAGGCCGGTCGCCTCCCCGTACCCTGCTTTCTGGATGACGTCCTTCCACATCCCCGGCCTCTTCCCAACCCCAGGCTCAGACTCCAGGTGTCCCTCCAGCTCCCCAGACATCATCCTGTCATCGCACTGGTCCCACTGTGGTCACTGTTGATTTGACCCCCCCCCATCTTGACTAGAAATTCCTGGGCCATGACTATCTGTATTTCCAAACCTCGACGTCTTCACACAGTGCCGCACCCATAAACAGGGCTCGTCAAGGGAATGAAAAACTACAAAATGAGTTGCCACGCAATCTTTAGTCAAAATATGTTTTGGAATGAGCCCCCCTCTTGTGGGTATTTTAGGAAACAGTTTAAACGCAACCAGTTTCCCTCTTGTCCTAGTCTATTGAAAACCTTGCCGGGTGAAGGCCGTTGCAGAATTCTTTTGACGAATCATCATAAACCGAGCAGAGCTAACGTGGGCAAGTCATTCTTTCAGTGGCCTTTTTGTTGCCCCCACAGAAGTGGATGTAGCAGTACCATCCCTGTGGATGAAGTCCAGGTTAGGTATTCAAGGTAATGCCAAGAAAAACTGCCAAGGTAGATTACATTACCATTTATCTCAGAGCCTAATTTATACAGGATATTATAGGTTTGTATCATCAAATAAAAATCACGGGCTTGTTTTTCTCCTTATGTTCTTATTTCAAATTCCATCAATCGATTCATACTTTCCCAATGACATACGTTATAAAATCAGGGGTTGGTTTTCACAAGGGAAGGAAATGCTGGCTCAGAAATGTAGCAAGAATCACATTAGAGAATTCCTGAAACCCTTTAAATGGACTCCAAGTCCTATGTTCCTTCCAGCATCTACTGTAAACTATTCATGAACAGCATTGGCTTACTCCATTGCTACAGCTGAGTGGGCCAAATATATGCTGGATAGCATCCTACAGTATTTTTTATAATAAGTTACAAAATATTATCTTCCATGTGGACAAAATCATGACTGTTCCAGCATTTTTCTGAGCTTACCCTTATATGTTCTACACATGTAAAACTTGTTTTGTTGGGGGAAAATGCTCAAAATAAGAAGCAAACGTTGACATTTAAAATACTTTGTCCCATAATTTGTCCTCTTAGAGCATCATTCACAAGAGGAAGTCCTAGATCAGAGCAAGTTGTCTTTCCATTTGACCCTGGAGGTACCCTCCTATCTGATTTATCCTTGGATGTATTCACTCACTTGTGTTCTCTGAACTCCTGGTTGGAACACTGCCCTCTGCAGGAACTGTGGAAGGCTGCGAGCAGGACGAGGTGTAACCTCAGTGCATAAGGAGTTTACGATGTTGTTAAGATGGTAAATTATGCATATGTGCCTTAAACTTTAAAAAGTGATGCAAAGATTAAGTAATTGAAGAGAATTGAGGGGGGTACTGTGGGCATCCTCTAACCCAGCTCATTGATACCACCAGAGCCATTATTGTCTGAAGCTGGTTCAACAGATGAGTTGAACAGAGCCCCCTTTGAGAGACGCTTGTCATGATTTTAGAAAACTCAGAAATAGTTTTTGTATTTCTTTTTTTTTTTTTTTTTAGTTTTTGTATTTCTTTAATAAATTCACCAGCCTGGACTGGCTGGCTCAGTGGTAGAGTTTCGGCCCAGCGTGTGGATGTCCTGGGTTTGATTCCCGGTCAGGGCACACAGGAGAAGTGACCATCTGCTTCTCCACCCCACCCCCTCTCACTTCTCTCTCTTTCTTCCCCTCCCCTCCTGCAGCCACAGCTCCATTGGAGTGAGTTGGCCCTAGGCACTAAGAATGGCTCCATAGCCTCCACCTCAGACACTAAAAAATGGCTCCAGTTGCAAGGAAGCAAGGGCCCCAGATGGGCAGAGCATCGCCCCCTAGTGGGTTTTCTGGGTGGATCCTGGTTGGGGCACATGTGGGAGTCTGTCTCTGCCTCTCTTCTTCTCACTAAATGAAAAAAAAGAAAGAAAGAAGGAAGGAAGGAGGGAGGAAAGGAGGGAGGGAGGGAGAAATTCACTAGATGTAGACAAAAGAAAGGAGGTGTCTTGTTTCTTGTGGTTTAGTTGACAAACCCTTTTTTTTTTTTACCTGTTTCATTAAAAAGATAAGAAAATCAGGCAAGTTGGTATCATATTCTCATAGCTCTCAGACACCTGAGATGGATAACTCTCCCAAGATCCTAAATGTAATTATATGTAAGCTGAATGTTTGAGGCAGTGATATTCTAAAGCTTTTATTATATTGAATAAGTAGAACTTGTGGTATGAAAGAAGCCTATTGCGTATTTTTTAATGCAAATAACTACCCTCTTAAGCAGATACCATTCCTCTAGAAGCGTCAGTCTTTGGACATCTTTTTTTCTTTTTCAGGGGTTGCTTTTTATTTTTTTTAAAAGCGAGGTCCACCTAGCTAACTAATTAGGTCGGACTTCAACCACAGCCTCTCGGAAGATGAGACTGTGGAATGCACGCGCCGATGCTGGCCGCCTGTGCGAGCTCTCCCGGGCAAGTCGTCACCCTTCCGGCGGCGACAGGCAGAAGGACCACCATAGGACAGTGTCTTGGTCTTCAATGAAATAAACCCAACACTGATTAGATCCCTGCTTGAGTCTCTCATTCCCGAAGATACCAGAGTATCTTTACAACCATTTTTTTCATCCTTCTTAAGATTTCGTCCGAGCACTTTCTCTTATTGCTTGTACGTTATCTGGCGAAGGGACTGAACTGCTACAATAAAGTAAGGTCCGGCCCTGGCCTGTTGGCTCAGTGGTAGAGCGTCGGCCTGGCGTGCAGAAGTCCCGGGTTCGATTCCCGGCCAGGGCATACAGGAGAAGCGCCCATCTGCTTCTCCACCCCTCCCCCTCTCCTTCCTCTCTGTCTCTCTCTTCCCCTCCCGCAGCGAGGCTCCATTGGAGCAAAGATGGCCCGGGCGCTGGGGATGGCTCTGTGGCCTCTGCCTCAGGCGCTGGAGTGGCTCTGGTCGCAACAGAGTGACGCCCCAGAGGGGCAGAGCATCGCCCCCTGGTGGGCAGAGCGTCGCCCCATGGTGGGCATGCCGGGTGGATCCCGATCGGGCGCATGCAGGAGTCTGTCTGACTGTCTCTCCCCGTTTCCAGCTTCAGAAAAATACAAAAAATTAAAAATAAATAAATAAATAAAGTAAGGTCCGCCTCAGAGGTCATGCCGTAGACCAGTGGTTCCGACAGCCTCATCCCGGGATGAGCAGCGGCAGCAGCATTGGCACCATCTGGGAATGTGCCAGAAACGTCTCACCCCCTTAGAACTCTGTGCGGGACCCAGAGAGCTGTGTTTTAACCCCACCCCACCCCCAGGGAGCTCAGGCGCACTGCCCAGCTGGGGAAGCATTGCGCTGGAGTATCCCTGAGGAACTGCTCAGTGGGGAGAATCCTGGACGGGCCAGCAGGAGAGAGGAAAGGAGGGACATGGAGCCACAGAGACCCAGTCCAGCTCCTTCCCTTACCACCCAGGGAATTCCCACAGCCCACTCCGAGGAGGAGGAGGGGCAGGGCAGTTATGTAAAGGTGGCTGCCCCCTCTCCCACATCCTGATGCGCCCAAGCCATTTGCCCTACCACCCCCTCCCCCAACCCAGGTCAAGGTCAGCCTCATGTTGTGAATAGTCTGAACCAGCCAACCCAATGAAGAGCAGGTGAAATGTTAGTTCTTCCATTCTTAGGAGAGAGGCAAGAAACAGTAAGACCCCATTATACATTCTTCTCTCTTATCTGGTAAGTCAGTTTCTCCCTCTCCATGCCACCCACCCTGTGTGAGCCTTTGACTTTCTTACAAAGTTTGTCATTAACCAAAAGACTACAAACGGTCCATCCCTCTAGCTACAAATGTGACTTAGAGTTCTACATCTTTCCCTTTGATGGCTCTTCTATTGTAACCATAAACTGCCCACACACTACACGGTGTTACAATAAACACTAAGCAATGCTCGCTGCTGCGTTTCAATGTGAGGGGTCACTAAATGAAGCCTGTCGCTGAACAAAGCAGCCAGGAAAACTTGGCACAACACAAATAACTCTGTGTTGCCCAAAACAAACTGTCTCAGGAGGTGAATGTCTTTGGAAACTCTTTGAATGGTTAGGAACTGGACCACTGAAATGAACCTGAACTGTAAACCTCAAACATTTTTTCTGGTGTTGACTTTGGCAAACGTCTTAGCGTTACTTAAGAAAATTCATGCTGAACAACTTCATGCTCCTCCAGAACTGCTCTCTTAGTGGAGTTTTATATAGAGATATTTAGGGATTTTTTTAAAAGAAATAACATGGTGCTCATTTCTTCCGGGACGGTTAGGGACTCTAGGATTTTTTAAGTTACTAAGTACATATATGAGTTACTTTACCTGAAACTGGGTGCATTTTATGAATGTCTTAATTATTTTGAGAGGATGTGATAGAAGTTTTATCTTTCATTCTTTCAACTATGAAACCGCCACCCAGGTATGCTGTGTCTAGTCAATGTACAGCCCTAGGGTTTCCTTTGGAAAACTCATAACGCATAGGTACTCTGATCTATTTTTGTGGGGGAAAATGCTATGAGCCAAAGACCATGCTAAGTTCTGCCCATAACTGTTGTCTTTCTCTTGTCCCCTCGGTATGGTCCAGGAGTCAGGGAGGAGATTCATGAGCAGTTGCTGGACCATCAGAAGTATTGAACCCTTTCTACTCTCTCCCCAGCGTTGAATTCCTCCCTTCCATCCTCATCACTGAACTTCTGGTTCCTTTAGCCTCATGACTGACCTGCATTCCCTTAACAACTTTCCAGTTTTATATGATTTGCCCTGCTTTGACCACATTCTTGTATTTACAAGCTCCAAGTATTAATGACAACAATTTGCCCTATTTTTTCCACTTTATATGGGGCGGTAAGGGGGAGGGCTATATAGTAAAGCCACTCACATATTTGTCTTATCACACTTGTCTTCCACTAGGAAGAGATTCTGAGTCCTTAAAAGCAGGCAACATCATGCAGTGTCCGTAGTAGGATCCCAATGAGTAATATAGGCCGTGCAAAGCGGGAGGCATGTTATACGTTCCCTAGGCTGAGTTTCCTGTGTTGTATGTGCGAAAACTGAGGCTCAGGGCGCAGTTAGTGGGCTGATAATTGTACAAACTGGCGATGGGAGCTGGAATCCACATCTTCTGACTTCAGATTCGGATTCTTTCTGTACAAACTGATGCCCCAACTCTGAGCCTGTGACCTAGGCCTCCGGGTGTGTGTCCTGGCCTCACTGACCCTCCTCCTCTTGACCTGGCCTGTCCTCCGTCCTGGCCAAGCATCTCTGCTGAGGCACTTTCCCTGCACTTGTTTGTCTGTTATTCAGTAACTTTTCTATTCACCACCTTCTCATCACATTACTGTGAACGCTGAGGACATGGCATAAACACAGACTGCGTGGGCTCTGCTCTCAGGGGCCTCCTGCGAGGACAGAACACGGGCAATGACAATGAATACGGAATGGAAGACAGGGCTGGGTGCTGTGAGTCACACAAACATCACGAAATGATTGGTGGGGAGGATGGTCAGGAAAGACTGAGGAAGGACGTTGGAGCCCAGAACAAAGGGGTTAGGAAAGAACCTAGTCTTATTCCTTTCCCTCTTTGGCTGCAATCCTTGGTCCAAGCTATTTCATGTGCATGACACAATTTCTGGTCCACTGTGCCACGCTGAATCCCGCTTATCACTGAATTTATAGTTTAAGATCCACTTTTTTTTTTTTTCAAATAAAATTCCCTAATTAAGTTTCACCCGTTATTGAATCTTCTAATAGAGTCTTCCTTCTTTAAATTCAAGTTCTGGCCAACTCTCTTGCCCTCTCCCCCCCATAACTGCTTAATTGCTAAGAATACATTTCTGTAGGCTATATGACTATTTATTAAACTCCATGAGGACCGGGGACCTACTATTTCAAACATCTACTAAAGAACTGAGCAGTCAAATACTTTATAGGTAGAGTTCCCAAGGGTGTAAATCCTGCATGTCTCTGTAGTTTTTCCTTTGGTTGGTTGGTTGGTTGGTTGGTTGGTTGTTTTGCCATAGCAATCACTTATTAATCAAATACCTTTGTGTCTTGAGAAGGCCTATGGCTATCACAAGCTCTTACTTATAAGTTGTTTCTTACCTCAGGAGTAACTTTTACTTATCCAGTTGTCACCCATTCAGTGGCTGAATGACAAGCACTAGGATAAACACTGCAGGACTATGAAGATGAGAAAGACATGGCCCACTTCTAACCGGAGGGAAAAACATAAACCTAATTAGGATTCAATGTGCTATTGAGTCAGGTGAATATGCTGTAGGAGCAATGGCTCAAGAGAGGGGAAGGGAGTTCAGAGAAGACTTCACTAAGGTGGGTCTTGAAGGATGACTATCTGTTCCAGCTGATGGACCAAAGGACGTTGAGATTCACACATGCTAAACACTGCATGAAACAAGTCAAGCGGACATGACCTCTGGCCTCCAGAACCTTCTCATCAAAGGGGAAAATGATGCAGATTCAAGATTCAGGACATAAATTAAACAAATATGGCCATTTTAAATGAAAATGAGCATTATGCTGGTAGGGAAGGAGCAGGCATGTTTTGCATGGTCACAGATAAAAGGGGGACTATGGGCGGGTTTTTCCCAGCAGGGAGCTGACAGAACATCTCAGGTGATCACAGTAGCCAGTAGCCTTTACGCAGGAAGGGGATTCACTTGCTTGCTCCAATTAAACAGCTCGTATTGATTGGTTTCATTTTGTTATTCTGCCTATAAAGTATTTCCCATTACACTTTCAAAAATTGAGTTCTCGCTTAATAATAAGACTAGTATAAGACGTTAAATTAGGATGCTCCTTTCTTTTAAAGCTCTTACAACTCCACTAACATCTATGAGTTTGTGCCTAGTGATTGGTATTTTCACCATTAATCAATAATCTCTCTTTTGCTTTGATGTTTTCCTTGAGCATCTAATTTTATTTTATAGCTTTCTGATTTTTTTTTAACATTTCATGATTGTTTAACTTTCCTAACTTCTCTTCTTCATACCTGAGGAAGGACATTTGATTTGATCAATTTAGTGTTTTCAACACAGCAGACAAGTCTGAGTCATTCCAAAAGGAGTCTTTCAGCTGTGAGGGAGAAGTGATGGGAGAATTCTATCAAGAAAAAAGGATTTAATTTGTAGAACCTGTTGAATTTTGTTGGGTATAAAAACCACTGCCCAAGATACTGCACGCAATGTCAAGTACACACACTAAGACTTATTACTCCATTTATTGTAGGAAATTAATGTGAGGGGTTCAGGAAGTGAAGAGCATCACTTGGCAAAGTTAAGATTCTCGTGTACAATAATATTATATTGTCCCGAGCCTGTTTACTCAGAGACCTCAGCTGACTAAGCACCATGACCAACCAGCAAGTGAGCAAAATTACTACTAACCATAAATGTTCCAGGACCCAAGATGGGAATGAGAGGTCCTGCAGTTGACTCGGGGACTTGGGGACTCACCCTGAGCCTATTTATACTTATTGTAGCAAACTCCAAAAACCTTGATTCTCTGATTTCCTAGGACCCTACAAATTTAAAAGTATATCTAGAACAAATTGGAGAAAGCTGTGGCTAAAGTCAATGAGAAGTGATCACTACCATCCTGACAGGGAGAAAAAGAGGAAGATACTATGACATGAAGGGAAATAATTCAAGACCTACCATTGTTGGAGGCCTGTTATCAGTTCCCGGAGTGCAGGATGCCTTATTAGTTCCCGGTTCAGTTAGCTCTCTGTGATCATGCTCTGTTGGCTGAGAAGGGTGCCGTATATTTCAGATAGTTTTCAATAATTGAATATTTATATTAGTATTAGGAGGGATGACTTCCATTTTCAGAAGGATGTGCATATGGAGGGGAAAAACAACAACTCGTTTTTGTTTTAACAAATGCTAGGGGAGTGAAAGCTAACAGTGTCAACATTATTACAGGTGGCAACCACTCCTGCTGGCCTGTCTGTGCATGAGCATGCGGGTGATGGCTCTTTCTCGGTGTCTTGGGGACAACCTTCTGCTAGATATTCTCCCTGTTTCTTTACCTCTCTCTTTCTCTCTTTCTAGCCGGAGACCACCCCCATCACCAACTCGTCCCACTATAATCCGTCCACTAGAATCCTCCCTGTTAGACTAAATGAAGTGTCGGGCGTGGCAGTTAATTCCCAGTGAATTATGCGAAAGCAACACCCTTGGTAACCGTTGCAGTCAATCATGAGTAGTCGCATGTGTGGACGTCAGTAGGCAAGTAACCGGTTTTGCTAACGCATTTGTCACTCATCTGCATTGCTCATGGTATGTCGAGCCTTGGGGGTTTGACTCTTGAACACTGCTGACCCTGCGAGACTTTCTGTGTTGTATTAACCAAGGTAGGTTGTATGGCAGCCCTGTTGTACTTTGGGGACCGTTTGCCTGCCCTGGCGTATATTGGAAATTGCTTTGGAGAAGTTTCCCAGGTTACCTTCCGGCGAGCCCGCTAGATACAATTCTTCAGAAGCATCAGACTGTGGGCTTCGACCTGAGCCATACCTATTTATTTCCCCACCTTCTGTTTTGGCCGACAGAAGTGATGTGTGTTTAGTATCTGTCTACTCTGTAGTTACCTAGTTAGAGCTGTCCCTTCCTCTTTATTTCATAAGATTGTTAAGGAGTGATTTTTTTTTAAATTAGGATTTCTTACGAACGAAGCTTTCCCAGCAGCACAGGTAGTTTGTGGGGGAGCAGGGAACGCGTGGCGTGCTCTCGGGGGCTCTCTGGTGCCTCCGGGCTTGGTTCCGTGCTGGAAGCACATTCAGCAGCGAGTCCGAGCTTGTTTCTCTGTCGTCACTCAATAGCTGGGACCAGTTCATTTCAGAATTCAGGAAGAAGCAAAATATCGCATCTCCAGAAGTATCTGGGAAATGTGATTTCTTTATTCATTTATAAAACCACCTCCTCCTAGGTGACAGTGAAGGCTGACATGGAAAATGTTTATTTTTTCGGGTTCGTCCAATCTTGGGCATGGCTGATGATACCTTGATTCTAACACACTCCAGTTTAATATTTGGTTGGTTGGAGCAAAAATATTCCTCTCATTCTCTGCTGATATGTGATTCTTTTACGTAAAACTTGACCCTATCTTTCCAATAGGCTTAAAGGAACTTGCTACCCCTTCAAGGCTATTTTGGTAAATGGTGAGCCTTACTATGGGGTGACCGCGATTAAAGAAGGGGGCCCCCGGGAATGAAAAAAGTCATCAATTTAGTTAGAGATGCTGTGGTTTCGGAGCGGAGTTCACAGCGTTCATAGTTGTGCAGGTCATTCTAGAAAACGGTATTAAGGCATTGAGATCTAAAGCAAATTGGCCAATTCTAACGTTTCTGAAATTTACAAGAGCCCTTTCGCCTTGGGGTTAATAGTTCAGTCTCGGGGCTGAGTTTTTGGACTACCTAGGACCAGATGATTAGCACGTAGGAAACGGCCAGAAGCCAACCTGGAATTCCGTCTGCTAACTGTTCCCAGACAGCAGACCAAGCATCCACTGAAGAGCGGTGTCCCGCGACACTATTTCATATTCTGCCGGAGTAAATCAGCTTCCACCCGCCGACATGTCTCCCTTTGAAAGCAGCAAACATGATTTGTATGTGAACTTAACTTTAATTTCCTGTGGAGTTTATACCCAAGGCAGACACCCATAAAGCATGAAGTAAAAACTTTCAGCCATTATTAAAAAAGAGAACTCGCCAGGCTGAATGGCATTGTTTTGAACTTATTCTAAAGGGTTACAAGCTAGCCCCACTTAGGCGAAAACCAGAGAGTTCACGATTCATAAAAAGGGCAAGTTACAATTGATTTTACAAAGATCACAACCCTCAATCTTCTCGTATCTTATTTTTTTACATTGGGGGAAAAATTAACTCTTTGTGAAGGGAACAGATGTGCAAGAAACATACGTTAGTATTTTTAAAAGAGTCACAGCTAAATGGAAATAAACAGCCCTTGAAATAAATAATCTACGGTGAGATCATTTTTTATGAACTCCCCTCTTTGAAGGATTCCCTTTACTTCTTCTTTTGAATTCTCTGAAAGAGGCAGCTCACGGATTATATGCACCAAGCTCTGGCTTTGTGCTGTGGTTTTGTGCTTTGCGTAGTTCAAAAAATGTCCTCCTATTAAAGCAAAGTATTGGGGTAAGCACGGCTGTGTGTTCTTAGAGCAGCATCGACCATGTCAAAGGAAATTGGAGATTCTTTTTCCTAGTCCCTGTTTCCTGATCGTATGGAATCATAAATGATGGCATTTGTTCCTTGGATGACAATTCCACAGTGAGTGTCACTGTCCCAGCAGTCTTCCTGGTGGGTCCATTTCTGCTCTAGTTGACTTCTGCGTGATTTCTGGTAGGACTCAGCCTCCCCAGGAATTTCAGCCACCCTGCTGGGGAATGTTTCCAGCATGATGTCATGGGCTTAGTGTTAACCCCGTTTCCTGGAGGGTTGGTGTCCTGCTCAAGGGAGATGTCCACATGCATGAAGTCAGGACCACTGAAATGCACACAGCTTGATGGACAGCATTCATGTCAGTCCTGGGGGGGGGGGGGGGCTTAAAGGGTTCATGCTGCTTCAAGTCTCTTGTGACTTCCTCCTATCTGGGATGTGGTCGGCGTAATAGATGGAGCTCCATCATGTCTAGGATAGCAAAATAAACCATGCAGTGTTTTGGGATTTGGAAAAATAAACTTGTCAATTTGGTAGATGAATCTATTTTAGTGTCAGATGCTAAAAATCCTGCATGCTTCTTGACTAATTGGAATAACCAGTTCCTCAACTGTGGACAGATTGTTGAAATAGTGTTCATTTAGATCAACTATATCGCATTTCCAGAAATCGCCTACCAAAACGGCTCTTCCGATTATTGCTTTTAGCTGTGTTTTGTAACATAGAAGAGCAGTGGAATCTATTAGCAAATTACCTACGTGTTCAGACACAAACTCATCTATTCCAAAACGTTCTGATGAAACCAGTTCCTGTGATATATAACTATAAGCCTTCTGGATTTAGGATTAAAAAGTAGTCATATAGGTTAATTTTATGACTTTTTAGTATAGCGTTAGCCATAATTCTCAAATATGAAATGGGACCTAATACCAGTATGTGATAAATGTTGATGTTTTCTATGTACAAACACATTTTTCTATGCATGTGTGTTTCTTTCTATACAAAAGTACATACATAGTGAATTTGTTTCTGTGAGGACATATATTTTGTGCCCCTTGGGGCAGGTAGGATTAAAAGCACTTGTTAAAATACCACGAGCATGAGTGTGATTGTATGTGCACTGTATATATGGGTATGGGTATGTGTGTAAATATATAGGTATACATGTGCTTCGTATGTGTGGGTATGAATATATTTTTTAAGCTGCACTGATACAAGAGGTTGGTTTGGAGAATCCGCTATAACACATGGGAACAGTGGTTCATTTCTCATGGAGTACGTGAGGTACGCAAAATTTTCTCCAGATTGTAATCATTCTGAGAGGCAGAAAGCTAATGGTTACCATAACAACACAGGGGGGATAACATCCACAGGTGTTTGTATCTAAAGCCACAGCGCTGCTGTCTTAAGGAGAAAGAACCTTTGTGATATCGTTGGCTAAGAAGTGTGTTAAGATCTGGAAATCTACATTTAGGATCTGTCATTTCTTTAGATTGTTAAGCTGAATCTTAAAAAGCTAAACTGGGTCACAGAGTCATCTTTTCTCTAGAGTAAATGTGTTTTTTAAAAAAAAGTAAATAAAGTAGAGGAATACAGCAATTATATAATAAAAGAAGTGGGTCTTCTGAGTAAATTTACTAAAAATGCAAGGGAGACTTCCCTTAGTATTTTGGGGTTAGGGCATCCATCATCGTTTTCAGGTAGACATTTTTTTTTTCCAAACAATATAATGGTTTGAAATTGACAGGAATCTCCTTAATCTATAGAGAATAAAGCCTAAAGAGCAGGTCTCCACACTATGAATCCCCCTCCATGAAGGGAAATACTATGTGAGACTCAAGCCCTGTGGGTTTTTGTATCATTTCATGGAGAGAATTGCGGGCTGAGAGTTCAGAGGCTGAGGGGAGTGAGGCTGGGTCATGTCAGAGAAATAATGTCTAATTCACTCTATCGCTCAGCCCTTTCGTAAAAGCTCGACTGTGTCTTCTAGGTCACCGTAAGCCTTCCTGCTCCAGTGGGTGTGTTGCACATTATGTTGGTGCTCTGCACTGTGAACTGGAAGGCTGTCTTGCAGCACACACAGTCTAAGCTCTGCTCTCGGTGTCTTTGTGTAAGGATGTGTGAGGGTGAGGGAACACGGTGGGGAGGCTCCGGGACAGTCTCTCACTTGTCCTGAGACCTGTCCCCCCTGGTGTGCTGGCGAGACGTCTCACCTCTCTGGCCTGTGTGTCATGCGTGGCTCCGCTCAAGACATTCACTTCTCTTTTATTTTTTTTCCCCCTTCAATTCCTCCAACTTTGCTCATGATGGAATGTTTTTTAAATGACGATAAAAATGACTCTTGTCTGACCTCTTGCCTTGTCTGCTGCCAGTTTGGTAAGAAAACCATTAAAAAGTGATTTCTCCAAACCAGAAATTCCACCGTTACCTGATTTGTGTTGAATTCTGTATGTACAGCCTGTGTTTTGCTAGCTTGCTTGCTTGTCTCTGTTTACTTCCACTCCCTTTTTTTAAAAATCAAGTTCCTCGTTTGCCTTCTCATGAAGAAGCAGTGTACGGAAGCAAAGCCTTGTCCGCTCTGTTGACTCTGATTGATTTGAGCCAGAATACTTTCCACTGTCTCCTTGGCGCCCGTGGGGTTTCTTACTGATGAAATATGGATGGACTCTGTAAGTGGACTTTTTTGAAGCCAGTTCCTCAAGCCTGTATCGTTCTGGAAGGTCACACGGACCTATTGTGAAACTCCAAAGCTGTATTTCTGAAGCTGAAATAAATGATGACATTTGAAGGAGGACTCCCCACTTCCTCATTTGTGTCTGTATCTAAGTCACTTCTGTGCATATCAGGAAAAGAGTGAGGCTTCTAAATATTTAAGACTCTTTCGACCGAGTCGGTCCAGAATCACCGACTCTGGGGAATGATCACCCTTGGTGTGATTGTCATTGAATTTGGGGGAGAACGAGGTTTTTAAAGGGGACAAGTGGGAAAAACCAAAGGCAGGAGGGTGGGAAACATTTTATTCCTGAGTTAAAGTCATTTGTTGGACCAGGTTCGAGAAGGACACAAACCTTACACAGCTAAGGGGGTGCCATGGGACATAGCTGAGAAGCACCGGCACGTTTTGCTGTCACAAATGAAGGCTTGTTCATGAGAGACATTGGGAAGCAGGAGGAGAAAGAGTACTTTGCCCAAATGTTAGGTCCATGGAAGGCACTTCTGATGGACAATACAGAGCTCCTGACAATAGTGGGCTCTATTGTTTGCTCCCTGGTCACTACGGGGAGAAGTTACCCCTTCTGTTTCTCCATTATTAAGAGAATGGAAGGGCATTCCATAGTCACACACATCCTTGCCCTGACGGCCTGTCCAGAGAATAAAAGACTCTTGGTTAAGAGTTTTGAGGACTGGTCCCTTACCAACACGCGTAGTCCCCGACCATGGCACCCGAAAGCAGGGACGGGAAAGGATCGGGGGAGAGAAACGCTGGTTTCCTTTCCGTGTGCCCTGCTGTGTTCATCCACGCTGCCCTGTTGTCACTTCTCTGTCCCATCTCCACACCGTGGGGTGGAGGGACCATTCCTGCCCACAGTGGGTGCGTCACCCCGGAGAGGGAGCAAGGATGAGAATCACATCACGTGGCATCGTGCAGGCGAGGGTGTGGGTTGGACGGCATCATTCTATATCCAGAGCGGTTTCCAGTGAAGGTGACCAAAACCAGAAGACCTTATTGTAACTATTTAACAAATTTTCATTTGTCTTTTTACAATAGTACCAGCACCAGTGTAAACACCTGCTCAGTTGGTTGGAATTCCAGCTTCTTGTTTTTCTGCTGGGAGCTCTGAAGTTCACGCTGAGAATCACATAGGTGTGTGGGTGAGGTGGCCCCGTCCCCTCCTTCCGGGCACAGCACACACCTGCCGTGGCACTTGGAAGGCCATTGGTTGGTGCTCTTCTCACTGTGGCTGCCTCATAATTAGGATACATACATGCAAGAGATGTTGGCTAAAGTTTCCCAAAGTGCATCCCATGAGATTTTAATGAGTTTTACACACGCGTGCACCAAGGGTTTCTGGGTTTTACGTGGACCCAGGAAACAATGCCTAGAAATGAAATGTTTTAGTCTTCTTTTACTGGAAGACCGTACCTTCGTTTAACATCAGATTGCACAGTGAGCCTCTCCACGTGGGGGTTCGCGTCTCCAGGTTCCTCAGACTCACTTGGCCATTGCTGCTTTGTTCACGGAGGTGCATGGCTTAGCAGCTGCAGCATCAGTGGCTTTAGGCATTGAGGGTGACCACCTCAGTAGACTGTCACCTGAGGGGGCGACCGGAGCTCCCCGCTTAGGACTGTCCTGGAGCCCGGGCGTGTTGTCACAGGCGTGTCTGGCCCCACGTGCCTGGGGACAGGGCCCGTGAAGCAGTTTAGAGGGGCCACGCAGGGAGTCTTCATGAGCCTTGTGGAGGGTTCGGATAATTTTCGATAACGACTTTCCTCTCTCGCTCTCCAAGAAAGAGCTCCTTTACATGAATGTCATCACCCCATCTTATTCCGGTAAAGGAAGGGGTCCAGGCTGATCTTTCATGAAAGGGGCCTCAGAGAAGAACTGAGGACACCCATTTGTACGGCCTCTCTTGGCGCAATTTCCCGAGACTCCAGGCTCGCCTGCCGCCCTAGGGCACTCAGCTCTCTGAAGGCTGGGCAGAGAGGTTTGGGGAGGTTGTGACAGAAAAGAAAACAGTTCTGAGGAAGACCTTCCCAGGGAGCTGGCCAGAGGAATGTCACACTAGAGCCAGGTCGCAGCCCTGAGGTGGAGCCAGGAGAGCGGGCTAATCCATCACTCTTGTTAACATCCGAGGCGTTTCTGCATGAGTTATGCTCCGGTCCCATGGTCTGTCCCCAGCTTCTCCTGTCTCCTCACCTTCCTGTTGTGGCCGAATGACTCTGGGAGATCATTTTTTCAGAAAGCTTAGGAAGGTGTAACCTGAAACTATCATCTTGAATGTGTAGGTTTGCCAGAATGGGGACTGCTCCCACGGTTAGCTTTGATGTGTGTTAGCGACTCGGCGTTTGAGTCCAGTTCTCCAACTGTTACATTAGCGGCAGCAATGGCATGAGGTACCTTGGAAACTCTTTATATAAAATAAAGGTCCAGCTAAACTTTCAGTACTTTGCCTCCAAGCACTTCAGCCCGGTGTAAGCAATACAGAAAATTCTGGAAAAGAACTAGAAAAACCCAAACTGCCGAGACTCATAACAGGATGGACTCTGAACGAGTGGATGGTGTCACCATCAACAATGCTTTTTTTTCTAGGCCTAAGAGGAAAGCTAGATACAGAATAAGTGAAAAGGATAAGCGTTCTGAGGTTAAAAGCCACCATTCTCACTGTCGGCTTAATAGATTCCGAGGCGTGGAGTTCCTGACCCCTTTTCCAGATCAGAACACCAAACTAGAACAGAGAGGAAAGTGCTTCAGCAAATGCAAACTGAGTGTCCCTTCAGCACTGAGGACTCCCTTCTCCCCTTTAATGGCTCAAATTCCTGCCCCACTGAGATCATTAGAGTGTTCCAAAGCCCCTTCAGAACTCAGAAATAGTTTCTGTTTGTCCGGCAGGTGATAAATTTCATCAAGCCTGACTGCAGTTTAATTACCCTTTCTTCATGAGAACACCAGGGACACCCATTACCAGCACATCAGCAGCTGCGGACTTGCAGGCCATCCTCCACCCCACCCCACCCCCCACAGCTGACAGGTTTACATACCAGAAACAAGTTTTGTATCATTTCTCTGGGTGGGAGGCCTCTTTGGGGTAGCCCGCTTAAATTGGCCCAAAGAAAAATTGGTCTTGGACTTAGGGGGAGGTAAGATTTTTTTTTTTTCTTTTTAACCACTGCTCAGAAATAGCCTCGTCATGTTGGGATCTGTAAACATTTCAGAGAAGATGAAGTTTGTTTTTTGTGTGTGTTTTTGTTTTTTTGTAGACTTCATTGCTCCACTCACTGAAGTGTTACGAGAGTAAGATGGAGTGAGTACCTGTGTTGTTAAATGTGTAGATGAGTAGCCCCAAAGAAGTCTTCCAGACAGTAGGGTTCTACCCGAGCTAACCTCACGGCTCCGTGGCTTGCGGTAGTGTTGAGTGTTGTTCCCAGTTTGGTTAGAAAGAGGAAATTGAAGTGTTGATTCTGGCCCTGGCAGGTTGGCTTAGTGGTGGAGCATCAGCCTGGCGTGTGGGTGTCCCTGGATTGATTCCTGGTCAGGGCACATAGGAAAAGTGACCATCTCCTTCTCCACCCTTACCCCCCCCTCACAGCCATGGCTCGGTTGAAGCAAGTGGGCCCTGGGCACTGAGAATGGCTCCATGGCCTCACCTCAGGCACTAAAGAGCTCGATTGATGAGCAACACTGCAGATGGGCAGAGCATCGCCCCCTAGTGGGCTTGCCACGTGGATCCTGGTTGGGATACATGCAGAATTCTGTCTCTCTGCCTCCCCTCCTCTCACTGAATTAAAAAAAAAAGTGTAGATTCTGCCAGAAACCAGTGAGGAAGCATCATTTGACCTGCTGTTTTCCTGTTCAGAGCTGTGCGTGGCCCTGGAGAGCTCACTGGACCCCCCAGGGAGGCTAATGTCAAAATGAAGCACAGTTCTGGAACCTTCTCTCACAACCTGTGGGCCTGACAAGATGCAAGTCAGGCTAGGGGCATGGAGAAAGACCAGCAAACCAAATCTCATTTATCCTGGACCCGGGTCAGAACTGATCAGAGGCACCTGGCTCTGAGCTAGAGGAAAATCCTGCAAACTCCTAGGAGTCACCAAGGACCAGGCCTCCCCCTTGTCATTTCCCTGGGCCCGAAAAGGCCATCCCCATCAGGATATATTCACCTGGAGCGAATTCTTACTTACAGACCTTTTACTCCAGTCCTGGCCTCTTGTGCATTGTGATTACAGAGCTCCTTTGATCACTTGACTGACACCTTCTCGTTCCCCTAATCTTGAAAACAGTTTCCCCTGTCACATTTCTATATACACTCCCTCTCCCCCTGTGGGGGTTTCACAACATTGATCGAAATCTTTGGAAAGAAACCGAGTGCGGAGAGTCGGGGCTGGGGAAACAGACCCTCGAGTTATGAAGGTATTTGGTTCTGGTACTGGGCCCCACTCCTCCTGAACATGATTGTGTGGATTCCTCAGCCCATGGTACAAAATAACAAGGTTCTGCAGTGGACTCACATGGCCCACACCTAGCCCGTGGCCGGTGGCCAGGAGAAGTCTTGGGAAGAGCTGACCCTACATGGTAGTCCCCTGTGTCCCCTGTGTGTCTGCACGCTCTTTTTGGTCTGACTGGAATTTGACCTCTGTGAAAGAATTTCTGCATGCTTTTATTTGGATTTGTTCTGTAAGTCAAATCATTGTTTTCTTCCCCCGCACCTGTGTTTTTTTGTTTTGTTTTGCTGTTGTTTTGTTATTTTTCGTTTTGTTTTGTCTTCACCAGGCGGCCCCCCCCTGCCGTTCCGGGACGACCATCCTAACCCCCATCACCTGCTCCTTCCATCCCCAACCGCACGCCGCCCGCGGTGTGTAAGAGCCTGGTCATTTGCACTGTATGTCCTGTGTACATAAAAAAAAGTAAAATAAAAACTTTTATTTTTGATCTATGTCAATAATAAAAACAAAGTTTTATTCTCTCTATAAAAAAAAATTGTGTCCTGTGTCCGTCTTTCTGAAGAAGACCCACGTTAAAACGGAAATTTGTTTCAGCTAAAACCAGGTAAGGAGAAAATCACATCATTTGATCTTTTAAGGCACTTAAGTGGAAAGAAGATTGATTTTAGGTTCTTAAATAAGCATTGCAATTTAAGATGCTCTCTGGTGTGAATACTAATCTGTCTTCCGATGAAATGTCTGTCCCATAGCAGTGTGAATTCTGGGTGTCTAGAGAGAAAGCCGATTCATGTTCCCCTGCCTCCAGGAATCCCATGAATAATTATTATTGCACACACAAAAAATCAGTTATGCTGTTTCTATGATTTTTCTAAATATTCTTGTAGGAGATAACATATGTAATGTAAGCTCATGGAAGAAACTGTAGATCCTAAACAGATAAACCTCACACATTCTATTTTGGCAAATTTAGGGGGCAGATATCATTTGGAATAAAAGGCAGGGAAATGTCGCCGCCTTGGGAAGAAAGAATCCTACAGATGTCAGTCTCAAGAACTGGAACAATGGGATCTATATGAGTTGTGGAGGGAAAGAGAACTTTTTTTTTTTTTTTTTTTTTTTTTTACAGAGACAGAGAGAGAGTCAGAGAGAGGGACAGACAGACAGGAACTGAGAGAGATGAGAAGCATCAATCATCAGTTTTTGTTGTGACACCTTAGTCGTTCATTGATTGCTTTCTCATATGTGCCTTGACCGTGGGCCTTCAGCAGACTGAGTAACCCCTTGCTAGAGCCAGCGACCTTGGGTCCAAGCTGGTTAGCCTTGCTCAAACCAGATGAGCCCACGCTCAACCTGGCGACCTTGGGGTCTCGTACCTGGGTCCTCTGCATCCCAGTCCGACGCTCTATCCACTGCACCACTGCCTGGTCAGGCGAGAACTTTTTTTTAATACCTCATTCCTCAATGAAAATTTGAACACTGACATTTTAAGCTATCATTAAAAAATATATACCCAAAGATTTGTCCAAATAAAATGTGTAGCACTAAGGTAATATATACTGCAGCCTGCCAAACCTATGACCTGAACCCTTCCCAAAGGTTTGAGACTTCATTCAGAGTTTTCATGTTGGAGGTTTACACGACTCAGAATTTAAAAGTGTCTCCTATTGGATGAGACCACTGCAGAACGTGCCTCCCTTTAGCATACTCTTACCGAAAACGACAGGACCGGAAAAGGGAAAATGGTGTTTTTCCTCGGGAAGCAGAGCTCCACTTCCTTCCTGTCTGCCTTCAGCAAGCTCTGGCGCAGAGCATGCTTGTGGACCTCCTGGCCAGGAACCGCCCGTTCCGGAATGGAGAACCCCCGCCCCCCACTAACAATGCTCTTTCTTTGAACCATAAAAATAATAATTTTTAAAGGACTGCTCTCCATTCAAACATACAAAACCAGTTCATTTCTCAGGTTAAAATTGTCACATGACACAACACAACAGTTTTTAACTGCATCCCGGGTCCTGTGACTGCCAGTTAGAAGCACGAGGAACTAAGGAAAGTCAAGAGTGTCCAAACGGGGTCATCACAGAGGCTTAAGTCCACAGGGGGGCGATGAGCTGACAGAGAGTGCCTTGCAGCTCATAGTCCTCTGCTGCAAGGTCGGTCCTGTGAACTGCAATCTGGCTGGACAGGACTCCCATCCAAGTATGTCTGCGTCACAACACACACCGTGTTGGGGGATGATTTTACACCACCTCCCCAACCCAAAACAGAAGTTCTCAACAGGCAGGTTTTCACTGGTTTCTCTTTTTTTTAGGTGTTTGGTACTCTTCCATTTTGTCTTCAACGTGAACTTATTTTTCTAGGGGGCGTGGCCCAGGTGTAGAGGACTTTAAAACTGAGGTTGACCTACGATATCTTCAATAATCTTCAGAACAATGAGAAAGGAAACCCTCCAGTTCTAGCGGAAAGAACCAATTCATGGGCAGCTGTACCTGTCTCAACAGGTACTGTCCCTCCCTCCTCACAGGCAGGCAAGAAAAGGGTGGGGAGGGAACAGCCTGGGGTGAAATGAAACCATACTGAGGTTTGCTCATGTTTTTTACTATGTGTAGTGTTCCGAAGTTTCATAAAGGACCCCTCCCCAAGTCCCTGACTCCCTCCACGCCCCTCAACATTTGAGAGTTTAAAGAGTACAGCATTCTTCAGCATTGACCATAACTCGGATCATCAGGGGAAACATCATTATACCTGTAATAAAAATAATATTTCTTAAATATCCTCATCCCTTTATGTATGCCTCAAGCTCTCCTTGAATTCATAATAATGTCCTAGTGACTGGGAGCCCCAGAGAAGTGACCATATCCTAGTGGCTTACAAAATCAAATAAGCATTTGCAGAACAGTTGCTGTGACAGGGACACTTAGGTCATTTTTCCAGGGACAACTGCCACTGACTCCAGTCCTGAAGAAGCTATTTGAGTTCCAGATACCAGAGGATCCACTTGACCCAATGCGAACATTCTAGAACATGCTGGTTGTGAGCTCTGACAAAGAAAAGGAAACATAGAACTTTTTCCCGGCCAATCAGGAACCAGACTTTTCATTTCTAATGGAATTGCTAAGTGCCAGTTGAGAAAATGACACGGTGGTATTAAAACTGACGTCCTCTTGTTAACTTGGCTTTAGGCTTTCTAACAAAAGGGCTTTCGGTTCAGAGGGTGCCTGCCACAGTCTTCCTCGGAGCCAGTGAGGGCTGGAAGGGCTTGCGCCCCGTCTCCCGCTAGAAAAGCCCAAGACATCTGAGAGATGGAGAAAAGAGAACTAAAGGTAAGGAAATAGAAAACTTTGATCCTTTCCTTCCCAAGTTCCACTGGTAACTAAATGTCTGTGAGCCTTGGGCAGCAGATACACTGAGGGGCTGTCTCCACAAACCTCCTAGAACAGGCATGGCCAACATATGGCCCGCCCGCGTAATGAGTTTATGCGGCCTGTGATTAAATTTTTAATATTCTTCGCACGACGCACTGTGGAAATGAAATAAGTGGTACTTTTAAATCATTATACATAAACTACGATATCTTCAATAATCTTCAGTTCAACTTATATTTGTGAACAAACTTTTTCTTTAATGAATCTAAATAAAAGTACAACAAGATCAAGATTGAATGATTTACATTTGGAGGCTGTGTTAAGAATAGCTACTACAAGTATAGAACCAGATATTAAAAAAATTATAGGCGATACAAAGCGTCTCCACACGTCACATTAGTCTTTTTGTTAACTTATTGTACTAAATTACTTACATTTATTCATAAACAAATTACATAATAAAATTTTGTTTACTTTAAATGAATCGTTTTTATATTTAACATTTTTAAATTTTAATATTTCATCCAGCTCATGAAAAAAGTTTTCTTTCTAATCTGGCCCAGGGGCCAAAAACTGTTGGCCACGCCTGGGCGAGAAGCTGAGAGCTGCCGGGGAATAAGGAAATGACTTCTGCTCTTTATTTGCAGACATGGACGCCTTCAGTGGTTTGGGAGTATGTGACACTTCTATCCTTGTCATCCTAGACCAGGGGTAGTCAACCTTTTTATACCTACCGCCCACTTTTGTATTTCTGTTAGTAGTAAAATTTTCTAACCACCCACCGGTTCCACAGTAATGGTGATTTATAAAATAGGGAAGTAACTTTACTTTATAAAATTTATAAAGCAGAGTTACAGTAAGTTAAAGCATATAATAATTACTTACCAAGTACCTTATGTCATATTTTTGCTAAGTTTGGTAGAATAAATCTTTATAAAACAACTTACTATAGTTAAATCTTTTTATTTATACTTTGATTGCTCCGCTACCACCCACCATAAAAGCGGGAACGCCCACTAGTGGGCTGTAGGGACCAGGTTGACTACCACTGGCCTAGACTTTGAAAAAACACGGTGCTGACCAACATCTGTTTTATAACTCAACATTTTTTTAAAAAAAATCAGAAAATTAATATGGGAATCTTTGGTTCTTTCTGTTCCATGAGATTCTGAAGTTGATTTTTGCAAATTGTGAATTCATTTTAAACCATGAACCCCACTCACAGGAATATAAGGTTGCCGAGAAAGAAAAGCAGTCCTGTATAACGTGATAGAGTCTGTACCTGAATAATTCAAAGGGGCACATCGGCCACCTCTGCTACCAGCATGCACTCGCGTTTTCATTGGGGTTTTTATGCTCTGAGTTACTGTTGAATCGCAATCCTGTTGACATACTAAGAATGAATGAGTCAGGACTATGAACTGCTACTCCCGTTGTTGTTAATCAGAAACAAACTTTATAGTATTTCACATCAGGTCCTGACTTTCAGCCCCGGTCCCCATCCTCAATGCCCCTTGTGAACAGGAGCCACCAGCAGGCACAGGGTGAAGAACCCCCTAGCCAACCCAGGGAACAGAAGGACATCAGGATCCTCATGACAGGGATGGAGAAGTTGCTGAAGTGGGTTACAGCTGGTGACAGACTCTATATATTTTTTTTATTTTTCTAAAATGAGAAGCGAGGGGGCAGAGACAAGACTTGCACATGTGCCCAACCAGGATCCACCCACCACACCCACTAGGGGGCGATGCTCTGCCCATCTGGGGCGTTGCTCCGTTGCAGCCAGAGCCATTCCAGTGCCTGAGGTGGAGGCCATGGAGCCATCCTCAGTGCCTGGGCCAACTTTGCTCCAATGGAGCCTTGGCTGTGGGAGGGGAAGAGGAAGACAGAGAGGAAGGAAAAGGGGAGGGGTGGAGAAGCAGATGGGTGCTTCTCCTGTGTGCCCTGGCCTGGAATCGAACCCGGAACTTCCACACTCCAGGCAGAGTCAACCACTGAGCCAGGTGGCCAGGGTTTCAGACTATATTTTTAAAGCTACAAATAACACTGTGGAAAAACTAGCCTTTCAGGCTTTTGAGGGCCTATGTATCAGCTCTTTTCTGTCCCTGGAGTGCTCTTCCCCCAGGAGTCAGGGTTATTCCCTTACCACCTAAAAGTCTTCTTAGCTTAGATGTTACCTTTCCCATGAGACCTACCCTGACCCCCCTACTTAATACCATTGCTTTTTTACCTTCTACACTATAGCTTTTATTACCTTCTCCTTCTGTCTCTTATCTGTCTTCTCCTGCTAAAATGGAAGCTCCACAAGGTCTAGGACCTTTGTCCCTTTTAGCCATAATCCAGTCTCTGTCACATAATTGTCTCTGCTCACAAAAATTAGGGGATCAGGGAATGTGCAGATACTCCAGTACTTTCAGCCTTTTGTAGCGTGCATTTTCACCAATGAAATAAAAGGTGGGTTTGCATCTCATTTGCATAATTTTTTAATTTATTCATTTTAGAGAGGAGAGGGAGAGAGATAGAGAGAGAGGAGAGATAGAGAGAGAGAAGGGGGGAGGAGCTGGAAGCATCAACTCCCATATGTGCCTTGACCAGGCAAGCCAGGGTTTCAAACCGGCGACCTCAGCATTTCCAGGTCGACGCTTTATCCCACTGCGCCACCACAGGTCAGGCTCATTTGCATAATTGAACAACTTTCTTTGACTTGTCATTTGCTTTTCTGATGTTCTTGTTTAATAAAAAAAATTAAATGCTTTTTTTATCGCTTCATTGTCATTTTGAAATATCCCCTAATTTTTGTGAGCAGTTTAGTTAGTGTTTAATAAAGATCTGTTGAATGAATTCCTGAGGCCAAACATCGCGAAATGTGAATGGTAGAAATTAAGCAGGGATAGGCCAAAATGAACAGTATATATTTGGTTAGATGTTGGGGGCGTTCTCAGTCTCCTCGACTTGAAAATGAAAGTAATACCTGTACGGCAGGACCAGTAAGAGAAAGAGATAAGATAATATAATATATATAAAGTGCCCAACACCATGCCTGATACACACTGGGTGCTCAAAAATGTAACTGTTATAATTTATCAAATGCCAGTGTGCTGTGTCCTTCCTGCATTTGTGGAAACTCAGCTACTTCCCAAACCACAATTCAGGAACAATCCCAGGACGCTTATTGAAGCTCATTATAAAAGGGAATATCAGTAATTTCCACAAGGTGGCACTGTGTCCCAGCCCGTTGCCCAGCCTTCAGCCTTTCTGGGATATCGTAAAGCTGTGTCACTGATGCCCTCTGCTGGTTTGTTTTTGTTTTTCTTGACCTTGAGCCTTTGGCTTAGAAGGTGTAAATGATGGCTCAGGGCGCTTCCTCTAATATGCTCACAGGAAGTCCCACATCCAGTTTAAGCCAGCCGCCCAAAGTCTCCCTGGAGAAGTGTGCAGAACTGACACAGGACGCAGGCTTAACACCGACAGCAGTCTGCTCACCACGCTACATGCAGACCCCCTTACCGCCTCTAGCTACATGCCAGTAATCCAACAACCACATCGCGCCCCCAGATAACACACACCTCCCCGGACCGCTCTACCTGACCTTGATCCCTCCACCCCAGCTACCATCCCTGGCTTTGTTTGGGAGCGATGAGCCCCCCACCCAACCCTCCTCGCTCTTCCTTGCCTCTGCCAACCTCCAGCCTTACCTGTAACTTAAGCACATCTTAAGTGAGCCTCTTCATTCTTCATGTATATATATGGCTTTTTTTTTTAATCTGCATTTTTCCTCAAAACCTTTTTGGGATCCATTTATATCCCCAGCCTGTGAAACTTCTTGGCGTTACATGAAGAAAGTGTGTAGAATTGTATTTTCATTTGTCTTAAACTTTCCCTGCTCAATTTCAAAAGGGTTCTGCTTCCCTATGTCACAATTTGGGAAATTCATCCACATGCACCTGCACCTATGACCTGGTTCTAGCAGTGACTGCGTATATGTGACTGTGACAGCCTCTAGCAGTGACTGTGTACCCGTGACCGCATCTAGCAGTGACTGTATATATGACCGTGACCGTGTCTAGCAGTGACCGTGTACCCGTGACGAGCTCTAGCAGTGACTGTATATGTGACCGTGACCGCATCTAGCAGTGACCATGTACCCGTGACGAGCTCTAGCAGTGACCGTGACTGCGTCTAGCAGTAACTGTATATGTGACCGTGACCGCGTCTAGCAGTGACCGTGTACCCGTGACGAGCTCTAGCAGTGACCGTGACTGCGTCTAGCAGTAACTGTATATGTGACCGTGACCGCGTCTAGCAGTGACCGTGTACCCACGACAGGCTCTAGCAGTGACTGTATATGTGACCGTGACCGCGTCTAGCAGTGACCATGTACCCGTGACGAGCTCTAGCAGCGACTATGTACCCGTGACTGTCAGGAGCCGATCAATGACTGCTGGCTGACAAGGTCACAGCAGGAGAAGACCCACAACTGCTGGCTGACAAGGTCACAGCAGGAGAAGACCCACAACTGCTGGCTGACAAGGTCACAGCAGAAGAAGATCAAAAACTGCTGATTGACAAAGTCACAGCAGAGAAGACCAATGGCTGCAGGGTGACAAAGTCACTGCAGTGAAGACCAATGGCTGCGGGGTGACAATGTCACCGCAAAAAGAATAGGCACAACGATACTTCTCCCTTTGACCTTTTGAATTAATCTGGCCTTATATCCCCCCTTTTCTGGGTGTGTGCTATTATTTGTGGCACAGGGATAATAGTACCGTGCTTTCCCTGTAGATTCGTAGTAATTTCTTTGGAAATGAGACAGAAGGTGTAAGTTCCACAGAAAAGCCTGTAAGCCCCTTGAACTGGGCTCATAAACATAAGAGGCTGGCTATGATATCCCTCATAAAGGGTTAAGTTTGGAGGAGAATTTCTTCTTATTAATCATGTTAGAAAGAATATAGTTAGAACTTAGCTAGTATATGAATATAGTAAATAAATAAAGTTTAACTAGACATTAGAATCTTAGGTAAAGTGTAGTAGAGTGGCCTGTTGCGTGGCCTTGGATAGGAGTGCAGCTGGCTAGTAAGAATGTTTTGTTAAAAGACTTGTTTTATGACTAAAGGCAGTTACTGGGCTTTCTCAGTGAGACATTCTCATGAAATTTATATACTTTCCCAAGGTTTTTCGTTCAGATAATAAAGAGGAATATGGAAGAATCCATAGAAGCAATAGCAACTAATGCCTTCTGATATTATGTTGCTACTAGCTATCTTGCAGGTGCACTCTATGTATCTCTAAGTAAAAAATTACTCTTTATACTATGTCAGTTTCTTAACAGCAAGCCTTTTGTAGTCTTGTGAAAAAAGAATTAGGACAATACATGAACTCAAGGCTATTTGCCTGAGCAAGCGGTGGTCCTCTGCTAGTCCTTGATGATTTCGTCTGCTATCTCTTTCTGTGCCCTTGACTCACAACAAGAGTAAAATAGAGTTATTAATTAATACTAATCTTTTAGAAGTTTGTACCAATATTATTATTACTATTGTATAACTGTACTTTGAATAACTTACCACCTGACTTGTAGTTTATAGATATGAATTAACTGTTATCTGAAAATATGTAACCACAGTGAAACTAAAACAATGATGTATTCAAAATACCATGTGATTGTAACTTAGTGTGTGTGCATAAAAAGAAAGCTAGACCAGCATTTAGCGGAGATGCCTGGCAGTAAATGCTAACCAGAGAATAAAGAATTCGGCTCTCTCACTCCATTTTCGCCGACGCCGTCTCTTCCTGTGGGACCCCTGGATCCCCCCCGGGGCTGGACCCCGGCACGTGACCACATCTAATAGTGACCGCGTACCCATGACAGGCTCTAGCAGTGACTGTATATGTGACCGTGACCGCATCTAGCAGTGACCATGTACCCGTGACGAGCTCTAGCAGTGACCGTGACTGCGTCTAGCAGTAACTGTATATGTGACCGTGACCGCGTCTAGCAGTGACCGTGTACCCACGACAGGCTCTAGCAGTGACTGTATATGTGACCGTGACCGCGTCTAGCAGTGACCATGTACCCGTGACAGGCTCTAGCAGCGACTATGTACCCGTGACCACATCTAATAGTGACCGCGTACCCATGACAGGCTCTAGCAGTGACTGTATATGTGACCGTGACCGTGTCTAGCAGTGACCATGTACCCATGACAGGCTCTAGCAGTGACTGCGTATATGTGACTGTGACAGCCTCTAGCAGTGACTATGTACCCACGACAGCCTCTAGCAGTGACCGCATACCTGTGATGGGCTCTAGCAGTGACTGTGTCTCCCCAGCTGCCCTCAGCTGCAGTGGTCCATTCCCTACTCCGTTTTCATAGGCCAGCCTCCTTTCCTTTCAATTCTTACCATTTTTATTTTCTAGTCATTCGTTCAAATTAAAACCAGTGCTCAGGGCAGTTTTGAAAGGTCTGTGTTCAAAGAAATGAAAACATAACTTCTAATGAAAACTAGTGCCCTGATGAGGTCTGATTTCAAATTAATCTCTAGAGAGAAGGGCTAGTACAGGAACTCACCCCCGTGCATGATGTCCTGAGGAACCCGGCATTCTGGGGACACTGAATGCACACTGCCTCTCCTCTCTGCCCGCAAGTCTCCTACAAATCAACTTAGTAACAACAGCAGTAACAGCTAAACACTAATGCAGGGCTGTGCCCTGCGTTCTCCGAAGCACTTCACGTCTATCTCATTTAACCATCACAATGCTAGAGGTCTATTCGTCCCCACTTTCCAGATGAAGATGAAAAACCAGAAGCGCACGGGGTGGGCGGTAACTAGCCTATGCTTTGAGCTCTGACTCCTCCACAAGTCATCTGGCCTGCGTGCTCATTACCCGCAGCATGAAGCCCAAACCCCCAAACAGTCACAGACCCCTAAGCATTACTCACGCCTCCCATTCCAGCTTTACCTCAAACCCTCATGACCCCAAACTTCCACCTGCGTGCTTATGCTCAGAACAGACGTGCCTCCGCGGTAGGTGTGTTCCCATGCAAGGGTGTGTGGGGGCCTGAGGTGACAGAATCCACAAGTCAGATTTCATAATTTAAGAAATGTTTATATCCTGCTCACAAAAATTAGGGGATATTTCAAAATTAATATGAGGCTATAAAATATCCCCTAATCTTTGTGAGCAGTTGTAGCGATTGGGGTTTCACTTGGAACTTTATTCGGCATTCTAAAGATCGGAAGACAGGCCCAAATTCCGACTAGACGCGCTGCCAGGGTGGAGGTGCGTTCGCTCCCGCGGGACGGCACGCTCCCTCATGTCAGGCTGTCAGGCTGCTGCCAGCCACACCAGCCTCACCTGCCGCTCACTTACTGACCCGGCTCCAAAAGGCCTCTGCTGCCCTGCCCTAAGACCATCGTTTGCCCACTTAAATCAGTGCACCTGACCTCCAACACTAACCTCAGAAGCCATCTCCTCTAGTAAGTGTTTCCTAACACTCCAGCTCAAGTTGACCTCCAGCCTCTTGGAATTCCCCCAGAACTATGCTGTGTATTATACCACAGCCATGCTTCACTAGGAACTAAGTAGGGATCCTGAGGTCAAGATTAAGCAACCAATTCTGTAGTTTCAGGCACAAAACTGGACATGGCACCCTGCGTCCTAGGATCTGAGCTCCAGATAAATAATGGAGCCTGCAGTCGTACATAGAAAAGGGTAGAGAAGTGACTTGATTCTCTCTCTCTCACTTCACTCACACACTTTTATTATCTCTTCGCACTTCATGCCCCTTCTGTCTGCTTACAGAAAAACCATGACCCAATTTGCTGAAAATGTTAATTTTTAATAAATAGGGACCCGCCACTGCATGGGTTACAGTGAGGATCCGTGAGGGCCCTGGATCAAGGACAAGCACCTTTACTTCCAGCCTTTGGTTCACTACTTCTTTTGATCTGCGTTCGCCCACCCACATCAGCCCAAGGCTTCCAGCATGGAACTCTGCCATCCATGGAATCCTGCTTGGGAGGCTGGTTGTCCCACCCGCCTGAGCAGTGGGAGGGTGGGCCCGAACTCAGCTGAGGAACCTGGACAAGTCTTCTTTGATCTCAGCCTCATCCCATGGCCCGTGAATGTTTTCTTTAAAAAGCTGCAGGCGGATGAGGTAGAAAGGGCAGAGGCAGGAAATGGCCACGAGCAGAAGGGCAAAGAGGGTGGCCCCCACCCCACTAATGGACAGCAGGCCCCCCAGGGTCGCCAACGCAAAGAGCAGCGTGACCACCACGTAGCAGCGGGGAGTACATGCCTTCAGTTTCTTCTGTAACATAGGCCACAGGGCAAACATCTGGATGGCAAAGGTCACCATGATGAAGGCATGCAGGGACCGGGGCAGGCGTGAGGCCAGGCAGACAGAAGCAAAGATGGCCATGTTCAAGGACAGGGTGCTGGACACAATGGCAGCATTGGCCCCGTAGTCGAAAAAGATGAGGTGGCCCAGGAGCATGAAGACGGACATGGCATAGACGGTGTCAGTGCTGACAGACTCCGTCAAGGTCTTCAGCACCGGCGAAAACCCGTACGTGAAGGTGATAAAGACCAGGGTGCTCTTCAGGTCAGCCCACCGGGTCCGGCCGCTCCTCTTCCGCCCTTTCCCTCCATCAAGGAGATCGAACAGAATATAGCCAATCAGCGACAAGGCCAGGCCGCTCCCAAAAAGGCAATGGGGGGCCAGGAGCCCCAGATCCATATACCACCAGACGACCCCAAACACACAGACACTGCACAGCTGCTGTACCACCACGCTGGCCTCGAAGACCACAGCCCAGTACTGGTACTTCCGGGCGTGGATGTTCTTCCGCAGCTCTTCCAGGAACCGCTGGTCCACGTAGTTATCGGGGAAGGGCTGTCGCTCGTACAGGATCTTCCGCCACTTGGGCTTGGTGGTGTCCGTGGGCTTGGTGGTGTCCGTGGCACCTTGGGCGCACGTTCTCCTCTCCCCCGAACTCAGCCCAGTTCTGTTTTTCCCTGCAGACGTCCTCCTGGTTCTCATTCTTTATCAAGTTATGGAATAAGACCTCAAAGGCAGCCACCCAGGCGAGGCCCGCGAGAGACGAGCCTCTTCTCCCAGGCTGCACAATACGGCCAAGTTCCTAGAAAGAGACAAACCCGTGAACCTATAAAACATGTGAAGGTCAAGGGCAGGGCTGGGTTGAGCAAACCAGCTCATTTTATTAAAGGCCTGAGCGAGGCCCTGGCCGGTTGGCTCAGTGGTAGAATGTCGGCCTGGCGTGCAGGAGTCCCAGGTTCGATTTCCGGCCAGGGCACACAGGAGAAGCGCCCATCTGCTTCTCCACCCCTCCCCCTCTCCTTCCTCTCTGTCTCTCTCTTCCCTTCCCGCAGCCAAGGCTCAATTGGAGCAAAGTTTGCCCAGGCCCTGAGGATGGCTCCATGGCCTCTGCCCAGATGGGCGGAGCATGCCCCCTGGTGGGTGTGCCCGGTGGATCCCGGTCAGGCGCATGCGGGAGTCTGTCTGACTGCCTCCCCGTTTCCAACTTCAGAAAAATACAAAAAATAAAAATAAAAATAAAAAATAAATAAATAAAAGCCAAAGTGAAATCAATGCGGTGGCCCTTTTATATTCAATAATTATGGACACTGAAATTTCCTTTCCCAGTTCAAATGATCACACCTTTGGATAATGATAAACATCTGCCGGCTATCACTCAACTGAGGGCTACCACATGCTTCTTTCTTGGCCTCTCCTCAACCCAGCAAGTTGCTGTTAGTCCCAATTTAACCAGGAAAAAGGCGGAGACCCAAATTGCTCAGGGAACTTTCGCCCAAGTGAACAGTGGCCAAGTCTCACCCCAAAGCCTGTGCCTCCCTCCAAACCAGCTCCCCACTGCAGACCCACCCATCCCTGCTCCCTGGAGTCGATGCATGGGCTCAGAACGCCCCTAGCCGCTGCAACTTATGCAAATAAATGTGGACAGGACCCAGAGCCCCGAGTGGGTTCCCAAAGGCTTCTGCTATTGATAATGTCCGAAGAAGGCTGCAGGAAGCTCCACCGGACACCCGGGGAGAAAATAGAGACTATTTTGCAGAATTCCCTGCGCTCGCAGGCATGAGCGCCATGGTTCATTCGTGCAAAACCAAGGACTCCAGGAAACGGAAGCTCCTCAATTCCTTCCTCATCCTCAAGAGCCGGCATCCCACTTACAACGGCGGAAGTCTGATGGGGGATCGGGGACGGATCACCACGGGAACACCGGGAATCACAAATGTCAGCAAACGTGCGAAGGACCCGCCTGCCCGGTCCCACCTCCCTGGCGGACCCCGGCGTCCCTCATCGCAGCAGGGACACCGGCCCGCCGATCAGAGACAGAGCCGGGGCGGGGACGGTGACCCTGGGACACCCGGTCCGCCCCGCCCCCCCCGGGCCTCCCCCCCCCTACCCCGCTCCCCCCACCTCGCCGGGACGGAGGCCCGGAAACACCGACTCACTCTCGGAACCCATCTGCCCACCAGTCCGTAGGGGTGCGCGGCCGGGAGGGGCGGATACCCACCTTCTTCCCCATCTGGGGCGCCGGGGTCGCGGCCACGGCCGAGCACTTCCGGGTTCGCCGCAGCCTCCACGCCCAGCGCCCCTCCGTCTCCGGCGCTCGCTGCTGCCCCTCGTGGCCCTCCCCGGGACTTCGCGGTAGCTCTCGCGATGACCTCACGCAGGGACAGCATCCCCGAGACCCGGACCTGGCGTCCGGAGAGCTGGGGCCGCAAGGAGAACGGGAACCACGGCAGTTTTATTGAGCTCCTAGTATGAAGTCAGGCCCGCGGCCGGGGACTGCCCCGGATCCGTGCTTTCATTCCTGCAAGGTGCTGGTGACGCCGCCGTGCACGAAACCCGCAAAACCCCCTGCTCTCCGGGGCCTCTCCGCCCTGGGCGTCGCCTGGGGTGGGAAGGCCGTCCCGCTGGTCATGGGGGAGAAACCTGAGGCTCAGGTTGTGGCTGGTCCGAGGCCACCAAGCTGGGAAGTGGGTTCACCGAGGTTAATGCCCAACTGTCCACAGTCCACCAGGCGCCTCTCCCCTCTCTGCCTCCTAGGGGGACGCGGGGGTGGGGGGGGGGGACGGACAGTCAGCGGAGTGCATGGAGGTACTCGAGGTTGCGTTAACAGGTGGACGTGGCCCAGAAGCAGAGAGACGGACAATACAGGATGCGGTGGCCACAGAAGTCGGAAACCCTGAGTCCCCTCCCTGGCGCCGGGACTCTACAAACCGGCTGACTTTTCGTGTCTTCACCTGTAAAAGGGGGCAACGCTGTTGGCTCTCAGCTGCTGTATGGGAGACCCAGAAGAGCGGCTATAAGACACAGAAACATACTGACTGTTGTCTGGCTGCTGGCGGCTCGCTCTGGTCACCGCAGTGGTGGCCAGGGCCAGCGCGGGGAATTCTGCAAAATGGTCTCTTTCTATTTTCTCCCCAGATGTCCACTCCCAAGTTTGACAAGATTCCCTGGCTTAGCCAGGCCAGCCTCAGAAACAAGCCCCTTGTGCTCAGCTTCCCCAAAAGGTAACAGCTGGGCGCTCGGGACAAAGGTTGCAAAACACGTCTCACAGAAGATGATTTCATGGGAAGAGGGGGTGGGGGTGTCAGAGGGACATGTCTGGTCCGTGGAGAAACCCACATCCAGCATCCAAAACGCAGCCGCAGCCTGGGTTTCTGGGACAGAAGTGATCACGGAGGGCAGGTGGGGCTGGCGGAGGTGACACAGAGCTCACATCACCTTCCTTCCCACCACCACCGCTCAGCCAGTGGTCAAGAGACAGTTGCCCCTGAAAACTGCCTCCCAAAACACGTTCATCCTCCTGCCTTTTCTCCTCTGTTTTAGTTTGAGCTGTTCAGAGTTTAACCATCGATAGTCGAGAACCATAAATTCCTGTCTCCATAGAGTAGCCAGGAGACTACTGTCCTCCATCCTCACCATCCTGCCCCTTCCACACCAACTGCTTGAGAACAAGTTCTGTTTTTCAAAATCAGGGGGATTGTATTGGAGGTACCCCCCCCCTTGCCATGCTGCCGCTTGAAATAACTGGGTTTCCTCATTCCTCCCAATTTCTGCTCCCTGGGTGTGGTGGGACCCCGTGCTCTGGGAGGGGAGGGCCAGGAGGCAAGTTCACAGGCACCTCAGATGAAAGGTGGGCCTGACCAGGCGGTGGCACAGTGGATAGAGCATTGGACTGGGATGCGGAGGACCCAGGTTTGAGACTCCAAGATCACCAGCTTGAGCGTGGGCTCATCTGGTTTGAGCAAAGCTCACCAGCTTGGATCCAAGGTCACTGGCTCGAGCAGGAGGTCACTCAATCTGCAGAAGGCCCACGGTCAAGGCACATATGAGAAAGCAATCAATGAACAACTAAGGTGTCGCAACCAAAAACTGATGATTGATGCTTCTCATCTCCGTTCCTGTCTGTCTGTCCCTATCTATCCCTCTCTCTGTAAAAAAAAAAAAAAAAAAAAGATGAAATGTAGGCTCCCTGACATGTGCAACACTGGCTGGAGAGGCTGTACTCTCTTAGAAGGGTTCTTCCTCCTGTTGGCAACTGTCACATACCTTCCTACCATAAATAAGGGACTCCCAGGGAGGGACAGTCTCTTCACTTCCCTCTTCAGTAACAGCGTGGCCTTGTCAGCTGCACCTGGCAAGAACCCCGTTCTCAGCCAGCAGCACTGTATTTGCAGAGCATGTATGAAGTGCTTGTTGCTTGGTTCAGTTGTTTTTACATAACTTTGAGTCTATCTGGAGAGTTTATAGGTATATAAACTCTAGTCAATGCCTTAATATAAAGCAGGCAGCCAGAGATTCAATAAACCCCAAGACTTGTTTATGAAATAAAAACACAGGTAGTGTGGTTCTTATTGAGAGCTGTTAGCACTTGAAGGAGCGGCCTGAGGAAGCACAGCTTAGCATCTTTGAATTGGGGTCAGGGCACAGATCCACCTGACAGTGACAATCAGGTGGCAGAAAGGAGAAGACCTGGCCAAAACGGGGACTGTTGTGAAGGGGACATCACCTCCCTGACAGGGGACAGCCTGCTCTCTGCCCCAGCCAATGTTGCCAGCAGGTATGTGACTCAAGTGGCCAGATCTTTCTGGTTTTTCTAACGAGGGTGAAAGTCTGGATTTGTATGTGAAATGGCTCATGTCTGACACCCAACAAGGGACCTCGTCCATGAGCATTAGACCTGCCCTACAGCCTGGAGCGAAGCATCCCTGTCATGGCTCCCAGCTCCCCTGTTCCCTGATTATACAGTTTGTGGGTGCTTAGAGGAGGCACGCGGCAGGGGCTTGAACAAAGCAGGCCCAGCACACAACTGAGCGCCCTCAGAACCTGCTCACCTTCACAGGCAGGTCCTGGAGTGTCAGAGGGGACACTCAGCTGGGAAGGGAAGGGGTGGCTTTTCCTCCAGCCAGCCACGCTCAAGCAGGTCACAGAGAGAGTTAGCTGTGGTGGTCAGAGCAGCTCTCCACGCGTCTGTACTGGGAGGAGCCAGACAGCAGTCTGAGCCCTTGTTAGGAGAAACGACACCTGCCTACCCCGCGGGATTCTAAGACAGGCTGCACATCTGTGTGGCGCCCTGAGCTTCCAGAAGGACCTCTAGGCATGCGGGGGGGGGGGGGGGGGCTTTTGAAAGGCTGGTTGGAACATTTAGTGAAACGTGCTCAGCGCAGCCCCCATGACAAGGCCTGGAGATGCACCTGGGGTTCAGAGAGGAGGGACCGGCTCTCAAGGTCCATGTCTGGACAGACCCACTGCCTCCGAGGGGGACTCTCAAGGGGGCCTGGCTCTGCTGAAGCCATGCTCATCCTCAGCCTCACAAGCCCTCGGGTCACGCTGAGGTCTGTCTCTCTGAGATGACTGTGTGCTAAAGCCTTCGACAGTGGCCCCTGGTCTCTCCAGGTCAGTTTCCGGTGTCAAGTCCAAGGAAGGAAGCCCACAGACCAAAGACAGAAGGGAGTGGGGTTAGACCCACCTCCCAGCTCTCCTGGGACCCAGGGCAATGGCGAGGCAAAATGAAACAACAAACGCCTTCTGGGCACCTAACCCCTTCCACGTTCCTTGTAATAAAGGAATGATGGCAGTGAAGTCTGTCCTCGTTAGAGGGGACAGGCATCTTGGCAAAACTAGCAGCATCTGAGTTTCCATTTCCTGGAGGCCAGGGTCAATGCCGCACACACAGGCCCCCTGCACACCTGGGCCCCAATATGGTAATGAAATGGACCACACCAGCCAGCAGTGGGGGGGGGCAGTGATATCACCCTAGGAAGAGCATCACCGTTTCACCTATGACTGGAAAGAAAGTGCCAGAGAAAAAATGGTTGAGGGAGAAAATATTCCTCGGGAAAAGGTGGGTGGATTGCTTCCACGGGCAGGGCCATGGGCTCTAAGATCGCAGGCCGGACTAGAGAGGATGGCACTTGTGAAACATCAGTCACTTCTATGCAGCCCTTCCTGGTGTATTTCACATATCACGCATCTGCTTTATGATTTATGAACTGGTATTTTTCCCCCTGCCTCGATGTGTACACATCTCTGGCAGTCCACAGGTGGTGTCGGTCAGCTCCAAACAAAAGGGACAGAGAAGCCGAAGTCAGGGTGAAGCCATCTTTGGGGGCTCCAAATGGCCTGGGACATCCAGCATTGGGAGTGAGGACAGGGGTGTCCCTTGGCTTCTCTGCACCAGCGAAGGGTCTGGCTCAGCACGCCGGACGCTGTGGCTCTCATGTGCTCCCGTTTTGGTCACTCAGATACCCCCACGCCTCTGCTGCTTTCCTGATTCCGTCCATGAAGGATATGAATCTGCCAAACTTGTTTCAAGTTCCAGATGACTTCTCTAAGGTACTCAAATTTTTTCTTTAATTGCAAAGAAACCAATAGCAGTTCCAGGATGACACAAATAGGACTCCAAAGGCACTTCCTGTCTGTCTCGTTAGCCCAGCCTGAGCCACCTTGTGGGTGTTCCATAGACATTTGCAGAATGAAAGGGATGTGCTCCCACGCCCCTCCCCCCGTCTCTAGTGCCTTTGGGGGCCCGTCTGCTACAACTAAGAATAAAGACACGAGGTGAGATTCATCAAAAAGGGAAACCAAAAAGTTCAGGTGGAGGAATATGCCCTGAGACAGTCAGAGACTGCTTCCCAGCCTGTCTAGAGCCAATCCTAGTTTCTGGGTCTCTAACCCCCTCCCGCCACCACGAATCCCTGTGTCCCTTACACACATAGGACTTCACGTTAAAAACTCCTCATCTCCTTTCCGCCTCCCAGAAGTCAACCAGGCCTGGCTTCTGGGTGACACTCAGAGGCACTGGCTTCTCACAGGGTTCCCAGCCTTCACGGTGCTGTGAGGTCAGCACCTGCCCGAGGCGGAGGAAGAGAGAGAACTCTGGGCAGCACGCTCAGTTTCTGCCCCTGAAAAAATTGGCTAGCATGTGCAGGGCTGTTGTAAGAAGTGCGGGAGGCACTGTCCCTAATGCCCTGGTGAGAGCCCCGTAACAGGGGCCACATAATGATGACCAGTCGAGGGATAAGTTCTTTCAGAGCCCTTTTTATCTGGTTCAGTACAGATACAGGGATGAGCAAGTCAGTTTCCACCAACACAAATGACAGGGTGGATGGGACAGGCACGCAGCTGCCCAATATGTATGGGGGTGGGGGGAAAGGTCACCTGCGGGCTGGGGGAGGGGTGAGCAGAGGTGGAGCAAGAGGGGGGTCCAGAGGAAGTGGCATCTCCCTGGATTTGGAAGATATTATTTCCACAAGTGCAGGAAGCAAGACCTGGAGACAAACTGAGGTCGTGTTTGGAGCGCAGGAGGGACTCAGGCCAGCAGGGGACAGGCTTACCTAGAGGGGACCACGGAGATGGGTGGGCCTGGCCATAGCACAGGAGGGGTAGGGGCAGGGCTGTGCGTCAGAGCGACCACATTCATCCCCCTGACTACGCGGACAGGCGCGTATGTGAGAGCGCCTGCTACCGTGAGGGAGCGCTGAGCAGGGACCCGCTAGGCTTGGCCACTGAGGCAGAACCAGCAAGCAGCCTTCTAGTCCCTCTGTCTCCTTAAGTTTCCTGTTTGGACAACCTCACGCTGCCTCCGATCATCTCCTCATCCCAGGTTTGCTCTGGGTCTGGGTGCACCGTGCCATCCGAGGCATTCAGACTCCAGACACCCGGGAGGTGGGGAAGGAAGCGTTCTAACGCCCGCCCCGGGACAGTGAGAGGTTGGGCTGTCTTTCACGGCTGCAATGCTCAGAAGCGGCCACTAGAGAGCAGTCCAGAGCAATGGCTGTCCAGGTTGGGCCAGTGGGCGGAGCCCAAGGGCCAGTCCCTGGGAGACTCAGTCACAAATCCATTACTGCTGCTGGGAAAAAAAGTCAGGTCTCTCGTTCTCTCTCTCTCCTCTCTCCTCTCCCTCCTCTCCTCTCTCTCTCTCTCTCTCTCCCTCTCTCTCTCTCTCTCTCTCTCTCTCTCTCTCTCTCTCTCTCTCTCTCTGGCAAACTCCGACCTTTGCTGACATCTTACAGTTTTCAGCTGGACCTGATAGTTAAATTGACCGAAGGCCAGTGAGCAGGAGAAAAAGCACACACGTTATTTACTGGAAGTTTTGTGCGACACGGGTGCCCTCCTAAAGAAACGAAGACCCAAACAAGGGGCAACACCTGTACGTTAAGAGACAGGGCTGACCAGGAGAGGCAGCCACACAGGGGGCTAAGGGAGAGAAGAATGATGTGAACAAGGTCTGTTTGCAGAGAATTGTCTCCGCTTCCTCCTCTGGTCCTTGGTGAAGAGGCGTCGCTTCCCTCCTGGCATAGGAGGGCCTCTTCCACTTGGGGTTTTATCTCCTACTTTTAGGAAGAAAAGGGGGAGGGTCAGAGTACCCTGCTTGCACCTGCGGATTTTATAACATGCCTTCAGTTAAAAATCAGCCTTAGGCCAAAGTGGCGCATTTGAGGGAGGCACATTCTGCTGCCCTGCGCAGCGAACCTGGGCCCCGGTCCTGTTGGGACTCCTGGCAGGGACCTCGAGTGAGCTCCGTGCCTGTCACGTGAACTTAGCCCCAAATCTCCGCTGCCTACAGGAAGGCCTGTGCGCGTCTGCTGTGTGGTACCCAGCTGCCGTGGCCGCTTTCTGGAGAGAAAGGACGCGTCTCACGGGAGTGGAATGCCCTGGACACGCTGTCTCTTCCTTTATCCTCCAAGTCCCTTATCCTGCTGCCACAGGCCAGAGGTCCTGCCTGCTGGCTCCCTCCTCTTCACGCTCATGGGTGGCAGGGCAGAACTTGGGACACCCACAGCCAGGTAGCAGTCCTTCCTGCGGGGAGCTGCCCAGGCCACGCCAGGTGTGTGTGTGTGTCTGGAGCAGTGTTCCCTGATGAGGGACAGAGAGGGGACAGGGGCTCAGAGACACACAGAGAGATAAGGAGACAAACCATAAAAATAAAATAAAATAAAAAAGGAGATGGGAGGGGAAAGGCAGAGCTCACAGAGAAGAAACAAATATAAGAAGCAGAGTCTAACCCCATCCCCCATCCCGACACAAGCCTCTCCTGTGGAGCTGGCTTCTCTATCAGTCATGACTTCCACCTGCCCCAATACGGGCTCCTGACGCCCACAAGCAGCAAGTGTAATTTAATAGCTGCGTTATTGAGGCCAGAAGGCAGCTTACTCAGAGCTCCACGGGCAGGCAGAGCGGGCGTGTGGGGGCCATCTGGAGGGCTGCCCGAGACCCTGCACCCCCTATCGCACCTCCCGGGCCTGGCTGAACTGGCTAGAGCCCTCAGTCACTCGCAGAGGGTGACAGGCCGCCCCGCTCTGCATTCCTGCCCCCACCCCGTCTCCTCTCCCATCTGGGGGCGCTGTTCTCCAGGCTAATGAGTCAGAAGTAAAGGTGAGGGCGTTATCTACTTTGTTTTTAGCAGACCTGTGACAAGCAGCCGACACTACAGAGTGCAGAGACGGTGCAGAGACACAGCTGAGGGCACACACAAAAGGGCGACTTCCAGTGTTCTCACCACCGAGAACTCTGTGGCTTCTCTCATGGACTCTCAATTTTCACAAGCTCGCGACCACCACAGAAACTACCCTGTATACGACTGAGTTTTCCTGCTGCGTATATTGTGCCAACATATAAACTACAAACACAATTTTAAAGGGAGGTAATAATGACCGCCACTGACCTGAAATGACAGTTTAAGACGTCAGGATGGTGGGGCCTTGGCTGTCCCTTATTTTGTGTATATGTTTGAAGTTTTTCATAGTGAACAATACAAATTCTAAAAACTGCATTTAGCTTTATTGTTTAATGGCAATGGCTGGTATTTTCAAAGAGCAGTAAAATGTTTAATTATCAGTGGAGTTTTTTGGGGGGGTGTGAGTAATGTTGAAAATAGTTCTCTGAGCACCTCCTTTTGGATTCTAAGGGATGTAGGTAGGCGTCACGGTGCCCTTATGTGGACCCTGAGTGTCCGCTGTCCCCTTTGACCCTCCAGAGAACCTTCTGGCTGACATTAAATAGCTGTGCTATTGGGCAAACCTCATAACCCTTCTGGGCCACCTTTTCCTCATTGTGTTCATTGAAAGAGCTGGTCCAGGTGACCTCTCTCAGTAAGGCAGGAGTGGAAAGGGGGACACAGAATGGAGGTGCAGAGGCCAATTTGTCAGTGCTCCTCAAATCAGGCTATATTTAAGTCACCATCTGGTGCTGACATTTCAGTTTTTGTTATGTGGACAGGTATGTGTGTGAAAAAGAGAAAGAGAAACAGAGAGAGAGAGGTGGAGGCAGATGAAAGGAGAGAAACATATTTCTCTCTTTACCAACGATTCAAGGGGGCCAAGGACTCGGGCCACGAGCCAGATGTTGGGAGCCCCGGCAGATAGGGACCTCAGATATTAGGATGTGTCTAGTTGTGAAACGCGAAGAGCAGGCTTTGGCTTCCAGGACTGGCTGAAATCTGGCTGCTGTCACTCTCCTGTCACCACTGCCACCTGCTCTCCTGGGGACACTGCTTGGGAAACAAGAAGTTAGATAACGCAGCCGGGGAGGCCCATGCTTTGAACCATTGGCTGGTTCACACTCTGTTCCGGCCACTGCTGCGGAGCTGGCCTAGAGGGAGCCCAGAGCGAATGGACCGTGGCAGAAGGAAGTGACCTTGGTTCTGGGGCTGGAATAGAAGGCCAGACAGGAATAAGGACGCCGAGGCTGGTGGGATGGGGAACCCCGAACTGTTTGCTTCAACTTCTTCGTAGACCATTGAGGCCCCTCCTGAGTCCACCATTGGGATGTGGTCTCTCTCCCCTCCGGGAGCCCAGAAGTTCCATTGCTTCTCCTGTGATACCTGCGTGCAAGCTTGGGTCGCAGGTCCCGGGAGGTATGTCAGTCTCAGAACTCAGAGAGGTGAACTGAGTCCGGCCAGATGCGGAGGAGTCGGCACGGGGCACTTCCTCTCCAGCCTGACTTCTCACGGCACCCCTCCTGCCGCCAGACCACCTGACGCTCCCGGCCCTCCTGGTGACCTACGAGCTCGTTCCTCCGTGCGGCTGCACCGCACTGTCTGGGTCGGAGTGCCCTTCCTCCTCCTGTTGGCCTCGCTGACACCTACCCAAGCATTGCCTGTTCCTTCAACCCTTCTCAGACCCCTCCCTCTGTGACCCACCCCTCCGCCAGGGGCCTCGATAGGGTCCCATCATGGAGCTTTCCGTCTGCTGGGGGGGTTGGTGACAGCTTACAGGCTGTGTATGTTTATCTTCAGGTCCCCAGTCCCTGAGCAAGTTTGTCTTCTCCCCATCTTCCTCAGGGCCGGACACTTTGTCTTATTCGTCTCTGGGAGTGACTCTGGCCCGGCTCCCTCCACATGGTGGCCTCACAAACAACGTCTTGTTGAGTGAATGAATCGAGTCATTCGCTCTCACACTGCAACATGCCAACCCCCGCACCGTGACTCTGAGTCGGTTCTTTTCAAATGGCCTATAGAAAGGAAATGTATTTTAAATATTTGTCAAAAGAATCCAGCTTTGTCCATCATTTGGACAACAGTGCCTCACCCTAGTGCCATGTCACTGTCACTCATAGGATGCAGCTACGTGCAGACCCACCCGGCAGAGTCACCCAGTGGGCACACCTGGGCACTCCCACGCAGCTTCAATATGTTCCTCCTCTTACTGTTCTGCGCACCTCCCGGGCAGCAGGGACAGGTCGGGGCACAGGTGTCACCACAAGAGGATCACACAGCAGGAGAAGGCTGCAGTGCAGAATGGTCATCTGCTTGTCCCTGGGACCTCCTCCCCCATATTCTGCGCTTCCTAGGAGCCTGTCTCATGACCCTGATGTCAGTGTGGTTGGAGAAGGCAGGCGAGAATCCCAGACAGAATAGCAGCTTCCAGTTGCCATCTTCCCCCTGACCACACTCTTGTCAGAGGCGCACGAGCCTCAAGCTGAAGGTGTAAGTGCCCAAAGCCTCCCGTCACCTGTGGGCAGCAGTGAAGTCAGGACGAGAGCATCAGAGAGCAGACAGGGTGCTGTCTTGTCCCCGGCTGGGACAGCCTCTCTTCCCCAGAGGCGGGAGGAGCTCGAGACCCTCACACAAGCTCCAGTCTGCTGGTGGCTTACTTCGTGGCTCTGTGGAGGCTGAGAAGAGCCACCTGGTGCTGGGCAGCTGATGTCGGTCCTGAGTTAAGGTGTGAGAATAGAGGATGAGAGGTTGGAGGGGCCAATGACAGGCTTGCGGAAGGGATGTCTTCTGTGCACTCTTCCTGCACTGGTCCCTGTGGGGGGTCCTTCATATAAAATGGTAGACAGCCGCCTCCACGGGAGTGCAGCCCCACAGATGCATGCTCCATCAGAAGGACAGATCTTGTCTCAGCCCCAGCCCCCGGCCCCCTCTGCCAGCCCTTATGCCTGCACGACTGTCAGAGGGACCCAGGACCACCACCTGTTCTGTGACTCCCCGCTCCCTCCCAAACCCTGTCTGCACCCACTGGCTGTGGTCAAGCCTCGATTTGTCATCCATCCAGCGTGGAGTTGAGGCCAGACTGACGATCTCTGTTTTATTTATTTATTTATTTTTTTTTTTATTTTATTTTTTTCTGAAGTGAGAAGCAGGGAGGCGGAGAGACAGACTCCCGCATGAACACAACCATAATCCATCCGGCATGCCCACTAGGGGGTGATGCTCTGCCCATCTGGGGCGTTGCTCTGTTGTGGCCACAGCCATTCTAGTGTCTGAGGCAGAGGCCACAGAGCCATCCTCAGCGCCCGGGCCAACTTTGCTCCAATGGAGACTTGGTTGCAGGAAGGGAAGAGAGAGAGAGAGAGAGAAAGGAGAGGAGGAGGGGTGGAGAAGCAGATGGGTCCTTCTCCTGTGTGTCCTGGCCAGGAATCGAACCCAGGACTTCCACAAGCCAGACCAACACTCTACTACTGAGCCAGCTGGCCAGGGCCCCATCTCTGGTTTATGAAAGAAATAACTGACACACCTACCACCGCTCTGCCCCTTCCCACTTCTTTGCTGCCCCACATATATCTCACTGCCCCTGTCCCCCTCTCTCCTCAGGCCAGGAGGAACGAGGGTGGCCCCGTGCTGGCCAGGAGCAGGCAGCTGTGCTCCACGTGCCAGGAAATAAGATCGGTGAGCGGGGCTGACAGATGGGCGGGATGAAAGGAGCCCGGATTGTGGAGGCTGGTGTAATACTACCTGCAGACCACGTGGTCTCATACGCAGGAGGTCCCCAGGGAGCCACAGAAACACGAGTAGGGAGAATAAGTGAGCACCGCAGAGTTCTAGGATACAGTGTCAATATACAGAATTAATTTTACAACAACAAAAAAAATTAATTTTACTTCTGTACATTAGCAATGAGCAACCCAAAAAATTGAGAAAAGCAACTCCATTTACAATAGTCTCAAAAATAAAAATACTGGCCCTGGCCAGTTGGCTCAGTGGTAGAGCATGGCATGCAGGAGTCCCGGGTTCGATTCCCTGCCAGGGTACACAGGAGAAGCGCCCATCTGCTTCTCCACCCCTCCCCCTCTCCTTCCTCTCTGTCTCTCTCTTCCCCTCCCGCAGCCAAGGCTCCATTGGAGCAAAGTTGGCTCGGGCGCTAAGGATGGCTCTGTGGCCTCTGCCTCAGGCGCTAGAATGGCTCTGATTGTGGCAGAGTGACGCCTCAGATGGGCAGAGCATCGCCCCCTGGTGGGCATGCCGGGTGCATCCCGGTCAGGCGCATGCGGGAATCTGTCTGACTGCCTCCCCGTTTCCAACTTCAGAAAAATACAAAAAAAAAAAAAAATAATGGAAAATAAAATAAAAATACTTAGGAATAATTTTTTTAATTTATTTTTAGCGAGGGAGGTGGGACAGACAGGGACAGACAGGCAGGAAGGGAGATGAGAAGTATCAATTCTTTGTTGCGGCACCTTAGTTGTTCATTGATCGCTTTCTCATATGTGCCTTGACCGGTGGCAGGGGGGAGGCTATAGCAAAGCAAGTGACACTTTGTTCTAGCCAGTGACCTTGGGCTTCAAGCCAGTGACCTTTGGGCTCAAGTCAGCGGCCATGGGGTCACATCTATGATCCCACACTCAAGCCAGCAACCCCTTGCTCAAGCTGGTGACCCTGTGCTCAAGCCGAATTAGCCTGTACTCAAACTTTGGGGTTTCGAACCTGGGTCCTCTGCATCCCAGGCCAATGCTCTATCCACTGCACCACTGCCTGGTCAGGCAGGAATAAATTTAATAAAAGAAATGCCCTGGTCAGTTAGCTCAGTGGTAGAGCGTCAGCCTGGCATGTGGGTTTGATTCCCAGTCAGGACACACAGGAGAAGTGACCATTTGCTTCTCCACCCTTCCCCCCTTCTCTTTTCCCCTCCCACAGCCATGACTTGATTGGCTTGAGCAAGTTGGCCATGGGCTCTGAGGATGGCTCCATGGCCTTCACCTCAGGCACTAAAAAAAGGACTTCATTCCTGAGCAACGGAGCAACGCCCCAGATGGGCAGAGCATCGTCTCCTAGTGGGTGTGCTGGGGAGATCCCAGTTGGGGCACATGAGGGAGTCTGTCTCTCTTCTTCCTTTCCTCTCACTAAAAAAAAAAACAAAAAAACAGTAAGAATTGTATATCAAAAGCTATAAAATATTATAGAAAGACATTAAGGAAGGTCTAAGTAAATAGAAATAATCCCATGTCCAAGGCTTGGAAGGTTTACCATTGCAAAGATGCTAGTACTCCCCCAGCTCGCTCTGCAGGTCCAGAGCAATCTCTCCCCAGCTCCCAGATGCCTTTCTTGCAAAAAAAAATGACAAGCAGATCTTACAATTCTGTGGAAATGCAAGAGATGCAGAGTAGCCAAATCCTGAAAAAGAGGAACAAAGTTGAAAGAATCACACTTATTTTATTTCAAAACTCCCTACAAAGCTAAATGACTTTGAAAGAAAATAGAAAAGACCATGAATTGCATTATTCCATGTTTGAAATGTCCAGCGCAGGCAGATCCAAAGAGAGAGCTAATAGATGGGTGTTGCTGAGGATGTGGGGAGGAGAAATGACTCCCGAGGAAAGGCTTTCTTTTCCGGAGTCAGGGAGATGTCATGGAAGCAGACAGTGGGGATTGTCCTACGCCTTTGTCAATACACTAAGAACCACCGGCTTGTGCACCGAGATGGTGAGTTTCATGGTGTGTGTGAATTATGTCTCAATTTTTAAAACATGATTAGCAATAGAAAAACATTTTTTTTTTAATTTTTAATTTAATTTTATTTATTTATTTTTTTTACAGAGACAGAGAGTGAGTCAGTGAGAGTGATAGACCGGGACAGACAGACAGGAACGGAGAGAGATGAGAAGCATCAATCATCCGTTTTTTTCGTTATGACACCTTAGTTGTTCATTGATTGCTCTCTCATATGTGCCTTGACTGCGGGCCTTCAGCAGACCGAGTAACCCCTTGCTGGAGCCAGCGACCTTGGGTTCAAGCTGGTGAGCCTTTGCTCAAACCAGATGAGCCCATGCTCAAGCTGGTGACCTCGGAGTCTCGAACCTGGGTCCTCTGCATTCCAGTCCAATGCTCTATCCACTGCGCCACCGCCTGGTCAGGCAGAAAAACATTTCTTAAAGTAAAAACATAAAGTGAATGCATATCAATAAAATAAAAATAAGATTTATTGGCTTGGATACTTACTCATTCTCCCATGTAACCCTGGGCCGGGAGACCCTTTGCTGAGTATGGAAGGAATACCTCCTGAGAAGTATGGTGGTGAGTCTCCAGGGATAGTTGTATGGAGGGTACTATCAACACTTTGAAGTGTACTTCAAAGGGGTTCATTCATTCACTGATTTGATCGACAACTGTTTAGTAAACAGGCACTATTTTAGGACCTAGGAATATGGAAACAGTCTAGGTCTTCATGAAGCTGGGAGTCTAGGGGGGAACCCACTAGGCAAGGGGACGCAATACACAGGTCACGAGTGTTCTGGGAGAGGAAGCCTAAGGCACACAGTGAGATGAGGAGCCCGCAGCCCGCATCAGCAGCATCTGTGAGGACATGATGGTTAACCCACAATGTGAAGAATGTTGCAGTGCACTGACCCAAGAGGATCAGAAGACTTCCAAATCTCACCGTATCTAACTCCAAAATCTCACCAGCAGGAAAGAACAGAGACCCTATGACTTGTAAGCAGGGTAATTCCTTCTGGTTCATTCATGAATGACTCTGATGTTAAATACAACTGGACCTTGCCAAGGTGGGACACGATCTATGAAAAGGGGACACGGTTTGGGGCAGTGTTCTAAAATGAGACTTTCTCCCTCAGGCACAATCAAGAACTCTGGTGATTCCAGATGATCTGAAACTATCCTTTGAGAATTTTATGAGTCGTAGGTAAGTCAAAGGTGGAAATTGGAACATGACTTTAATTCTGAGTGTCTTAGTTTGGAAACACGAGGATAGTGCACTAAGAGTGGTTAGAATGTTTAGAATGTTTAGGGGGCTTCTCAACTGGTTTCATTTTTTGATTAAACCAGGTAGACCCAAAAAGTTGTTTCTACTTTTTTTTGCTTGAGCTAGTGTTGAAACTACTGTAGAAGCTTTAATATCCTTCCTCCCTTCATAAGAACGGTAGAAGGAACAAGAGAGGAAATTTCTTTGATGACTTGGGCAGAAGTAAATACAAATTCCCCATGCGGATAACATACCTAATTCAGAAGGTAACACAGACTGTTGTGACTCCAGGGCGTCCTCTGCTACTTTTTTAGTGATTAAATTCCTGTTACCAGTTTGTTTGGTTGTTGTTTGCTGCTTTCTTATCAAGAGCCAGTATATCAGAAATAAAACCCAGCCAAAATTTTGATGAATTGGATTTCAGGTTTTTTCTTGTTTTGTTGTTTTTTGTTTTTAATTCTGTATTTCACTATCAGACAGGGAAGAAGGACTCAGTTTTTACTTTATTGAAAAACTCAAACAATGGACTCACCCTGGGTCAGATACCAAAATAGGTCGAGTTGCCTTGCAGTAGATGGTTGAACATACAGCCAGCATTATCTAGGACCAGTCAAAAAGGTTATATGTGAGCTAATGTCGATCTTCACTTTCTTTCCATCATGTAGAGAGCAATAATGTGGGAGAATAATAAGTCTTTCTGTAACCACATGTTGGCCAGCAGTAGGTGTTATGATTCTTTGTGTGAGCTCAGGGCCATCGGGTCCAAGCTGAGATGTAGACTCAGGTGCATTGAAACCACGGTGTCCAACCCAGATAGACAGGATCATGAACCAATAGGTATTTGAGCTTTATAGGCTCTAGCACCTAGCACCGATAACCTTTACCCACACTGACTCTGTACCTTTAAAGAGCTCTTACGTTAACTCACGCTGAAAGTAATTCTAATATTTTGTACAGACTATAAATGAAAAATGAAACTCTAAAGTCAGGGATTTCTGAGCAAAAGTTCATTCTTCTGTGATGTAGACTTTTGAAATTTGTTGCCCTAACTTATTTATCTCGCAAGTTTGGAACTTTATTAAAAAGCACTTTATTTTTGCAAAAGTTTAGCCCAGTCGTCTCTATGGCAAAGTGGTCTCAGTACCAGGCCAACAAGCGGTGGAAAAGACACGTTTCTTTCCAGAAACCCCTAGTCAAATCACTAATGCGTTTTCTTTCTTGCTTTCTCTGATCAGAAGGAAGAGTCTGCAGCCACCAAAAGCTCAGGCAGCACCCAAGCGTTCCAGCGACAACATCTCAGCAGGTTTGCCTTCACGTGGGGCAGGTGTGCGAGGCATGTACCCCCAGAGCAGGAGAGAGAAAGGAAAGTTCAATCCCAATGATAATCTCTAAATTTTCTGAACAAATTCTTTTTTAAAAAGTTAAATTTGGCCCTGGCCGGTTGGCTCAGCGGTAGAGCGTTGGCCTGGCGTGCAGGGGACCCGGATTCAATTCCCGGCCAGGGCACATAGGAGAAGCACCCATTTGCTTCTCCACCCCACCCCCTCCTTCCTCTCTGTCTCTCTCTTCCCCTCCCGCAGCCAAGGCTCCATTGGAGCAAAGATGGCCCGGGCGCTGGGGATGGCTCCTTGGCCTCTGCCCCAGGCGCTAGAGTGACTCTGGTCATGGCAGAGCGACCCCCCGGAGGGGCAGAGCATCACCCCCTGGTGGGCAAAGCATCACCCCCTGGTGGGCGTGCCAGGTGGATCCCGGTCGGGCACATGCGAGAGTCTTTCTGACTGTCTCTCCCCGTTTCCAGCTTCAGAAAAATACAAAAAAAAAAAAAAAGTTAAATTTATCCAGGTGACATTGGTTAACAACAAGTTTCAGGTATGCAACTCTATAATACATCATCTGTATACTGCATTGTGTTCTCACCCCCACCCCCACCCCCCATCACCATATATTTGATACGCTTTACCCTCTTCCCTTTGGTAACCGCCATATTGTTGTCTGTATCTATGAGTTTGGCCATCTGTTGTTTTCTATTTTGTGTCCCACATGGGAGTGAAATCCTATGGTTCTTGTTCTTTTCCGGCTGATGTATTTCACAGAGGATGATGCTCTCAGGAGCATGTTGTCACAAATGGTGATATTTCATCATTTTTTATGACTGAGCAGTAGTCCATTTTATACATGTCCCACATCTTTTCCCAATCATCCATTGAAGGATGCATAAGTTGTTTCATTATCTTGGCTATTGTGATAAATGGCGCAACGAACATAGGAGTGCATGTGTCTTTACAGATAAGTATTTTCAAAATTTCCAGGTAGATACCAGAAGAGGGATTGCTGAGTCATTTGGTAGCTCTATTGGTAATTTTTTGAGGAACCTCCAAATTGTTTTCTGTAGTGGCTACATCGATTTACACTCCCACCTGCTGTGTGTGAGCGTTCCATTTTCTCCCCAACACTTGTTACAGGCTGTCTTACTGATAACCACCATTCTAACAGGTGCGAGGTTTTGAAAATTGGATCTTTTATTCTCATTGTGGTTTTGAAAATTGGATCTTTTATTCTTTTGTTGTTGAGCTATATGAGTTTTTTAAAAATATATTTTGAACAGGAGCCCCTTATTGGAGGGATCATTTGCAAATGTCCTCCCATTTGGTTGGTTGCCTTTTTTTTTTATGGGTGGTTTCTTTTGCTGTGCGGAAACTTTTTACTTTGATGGAGTCGCATGTGTTTATTTTTGCTTTTACCCCCTTGCCTTGGAGTTACGTTCACAATAACCTCTCTGAGACCAACGTCTGTAAGCTTGGTACCCATGTTTTCTTCCCTGTGTCTTATTGTCTCAGGTCTTAAGTCTTTCATCCACTTTGAGTTAATATTTGTGCATGGTGTCAGATAGCAGTCTAATTTCAATGTTTCACATATGGCTTTCCAATTTTTCCAGCACAGTTTATTAAAGAGTCTTTTCTTTCTCCATGGTATGCATTTGGCTCCTTCATTGAAAATTAGTTGCCCATGCAGGTGTGGGTTTGTTTCTGGGATCTTGGGTCTGATCCATTGGTCTGGTTGTCTGTTCTTCTGCCCATCGCATGCTGTGTTGATTATTGTATCTTATAGTATAACGTGAAGTCAGGGAGCCTGGTGCCTCTGGTTTGGTGCTTTTCTCTGGGGATTGATTTGGCTCTTGGGGGTCTCTATCCCGTTCTTTTTTCATGTACTACTATTGCTCTTTTTTTTTTTTTTTTTTTTTTTTTTTTTTTTTTTTTTCACTTTTCTGAAGCTGGAAACAGGGAGAGACAGTCAGACAGACTCCCGCATGCGCCCGACCGGGATCCACCCGGCACGCCCACCAGGGGCGACGCTCTGCCCACCAGGGGGCGATGCTCTGCCCATCCTGGGTGTCGCCATGTTGCGACCAGAGCCACTCTAGCGCCTGAGGCAGAGGCCACAGAGCCATCCCCAGCGCCCGGGCCATCTTTGCTCCAATGGAGCCTTGGCTGCGGGAGGGGAAGAGAGAGACAGAGAGGAAAGCGTGGCGGAGGGGTGGAGAAGCAAATGGGCGCTTCTCCTGTGTGCCCTGGCCGGGAATCGAACCCGGGTCCTCCGCACGCTAGGCCGACGCTCTACCGCTGAGCCAACCGGCCAGGGCTACTATTGCTCTTGGTTGGTCCACAGCCTGCCCTTCCCTCCACCTGCCCCTCTTTGGGCCTTACTCACCGTTATCCACATCGCGTTCCCCCCTCGGTCCTCCCCACGCCAGCACGTCAGCACGTTCTTTCTGAATAGCTCTGTAACCCACTTGCTAAAGAATTCTCCTAGACACGGGGCACACAGTCAGTGATTCCCTTCTCGGGCCATCCGGTCGCACCGTTACGGTGGGAAGGGGACTGCATTCCCGCCCCACAGGCCCCCTCGTGCCCCCACCCTCTCCCGGGGGTGCCCAGTGCTCTTCTGATGTCCACTTGCTGTTCTCGGAACATGTGAGAGTGGCTCTGTCTCCAGCTTCAGCCCTGACCTAAGTCTCCTCTTCCAGGGAGGCAGCCCTGGGCTGGGGAAGGTGACACTGGGTGTTCCGTTTGGGTGACAGCGGCCAAGGGCCCAGTGCCGCACAGGTTGCCACATTAGAGACAGTGTCGGTTTTCTCCCGTATTAACTGAAGCCCCCTTCCGTTTCCTCTCATTGGAAATGCAGCGAGGAGAATCAAAGCCGCCCCTCCACTTCTCACAGGTGGGGAAGTGTACGCTCTCCCCCGGGAGGCTGCAGGACTGGACCGAGCAGGCGTCGGGAAGGACAGGGAGGACCAAAGGGGTGTCCTGAAGGGGGTCCCAGAAAGGAAGACCAGAGACCCGGGTCACAGCAGAGGTGTGAGGCTCTCCACTCCAGTGGAGCGGAAGACTGCTCGTCCCGAGGAATCCTTCCTCGTGACTCCAAAAGTCGTGGCCTCGCTCACGGCTCCCTCTGAGCCGAAGTGGACGGAGGAGCCGAGAGCTAAGAGCCCCCTCGCAGGGAGAGCCCCCTTGCAGGGAGAGCCCCCGCTGCCCTCTGGTCACAACCACCTCCTCCCCTGGAAGCCAAAAGAAGGCTGGGCGATGGGGCTGTGGTGGTTTCAGGGTTCTTGGTAGCAGCCTCCCAGGCCTCCTGACTTCCCCTTGAGCCTGGGTTCTCCAGGCCTGCCTCACAAAGGATTGAAACACACATACTCACGCACACACGCATACACACACACACGCACACACACATGCACACACGCCCTTCCCTCCCCAAGAATGTTTTGTAATTGTACCAGACAGTGTGATAAGGTGCCTGTTATGAACTTAATGTCCCTGGGAGTGTGTCTCGATGACCAATACTAGAGCTGGACTTGGTGTTCACGAGGTGAGGACATCCTGCTCTTGGACAGACCCCGTTCTTGCCCCCAGGGCCCCTCCAAGGACAGCAGCCTTGGAGGTGGGACTTGAGAGGCCGTGCTCATGCGGTTGGCCGGGAGCGAAGCTTGGTAGATCTGCCGTTGACCGTGGTCTCAGTGTATCTGAGCCGAGCTTCAATGTCATGTGTGCTTTCTGGGCTTGTGGGAAAAGCACAAGCCTAGGCACAGAGACCTGGCTTCAGATTGTAGTCTGCCTGGTCGAGCTCGGCCAGATCACTTCCACCGCCTGGACCTCCCTGTCCCCACCTGTAGAACCAGACGCAGTTCGCCTCCCACCCCGCCCGGCCACCCCCACGCCCAGGAGAGCATCGGAACCCCAGTGCCAGCAGCCCACACCTTTGACCCACCCAGAGAGGCACTGAGGCTGCCGGCCCTGCTGCTCCGTGCGTGGGAGGCGTGTCCACCTGCGGGTGCCCATGGATGGCCACAGAGACAGACCCGTGTATCACTCACCCTGCAAGCACCATTGCCAATAACTATCTAACACGCTCTGTTGATTACAACGGTGATTTCTGGTGTGTTTTTTTTTTCTTTCTGGATTCAGCTGAATGCCATATAGTGTCGATAATTATTAGTGAGAACTGAGTAGGTAGAAGGAGCCTGTCTCTGTAAGGGTTGGGGAGGGACTTCTCCTGGGTCCCTTTGTCGTGACTCTGGCCTGGAGTCCAGAGTTCCCTGACGCCTGCAGGCTGTTGTCAGTAAACGTGAGTAGAGATGCCGACGGCCAGGCACAGTGTGTCACCAGTGTGGCACCAAGAGCTCTGGGTCTGGGGCCTCGGCCCGTCCGCAGGGTGGGGGAACTGTCTCTAGCGACCTTTGATTATTTTGAGTTTCCCTAGAGCTAGAATCTGAGCAGCCCTTGTCCTCCCTTCTGCACTGTCCTCAGAGAGCATTCCCTACAGACTGCCCATCCGGGGCCCACGGATGGCCGTCTTCCACGGGCTGCTGTCCGACTCCTACAGAGCCCTGCAGGGGCCGCCACTCCCTTCTGCGCCCAGGAGGGAGCCAGCCGGCAAGACCGCAAGGCAGTGAGCCAGCCGTTGGGCACAGCACCCTCCAGACTCTCAGAGAGAGAACGACCTCACCGTGCCCGTCCCTGACACCCCTGCCCTCTCCTCATTTCCTCCTCGCCCCGAAAAGATGAGTCCACCTTGCCTTCCAACGAGTGGCTAGGACTCTCTCTCGCCACTGCCTTCTCACACACCTCTAAAGACAATGGTTTAATTTACGCAGTTATAAAGATTTATTGAGTGAAATGGACTGCTTTGAGTGTCTTTTATTCTATTTTTTTTGTATTTTTCTGAAGTTGGAAACAGGGAGGCAGTCAGACAGACTCCCGCATGCGCCCGACCGGGATCCACCCGGCATGCCCACCAGGGGGTAATGCTCTGCCCATCTGGGGCGTCGCTCCGTTGCAACCAGAGCCATTCTAGCGCCTGAGGCAGAGGCCACAGAGCCATCCTCAGCACCCAGGCCAACTTTGCTTCAATGGAGCCTCGGCTGCGGGAGGGGAAGAGAGAGACAGAGAGGAAGGAGAGGGGGAGGGGTGGAGAAGCAGATGGGCGCCTCTCCTGTGTGCCCTGGCTGAGATTTGAACCTGGGACTCCTGCACACCAGGCCGACACTCTACCACTGAGCCAACTGGCCAGGGCCTTTTTATTCTATTTTTTTCAGGGTCCTTCATTGTGTTATAATAGGCAACATTTTTCTGCTTCTGCGACATGAGTTTTCTGCGAACCATATTTCACCTCTTCCTTCAGGCCAGGGGGCGGCAGACAGCTCCCGGGGTCCCCTGTGAGCTCAGCCTGGGAAGGGGGGAGGAGAGGAGTGGAGGTCACCCTTCTGTCCTGACCTCTCCCCGTGAACTCTGGCAGATGACAGAGGATGCTGTGATCTGTAACTGGCCAGGGTACGTGGTTGTTGTAACCCTCGAGGACAGGAGCTGTGACATGTCGTGCCCTCCTCACATATATCAAATGGTCATCCAATCTTTGTCCAGTCAAACCCAAACCAAATGATGTGTTGTGGAGTTTGGTTACTTTGGTTTGAGGACGTATCTATCTCTCCGGTTCTGTCCCGATCTGTGTTTCAGCAGTGTGAGAGAGACACAGGAAAACTCGAGGCTTCCAGACAGTATATTTATGAGCACGAGGTTCATGCCCAGCTTCAGGAGGGCTCACATAGAAACAGCCTCTCCAATCCTCAGGAGGCAATGGCCTGGTGGGACCCCACGGCTAAGTGCACCCTGGGCCAACGTGTGGAAAACCAGTTTCTGTGCTGACTCTATTCGAAGAATGGGCTTCAGAAATCTTTAACAAATGGCCCGATGCTTAAATCAACCTAATTTCTTGTGTGTGCCGATGTGTGTGTGAAAATACAACATACACACACACATGTGCACACATACAAAAGAAAATCAGAAAGACTAGCTTGATTGCCCTCTAGCCCTGCTAGGCCCTGCTTTTTGGTCTCAGTTCAGTTCAAGTGTTCAAGAACTCCAAAAACAGCACCCACTTCCTCTCAGGATATGAATTACTGTCCATTTTAGATAAGACAATTGTCAAAGGACAGATAAATCACAGATAGAAATGCTTCCTCCACTTCCTCCTCCTTTTTCTTCTTCCCTTTTTTTTTTTTTTTTTTTTTTGTGAGTTAATATATCCAGTAAGAGGATTTGGGTTATGTACAGTTGTGCAATGAGTTGGAGCTTTTGAGGCAGTCTGAATATCGTGTGTCCAATGAGATAAAATGCTCTCTGAACCCCATTTATTTTTTTTATTTTATTTTATGTTTTTGTATTTTTCTGAAGCTGGAAACAGGGAGGCAGTCAGACAGACTCCTGCGTGTGCCCAACCGGGATCCACCCGGCACACCCACCAGGGGGTGATGCTCTGCCCATCCGGGGCGTCGCTCTGTTGCGACCAGAGCCATTCCAGCGCCTGGGGCAGAGGCCAAGCAGCCATCCCCAGCGCCCAGGCCATCTTTTGCTCCAGTGGAGCCTCAGCTGCGGGAGGGGAAGAGAGAGACAGAGAGGAAGGAGAGGGGGAGGGGTGGAGAAGCAGATGGGCGCCTCTCCTGTGTGCCCTGGCCGGGAATTGAACCCGGGACTTCCGCACACCAGGCCGACGCTCTACCACTGAGCCAACCGGCCAGGGCCTGAACCCCATTTATAATAGCAGCCTTCCCCTGGAGCGCCGGGGTGTTTCTCTTGGAAAAAGAGCAGCAGTCTGGCTAGAGTTCTGCATGGCGAGGAAGACGCTGGTCTGTACCAGTGGTGTTCCAGCTCTCTGGCCTTAGGGACCTTTCCACTCTTAACACATTGGCAGACTTAGAGATCCCTTTTTTAAAAGTGGGTTATATCTACTGATATTTATTAGAAATTATCATGGAGAAATTTGAAAAGCACAACCATATCCAAGCACACCTCCCAACAGCTGTGAGGGTAATGATATTATGACAGGGCACATGGCCTCCGGAGACCGCCACGGGGCCCACAGGAGACGAGGCAAGAAAGACAGGTCACATCGGAGGGACGCAGCATGCTGTCACTCAGCCACCGTGGTGATCTGGTCCCTTGGCAGTGGAATTTGAGAGAAGGCAGCAGCAGGCTTTCAAAGGTTGATGATGTTGACTTTCAGCCTCACTTACCTCCCTTTGCTCACATGGTCTACTTAACCTTCTTTTGGTTTCTCACATAGTAGAGGGGGTTGTCCAGTTGGCACAAGGATGTTAGTTCCCGTTTGAACTCTCGTTTCTCTGTTTGAATGCTTGTTTGTTTATTTGCTTCGGGTTAGGTATGAACTCATTTCCCAGAATCCGAGGTCCAAACCTGGACCCAGTATGACCTGAGCACGCCAGTGACGTCTCGTCAGCATCTTCGCTGACCAGCCAGCTGGCCGGCCAGTGAATGTCCTCCTCTCTGCACTCCTGCAGCCCTGTCCTGGCCAGTCACTTAGGTGGAAGGTCCTAAATGAGAAAGTCCAGCTCTTGAAAAACTTCTCCACATGACCAACTCCATCCCACCATCACAATGTAATCTTGCATAGGGAGCTACACGGATGCTGCCTGATTTCTTTCTATAGTAATAATGTTTATAAGAAATAAATCGCGCCTGACCGGGCAGTGGCGCAGTGGATAGAGCGTTGGACTGGAATGCCGAGGACCCAGGTTCAAGACTCCGAGGTCCTTAGCTTGAGCACGGGCTCATCTGGTTTGAGCAAAGCTCACCAGCTTGGACCCAAGGTCACTGGCTCGAGCAGGGGGTTACTGGGTCTGCTGTAGCCCATGGTCAAGGCATATATGAGAAAGCAATCAATGAACAACTAAGGTGTCACAACAAAAAACTGATGATTGATGCTTCTCATCTCTCTCCGTTCCTGTCTGTCTGTCCCTATCTGTCCCTCTCTCTGACTGTTAAAAAAAAAAAATCTTTAAAAAAAAAAAAAGAAATACATCACCCCATGTATCATCCCATACCTGGCTTCTCTTTGTGCTGTGGGGTCAGTGAGTTGACCCGGCCACCCTCCTTGTGTGGTCTTTTCTGTGCTGAGTTGGATCCTTGTCAGTTTGGACTTGTCCGTTATTATTTTACCTACTGCACACTCCTGGGTTTCATTCAAAGGCCTCTTATGAACGGGCCAGGACAATGTCTTCACAATAAGCATCTACTCATAGTGTTATTTCTTGCTTGTTCAGGGTTGTGTCCAGTTTATTTACATAGGTAATCTTGGGTGTTGTTGTTGTTTGCTTGCTTGCTTCAAGACTAAAGCCTGATTTTGTTGATTTAGAAATATATGACTGTTCTTATGATAGAAACCCACATGCCCTGGCTGGGTTGGTTAGATAGTTGTCCTTAAGCATGGTGATTGTGGTTCGATTCCCAGTCAGGGCACATACAAGAACAGATCAATATACCTGTCTCTCAATATCTCTCTTCTCCCTCTCTCTCTAAAATCAATAACAAAAAAAAAAAAAGGAAGAAAAAAGAAAAGAAACCCAGAGACACAAGTCAGACTTACTCCTATACTTTCGTCTTCCTTCACACCAACAGGGAACTTGAAAACCAGTTAGTCAGCATAATTTCTTTATTGCCCAGAAGGAAGAGAAGTACTGTATTTAGGAGAATCCACACTGTAAAAAATCAGTAAGTAATGCAGAGCCATTGTCACCTCCTGTCCCAGGTTTAACCTGCAGCTTTACTTCTATGCCCAGGGTCACCAATCTTGTCCCAGGACTCTGGCTGTTAAAGCTCATGGGAGGCCAGCCAGGAGCTTGGGGGTTCCTGGCACACAGCTGAGCTGCCTGTCTTCCTAGATATATAAGAACTGTGTCGCTCCAGGTTGCACAGGTGTATGAGGTTTGGCAGAACTTCCTTGTCTCCTCGGGAAGCCCTGTTTGGAATGTCCTAATGGGAGTAGTGACTCAGGCTGGGGAGGTCTCAGGGGTGAGGGAGGTATTACGCAACAGAATATCGATTTCTAAGAAGAGGAGGGAACACCGAGCGGGTTTCTATTAATAACCCTCTACCCTAAAGCCTCAAGAATCGAGATTAAACCAGAAATGGATAAAATTTCATCTCTAGAGAGAGCAGGGACAAGCAGTCCTGTTTCAGCCGTGTCCCCCTACAAACCCATCCTCATTCAGCCCTTTGTTAAGTCCTGTCCCATACATGGAATTCTTGTCTTGCTGGAGAAATGCATAACATGATGAAGGCTAAAACAGTAGGTCACACCAGCAGCTCATCCCCATAGGAGGTCTACAGACACACTAGAGAGATCCTTAGAAGGAGGATAAGTCCACCTCTGGGTTGTCGGATGTAAAGCCAGTATGCACGGCCACTATCACAGCCTCCTGATCCATGCAGGTTCGCATTGGATTTGGACAGACAGTAATGAGACAACGAAGCCAAGAACTGATGGGCCATTAGCTTTAATCCTAGCTTGCTCCCGGTGGGCAAGTAAAAACACACACTGGGCTCCAAAACCCACTCATTCAGTGCTCACAAAGCTACTGACTTATCCAAGTTTCCTAGAATCAAAGGTTTCTAGCTCACTAGCCTCATTCTCCTTTGTTCCTCATCCCCTTCTCTCTACACAAACTCTGTACTAACTGGCTTCTCCTTCAGCATTCCGCCATCTTGGCTTCCTCTCCTCTTCTCCACGTGGCCTCTCTCTGCTCTCCAACCTGCTCTCTGATCTAATGCTAATCTCAGGAACTGAGAGCACAAGCTCCCGGTCTGCCCCACTTTATAGTGTAGAAACCAAAACTTTTAGTCCAGTATACAAAATAGGGAAGTCTCTAATACAAAGTCACTTATCTGAGGCATGATGGGATTGCACCACCCCACATCAAAAAGGGTAGGAGCCTGACCAGGCGGTGGCGCAGTGGATAGAGCGTCAGACTGTGATGCGGAAGACCCAGGTTCGAGACCCCGAGGTTGCCAGTTTGAGCGCGGGCTCATTTGGCTTGAGCAAAAAAAAAGCTCGCCAGCTTGGACCCAAGGTCGCTGGCTCGAGCAAGGGGTTATTCGGTCTGCTGAAGGCCCACGGTCAAGGCACATATGAGAAAGCAATCAATGAACAACTAAGGTGTCGCAATGCGCAATGAAAAACTAATGATTGATGCTTCTCATTTCTCCATTCCTGTCTGTCTGTCCCTGTCTATCCCCCACTCTGACTCTCTGTCTCTGTAAAAAAATAAAATAAAATAAATAATAATAATAATAAAAAAGGGTAGGAAAGGCTTGACCTGTGGTGGCACAGGGAATAAAGCGTCGACCTGGAATGCTGAAGTTGCCAACCTGGAATGCTGAGGCTTGCCTGGTCAAGGCACATTTGGGAGTTGATGCTTCCTGCTCCTCCCCACTTTCTCTCTCTCTCTCTCCTCTCTAAAATGAATAAATAAATTAAAAAAAAAAATGAACAACTAAAAATAAAAAGGGGTGGGAAAGGCTTAGTCCTAAAACCAAGCTCCAGGCTACAAGGATCCTGCCTGCCCACAGCCCGCCCCCAACACACATTAATATCACCTGGGCGACGGGCTTCCATGTGGGCAGCGCCATCTTTAACAAAGTTAGCATAATATATTTTATCTGCCCAACATTGGGCAAGGTGGTAGGAGGTGTGTGGACCCTGCCTCTGATAAACTTAACCACTGGAGAAATGGCACACATGCAAAGGGCACGGGGCCAGGCCTGTGCGCAGTGAGACTCCGCGGTGACGGCAGCATTGCTCGCCATGGCAACTGCCCTTCAGCTCCCTGGACAGGAACAGGGATGCAATTGTGTGACCTGTCAGGAAAGTTGGTTGGAGGAGAAATAGGCATGTGCACCCACACGGGCTGTTATCTCTTGTTCTTCACAAAGTCTCTGGCAAGATGTCTAACAGCCTGGCCAGCGGGCGGCAGAGCAGTAAAATCAGGCGCCAGCGGGCATTCACTGTTCGAGGAAAACACATTCCTTAACCTCTTGGGATTGGTCTCCCCTCCGTCCTGTGTAGCAGAGGTCATCCTATGGGATGTCACAGAGCCAGAGTCAGGACACCCTTGGGTCCTGGACTGTCCCATGGAGAAAATTACACAGAAACCAAGATGTGCATAAAACCCTAAGAAAGGCGGTGATTAACGTTAGCTGGCTCCGAGGAATGTCTGGGGGATGGGATTTGGCAGAGGGAGAAAACTCTTTAGAGGATAACTTTATTTCCTCTTTGACTTGTAAGCCACGTGTCTATTTCACGGGCCCAAAACCAAAACGAGGAAACAAACAGAAAAACTTTTTTATTTCTTAAGTTGCCAAGGGTTATCTAGCTTTGGAACTGGAAACCAGATTACCTATCAGCACACTTGTTTGTCTTCCTGACCCACGGACACCCCAGTTCTCGAATGCTACAAAGTTCAGGCAAGCATCCAGTTGGAAGATAAATTTTATCTCTGGACCTTGGAAGTTTTGCTACTGAAATGCTAAGCGCTGGCAAGTGGTAACAAATGCTTGGGGCTTATGTGGCATTTGAAACTCTTCAAAGCACTTTCGCTGGTTCTAAAGCTCTCTTTGCCTCAGATTTACCATTGTTTTCCTACCTGCCGCTAAACAGTGCACAATACTATCCATTTCACAGATGTGGTCCTCCCCTGGGCATCTCCATGAACATGCTTCCTTCTCTCTGAGCACCTGCTTCAGGAAACACACGAGGTTTCCTAGCAGCTAGGTCACATCATCCTTTCACACTGCCGTGCCACCACCTGGAGCCCGTTTGTCCTTTTTAAAAAGTACGAATGGTCTGTCTGGCTTCGAAACCTGTGTTGCTGTCCTGGCCCGTTAATTTTTATTTTATTTATTACTTTAGTGTGTGCAAGGCCTGGGTGGGTTTCCTCCATTACCCTACATAGCTACATTTTAATTCCAGGTAAAAATACAAGCAGCACACAGAAGTGCCTGCATCTGCTAGCATGTAATGTAATTCTGCATTGTGAGTACTGTGATGATGCCAACAGCGCTCGGTGCCAACACATGCGCTAGCTCTTCCTGTAGCAGGTTTTATAACTCTCGTCTGCGAAACCTCGACACCTTCGGAGTCCCGTGCAGATGGCACAGGGTACCAGTGGGCACAGAGTTAGCTAGCGCCCCCTCGCTCCCCATACTGGAGCCTTAGTGTTACAAGCAGAATTATAAAGGAACGAAGGCAAAGACAACCCCTTGAGGTAGATCCAAGCCGGAAGAGTGTTACCCCGTTTGTTTTTAAAGATTAACAATATTTAATTATCCACGTAGCCCCCCCCCAAAAAAAACCAAACAGAAAAAACAACCCTCAAAACTTATGAGGATCGAGCCTGACCAGGCAGTGGCGCAGTGGATAGAGCGTTGGACTGGGATGCAGAGGACCCAGGTTCGAGACCCCAAGGTCGCCAACTTGAGCGCGGGCTCATCTAGTTTGAGCAAAAGCTCACCAGCTTGAACCCAAGGTTGCTGGCTTGAGCAAGGGGTTACTCCGTCTGCTGAAGGCCCGCGGTCAAGGCACATATGAGAAAGCAATCAATGAACAACTGAGGTGTTGCAACGCACAATGAAAAACTAGTGATTGATGCTTCTCATCTCTCTCCATTCCTGTCTGTCTGTCCCTGTCTATCTCTCTCTCTGATTCACTCTCTGTCTCTGTAAAAAATAAATAAATAAAAAATTAAATAAAAAAAAAAACAACTTATGAGGATCGATACAGTAACACTCAAGGTTTCCACATAGTATCTCAACCTGCAGAAACAAACACTTGTTTTCCTTTAAGGTTTGGAAATCTGACTCTGTAAACTGTTGTAGCGAAACTAGCTAGAGTATACAGACGTTCTCCTACCAAAGTTCAATTTTTTTTTTTTTTTTTTTTTTTACAGGGACAGAGAGAGAGAGAGAGTCAGAGAGAGGGATAGACAGAGACAGACAGACAGGAACGAAGAGAGATGAGAAGCATCAATCATCAGTTTTTCGTTGCGACACCTTAGTTGTTCATTGATTGCTTTCTCATATGTGCCTTGACCGCAGACCTTCAGCAGACCAAGTAACCACTTGCTCGAGCCAGCGACCTTGGGTCCAAGCTGGTGAGCTTTTTGCTCAAACCAGATGAGCCCACGCTCAAGCTTGTGACCTCGGGGGTCTTGTGTAGTAACATGCTCAACACTCCGTCAGTTCACATTCTGTCTCAAACCTGGGTCCTTGGCATCCCAGTCCGACGCTCTATCCACTGAGCCACCACCTGGTCAGGGCAAAGTTCAAATTTAAAGGAGTCTTTTATTCAAAGCCGGCAACCACACAAAGACCTAAGTCAATCAAATTATGTGGCCCAAACATAGAAGTTAGCTTTTAAAGACAAAGTCACACACTGGTTGAGGGATGGGGAGGAGGGGAAGACTAGCAGTAACACAAAGCAGTGAAACAAGCTCCTTTACAATGTTTATCTGTAGGACTAATGCAGGGAGAAACATTCTGGGAACATCTACAACAGGGGTCCCCAAACTACGGCCCGTGGGCCACATGCGGCCCCCTGAGGCCATTTATCAGGCCCCCGCTGCACTTCTGGAAGGGGCACCACCATCTCATTAGCCAAAAGCAGGCCCATAGTTCCCATTGAAATACTGGTCAGTTTGTTGATTTAAATTTACTTGTTCTTTATTTTAAATATTGTATTTGTTTCTGTTTTGTTTTTTTACTTTAAAATAAGATATTTGCAGTGTACATAGGGATTTGTTCATAGATTTTTTTATAGTCTGGCCCTCCAACGATCTGAGGAACAGTGAACTGGCCCCCTGTGTAAAAAGTTTGGGGACCCCTGATCTACAACCTTGCAGAACTAGCCCAAGGCCACAGCCTGTAATATAGCCTCAAGGCCAGGGGTAGGGAGTCTTTTAGAGAAAGTAAGTTCTGCTGAAAGTCTCTTTGTTTTAGAGAAAGTAAGTTCTGCTGCTTCATTTCAAAACTAACATGTGTCAAATCCATGTAGAATGCAGGCAAAGAGGGTGGTCAGGTGAGCAAGTCTTGTGTAGTAACATGCTCAACACTCCGTCAGTTCACATTCTGTCTTTGCAGTAACCCTACCAAATGGGTTTATTATCTTTGTAATATGGATAAGGGCATTGGATCTCACAGAGACCTGTGCCCGGGCTCACACCGAGTTGGGAATTGAACTTGGGTCTTTCTGAGCTCATACCCCCTCCCATTACCTTAGTCTGACTCTCTGATTGTGAATAATGAAGCTTGTTAGAGTGAAATTCAAAATAGCAACTTCCTCTGTGGAATCCTCTGCCTTCTGGTGATAAAACTGGCTGCAAACCAAAAAAAAAAAAAAAGGCAAACAAAAAAAACCAAGTCTCTTCTTGCTGAGTCCTCCCAGGGAGGGAAACGCCAGGGCTTACTTCTGACAGAGGCCTCTGTTCTCTGCCTGTTAGCCGTCCAGGGTGATTGGCATGTTGTCACGCCTTTGGAATGGAGAGACAAGGTGGGGCCCACAGGAGCCAGATCCTGGCATGACATTTACCACCAGAATAGATAAGGCTTGGGAGAAGGCAGACTAGACCCAAGAGCGGGGCATAGGCAGTGAACAAGGTTGACTGTGGTCAGCCCTGCTGTTTCCATCGGCGGGGCAACTGGAGCCCTAACAAAGTGGGGGAGTGCAGCAGTGGGGAGGGAGGTGGGGGTGTGTGAGAAGGGGGATGGCGGTCCTTGGCAATGTCCAGGCCGGGAGGTCATCATCTCGGGAGTCTGGTTGTCTGTGGTTCAAGCCCGCCGCCAGACAAGTTCAGGACACTGCCTGCAGGCGGGAGTCTGGCCAGCGCCAACCCGGGAAACCCAGGGCTTCTCAGCGATGCCTCGTGGTGGTTTTCAAGGGTGTTGTGAAATGTTTACATTAAACGAAAGAGGGCATTGGTTTCCATATTGAGAAGGCTTTGGAAAGCAGAAGAGAAATAAGGAGTCCAGGTCTGGAGGCAGGCCGCATTGGCCCCCAGGGCAATGAGTTAGCATAGGGTATTTTGCTCTATTTGTCTAATTCAATAAGCATTCCCTGAAAGCCTCCTAACTGACAGGCATTGTGTTGGATGCTGTGGATAGGACGGTGAGTATGACCGTTTTCGGCCCTTGCAAAGCTGGTGATGCAATCAGGTAGCAAAGGCACAGACTGTCACAGTAAAATTTTAGAAGTGCTGTGATCAAGGTCTGCACAGGGTGGTGTGTGTGCAGGGGTCTCTAGCCTGGGTTGAGTGTGGTAGGCAGAAGGGGTTCCGTAGAAGAATAGTCCCTAAGGTAATTTTAGAGAACTCAGGGCACTGGATCTAGTGACCAGGGACAGCCTTGAAGGGGGTGATGAACCGTAGTGGTTATAAGCTTGGGCTCTGGACTCAGCCTGGCCCAGCTCCCTCATCCATAACTATCACGCCTCCCTCCAGGGTTGCTGTGAGGGTTACACTCAGGAATTCTGTGCAGCCCTTTCGCACACAGCTCTCAGTAAATAGACATTAGCCACTTATTATAAACAATGGATCTGAAATTGTGTTTGTAGGGCTCCTTCGGCGCTTAGAAATTCACTTCCCATGCTGGTCTCAGGATTTTGATTCCTTCACTTGTGGAATATTGTTACACAAGCATCAACAGAAGTGATTGGTTAAGGAATCGATAAGTAAGTGAGAAATGTGGCAGGGTTTGGTATAAAAAGGGGTTTCTGTTCAACAGGAAGGTCTCTCAGCCCACCACAACATTTGCTCTCATGTATTCATTTATTCATTCATTCATTCATTCAGTATTTGAGTTCCTACTACACAGCAGGTGCTGTGCTTTTTGGAAGCCTCACAAAGATGATTTACACACAGTGCTTCTCGGAAATCACAACCTCATGAGATGTGAAAACAAAACATTGCTACACCATGGGATCCACGTGACCGTAAAGACACATGTAGAACACCAGCTATGACACTATTTGTGCAAATCTGGTTGTGAGACACAGCACACAGTGGTGGCTGAGGGGAAGACACAGCACACCAGGGGGGGAAGAAACACACGAGAGCTTTTGCAACAATCCGGGCAAGCGTGGTAGATCTAGATGGTTTCTAGCTGTGTCCTGGGAGACAAAAGGAATCCAGGTGGGCAAGCCTGGAGAAAATCAACAGAGAACAAGAGAGAAATGGCAGGAAGTTAAACTGGGAAGAAAGCAGGAGAAGGTGTCCCAGAAACAAAGGACAGAAAGAGTTTCAGGACGTAGGAGGTCATGAGCGGTGCCAAGTGCTACAGGAGCGTCCAAGAGGAAAGGAGTGAAAGGAAGTCACCGATTTCATAATTGAGATGTCAGGTGCCACCGCAGTCAGATCATCGGGGGCTCACGCTGGATGGCAGTGAGCTGAAGGAAGAAGTCAGTGTGGTGACGAGGAGGAGAGGAAGATACCCTTCAATGCGAGGGGCACAGGAGCCTATTTGCAGCCAGGCCCGTGGGCACCGAAGGGCTCTCCTGCTCTGCTTCTGTTGTGAGTTGCTTTTAAGATAAGAAATTTTGTAAAATGTGGTTCATGGTTTAGGAATCTGATTGACAGAACTGTAAAAATGCATCTCTTGGTGTTAATTAAGCTGACACCTGTCCGCTCACCTCCCTGCTGGCTCTCCTGCCCGCCTTCAGCTCTCACGCCAGACTCAGGGCCCAGGAAGAGGAGGGGGGGGAGGAGGAGGAGGAGGAAGAAGAGAAGGAGGAGGAGGAGGAGGGGGGGGAGGAGGAGGAGGAGGAGGAGGAATAAAGAATGAAGAATGAAGAATGAAGAATGAAGAATGAAGAGAAGCAGTGCCTCCGGCTCGGGGCCCTCCTTGCTGAATGACCGAGAGTTTTTCAGTGCCCAAACTAGTTAAATGTGTTCCTCAATCACTATGGAGTTTGAGAGTTCTCCAGGCAGGGATAACCTTTCCTAACAGGACTTTAGCCACAAAAGGAGAAGTAGCTTGTCTACAAGGGAAAGCTTCAGTTCACTGAGAAAACATACAGATTATGACTAACACATCTGCATATCCTGCCGGTGGTAGTGCTCCTCACACCCCGTCTCCCTCCTTCCTGACCCATTTGGCTTTATAGCTTGGCTCCCACTTCCACAATCTCGGAACCTTGGACTGTTTGCTTTGGGCTTGGTCACTGAACCTCCCCAGCCCTGCAAACTCAGGCCTGAGTGCCGAGAGCACCAGTGACAGTGTCGACAGGGGCCCATCACCTGTTCGTTCTCTGTACACGTATTTGTTAAGCCCCTCGTAGGAGTCGGGTACCATTCGAGGCTCTGGGAAGACACTGGCGAAGGAGGAAGCCAAAGTTCCTGCCCCGCACGGGAGCCGCTTCGGTCGGGACTTTGTGGGGATAAAGGATATAAAGGAGTGGTGGGTGAGGGCTCCGGACCTCCTGCCTCCCGGGGAGGGACTTGGACCCACACACATTGAACTGTAGTTACACTCTGTGAACCACTGGAGCCACTAAGGTACAAGGTCCTGCTGATGTCATATCTCTTCCCCAGGCAATCAGACTCCACACGGCGCTGCAGCGGGCAATGATAGTGCCGTATCAGTCAAGTTACCGCATTACTGTACCCCTTCTAACGATTAAAGGGTGTGCCATTGCTTTGTGTACTAATGAAGAAAAAATGAATGCCCACGGTGACAAAGCTAATGGGAAAGAAACTCTTACATAAAGCTGAGACAGCCTGACTGTGGTGGTTCAGTAGATAAGGTGCCAACCTGGAACACTGGGGTCACCTATTCAGGGCCCCAGGGCCAGAGGCAAATTAAGGTCAGATGAGGCCCCAGGCACAGAAGAAAATATTGGGTCCCTTACATTAGAAAAAAGTGTCAAGTTGGGGTTTTGCGGGGCCCTTTAGGAGTCGGGGCCCAGGGCATGCACCTGATGTGCCCGCCGTTAAATCCGCCTCTGAGGCCCTCGCCGGTTAGCTCAGTGGTAGAGCGTTGGCCTGGTGTGCGGGAGTCCCGGGTTTGATTCCTGGCCAGGGCACACAGGAGAAGCGCCCATCTGCTTCTCCACCCCTCCCCCTCTCCTTCCTCTCTGTCTCTCTCTTCCCCTCCCGCAGCCAAGGCTCCATTGGAGCAAAGTTGGCCCAGGCGCTTAGGATGGCTCTGTGGCCTCTGCCTCAGGCGCTAGAATGGCTCTGGTTGCGGCAGAACAACACCCCAGATGGGCAGAGCATCGCCCCCTGGTAGGCATGCCTGGTGGATCCTGGTCGGGCGCATGCGGGAGTCTGACTGCCTCCCCGTTTCCAACTTCAGAAAAATACAAAAAAAAAAAAAATCTGCCTCTGCCCGGGGCTTGCCAGGTCAAGGCACGTCTGAGAAGCAGCTATGAGTTAATGCTTCCTACTCCTCCCGCCCCCCCCCTCAAATCAATCAATAAAATCATAGAAAGAAGAAAGAAATGTTGAAAATAAAATACAGCTGAGGTGCCAAGGGGCTACACCCTCAATGTAGGGGTAAAGAAGCCATCGGTTCACCCAACCGGGAGACAGCGCAGGCATGTTGCACACCTCGGTCTCGGCCCTGGTGGGGAGAGGGTGGAAAACATCTCCGAGAAGCTAAATGTCAAGCTGGCACTCGTCCACGTGGTTCGAGTTCATGCTGTTAGTGTGGCCCACGTAGTCTCAGTCTGAGAACTTCCTCTGAAGCGGTGTCGGGATCTACGGGTAGGAACACAGGCAGCTGGAGCCCCGAGTCTTACCTACTGACCAAAGTTCCCCAGGGACTAATTCTGGACTCCGTAATTAGAAGTTAAGGCCCTGGCCGGTTGGCTCAGCGGTAGAGCGTCGGCCTAGCGTGCGGAGGACCCGGGTTCGATTCCTGGCCAGGGCACACAGGAGAAGTGCCCATTTGCTTCTCCACCCCTCCGCCGCACCTTCCTCTCTGTCTCTCTCTTCCCCTCCCGCAGCCAAGGCTCCATTGGAGCAAAAATGGCCCAGGCGCTGGGGATGGCTCTGTGGCCTCTGCCCCAGGCGCTAGAGTGGCTCTGGTCGCAACATGGCGACGCCCAGGATGGGCAGAGCATCGCCCCCTGGTGGGCAGAGCATCGCCCCATGGTGGGCGTGCCAGGTGGATCCCGGTCGGGCGCATGCGGGAGTCTGTCTGACTGTCTCTCCCTGTTTCCAGCTTCAGAAAAATGCAAAAAAAAGAAGAAGAAGTTAAGGAAGTTGACCAAGGTTTTGAGGGGAACTATAAACACTATTGTAAGACAGGAACTAGGCAGGAAGGGTAGAATTCTAAGTTTTTCTACTAGAAGGGACCCCAGAGACCATCTTATTCAATTTCTCAGGCCATCAGGCAGGGCTGCTCCCATATCACGTGACTCAGCCTTTTGCACAAGTGAGGTCTCTTTTGAAATGCCACTTCCTCAGAGAGGACCTCCTTGATGATCTCATCCATAATAACCAACCCACAACCCAGGATGCACAACCCTTTATTCTGCTGCTTTTTGTCGTAGCAACTGTTACTCTCTGATACTGCCTGACATGATTGGTTGTCAGCTTGCCTTTTTTTTTTCTTCCCCTGTCTTTTCCCACTAGAATACAGGAACCTTATTCAACTCTTGTGAGCCCAGGGTCAGAACAGTATCCGGTCTTGAATAGAAACTCAGAAAATATCTGTTCAGTGAATGAAACAACAAAGAACATGAGGACAATGGCTTTGACTATTTCCGGCTCAGACAGAAGCGATTCCGTGTCAGGTTGAGACGAGGTTTTAAGTGGTTCATTTTCCCAGAGCAGCTCGCGGTGATGTGTCTGCTCCACAGTGCTCAGCGTGGGGCCAGCCGTGGGCACGGCTCTCCGTAAGTGTTTGCTGGAGGAGAGAGCGGGCACCCTATTCCCACCCCTCTAGGACATGCTGCCTGATTCTCCGGAAAAGGGATGAGGCTTATGGTTAGGGCACAAGGATGTGATGTCTGGGAGGTCATTCACCCACATAAAACGAACAACCAAAAAAAATGGTTGGAAAATATAAGTAGATTTCAGGGGAAATGAAAAATGGAAATAGATGAAAGAAGAATTGGAGATTTAAAATAATGTTGTTAAGGAGGGGACCTTGCAGACTGGGGGCGGAACTCAGGGGGCCTTTTAAAGAAGACGAAGAGGTTGGAAATGGCAGGTTCTCCCATTCTCTTCTCACCTTCTCAGTTCAAGTGACCATGGATGCTTTTAAAATCATCTTCTAAAGACCATACTTTCAGGGATCGTCTCTCTAGTTCGTAAAAATCGCCTTCCAGCAGGACTTTCCACAGGAGAGCCCCTTGTCCCTGTTGGGAGTGCCCAGGGGCCTCTGCTCTGAGAAGGAGGGAGAAACCAGGTGGCCCCTCCTGGTCTCCCAGCCTTCTGGTTTGGGCACTGACAAACTCTCGGTCACTCAGCAAGCATTTAGCATGTGCCTGCTACGGTGCCAGGGGCGAGTCAGGATCCTTTTGGTGGCAGGTGATGGAAACTCAATTTGTAGCTTAAGAAAAAAAAAAAAATAGAAGTACCCTTGAAGGATCCTGGGTGTCTCCCAGAGCCGCCATAGGATGGGCAGGGGCACAGCAGACCCCGTTGACCTCTGAAGCCGGGTCCCTGATCTGATGGCGAGGATTCGTTCTCCATCTTTTCCTTTCTTCCTGGGTGTTGTCTTCCTTTTCCTATTGCAGATGGTCTCTTTCTATGGGGTAGAAAACCTGGCTATGGGCATCTCCTAAGTTTCATGGCTTATAGCTGTTGGCCACTGTGTTTCCAAGCCTTAAACCCCAGGCCAAGTCACCTAGCCCAGCTTGGAAATCAACTTGCAATCAGCTGTGACCATTGGGGTCGATGAAATAAGGACTCTGGGAGCAGAGATGGACTTAACGGTGGGCGCACCGGGCTCACGCCCTGGGCCCCGACTTCTGAAGGGCCCCGCCAAACCCCAATTTGATGCTTTTTTTCTAATGTCAGGGGCCCAATATTTTCTCCTGCACCCAGGGCCTCAACCAACCTTAATCCACCTCTGTCTGTGAGGGCAGAGAGATGTGGTTTTCATGGGAAGCAAGTGAGGCTGGGCCAGCCATGCCCTCAGTATGCATCTTGGCCTGGTACTGGGTTGGACAAAGGTGACTCAACCTTTCTACCTGCAAAACCGAGGTGTCATCCTCTGTTGCACTACACAAGAATGCTGTCATGCCAGCGGCATCCTCGGAGAGTCTGCACGAGGTGCTGCCGCCTTTCGGAGCCGTGGAGATTGGCACCTCTCGTTGAGATGGGCTGCTCCCACTTTCTTTGACCCAGGCACACACATCCTGTCTCTCTAGTTCAGAAGGTGTACCTGTCGCTTGGAGCTGGTGATGGCTGGGGAGGTGAGAGGGAGAGCCAGGAAACTGGTTCATCCACTCTCAGGAGTCTGGAAAAGAGGTCATCATGACACTAATGTGCTGGGCGCAGCCTGAAGTGGAAAGTGGGCAGAGCAGATGGAGAGAAGGGGAGAGAGCAGGAGAGGAGTGTGTGAATGGAGTTCACGTAAAGTGAACCCCCTCACTCACAGGTCTCCATGTCTACGTCCACCCAGGAATGAGGAAGATCATCTCTCCTGAAAACTGCTGAGAGGGTCAAGCTCGCTGGCCGGGGACGCACTGACCCGGGACGGGCCGTCTGGCGTGGTGGCTGTCGGTGTGGTCCGGCATTCCCCCAGAGCAGTGCCTCTTCGGAGATCTGAGAGCCGGGTGTGTGACTGAATGAGCTATTCATGTCCTAGCTTTGTTTCCATGACAACTGATCCCTATAACTTACACCTTCCTAAGCAGGAATTTGTATGATTGGGGTAGGGGTGGAGTTGGCTTAGGGTCACATAGCTGGGCTTTTCAGGGATTCCCCAAAGGGTCGGCATTTCTTTTAGAGATATATGTTTTCAGTGCATCAAGTAATAGGGATTTTGTTTTTCCCCAGATGACTCGCAACCAAAATTCTTCAACTGTCCTTTTAGAAAATGGCCCCAGCCCAGGGACTCCCTTAGGGAAGGAAGAGATTTTTCTCTACCCTTCTAGGTTTTCCCTCACTGCTCTAATAATTAGATAGTCATGAGACAAATAAGACAAAATAACCAAAATTAATTACATAGGTATCTATGTCATTCGATTGCATGTGTATGTGTCTAATTTTATTATATATGTATATGTACACACACATACATGAAAGAGTAGGAGACCCCACAGACACGGGAGTTCAGAGACAGAAAGGTCACATGAGTAGTTAGGCCATCCTGAGCTAAGGGACTTCCGAGGGGTGCCGGCAGCCTGCCGGATGACAGAGCAGGTGCGCAGTGATTAGACACTGGCCCTGCCATGTAGACAGGTGGCTGGCTAAAAGTCATCTCCAGTAATAACTCTCATTATGGGAAAGTCCCTCCATATAAATTCTTCCAGGTAGTTAAGGGAGGGGCAGAAACTCCTTCCTTCTGAGCCCACGGGGTCTCCACTGCCTTCAGCTCAAAATAATTCCCGTACCAACGGGGCCCAGCCTGGGGAGACCTGCTCTGAACCCCTCTGCCCCGTCCAGGCCTATGACAACACAGGCTTGAGTGTGCACAGTTTGTGTTAGTCACATGGAATGGGGGGAGGGAGAAAGGGGTTGGTGACACCTGGCCCCACCAGAGGGCCAGCTCAGGAGCCCTCTCTCCTCGCCCTGGACTAGAGGGGCTGTCCAGACACGGGGTGTTTCAGGGGAAGGACTGTCTCAGCGTATCCTGGAGGTCAAGAGATGCACTGGTGAGGGTCACAGAGGAGACAGAGGTCTGCGGGGAGGGGAGGGTGACACACAGTCCACTGTAGGAATATCACAACTAACTCTGTCCCCCTGTTAGTCGTGAAGGAAGAATCCACGACATAGGTCCCTGTCTGTGTATGGCCGGCATGGTTCCTGGCACACGGCAGCTTGATGAATTGGGGTGGACTGACCGAATAGAAGTAGCATTTGACATTTGCAGGCACGTCTCGGGGGGCCATGCACACTCAAGGGCTTCTTGAAGGCATGAGAGTTGCCCCTGAGGAATGAAAGGAATTCCTTTTATGTTTTTTTTTAATTATTCATTTAACCCTGGTTCAAATTTGTTTTCTTTCTTTCTTTCTTTCTTTCTTTCTTTCTTTCTTTCTTTCTTTCTTTCTTTCTCTCTCTCTCTTTCTTTCTTTCTTTCTTTCTTTCTTTCTTTCTTTTTTCCTCCCTCCCTCCCTCCCTCCCTCCCTCCCTTCCTTCCTTCCTTCCTTCCTTCTTTCTTCTTTCTTTATTTCCTTATTTGTTTTTTTGTATTTTTCCAAAGTTAGAAGTGGGGTGACAGACTCCTGCATGCACCCAGCCAGGATCCACCCGGCATGCCCACCAGGGGGCAATGCTCTGCCCATCTGGGGTGTTGCTCTGTTGCAACCAGAGCCATTCTAGCACCTGAGGCAGAGGTCATGGAGCCATTCTCAGCACCTAGGCCAACTTTGCTCCAATGGAGCCTTGGCTGCGGGAGGGGAAGAGAGAGATAGAGAGAAAGGAGAGGGGGAGGGGTGGAGAAGCAGATGGGCGCTTCTCTTGTGTGCCCTGGCCGGGAATCAAACCTGGGACTTCCACACACCAGGCCAATGCTCTACTGCTAAGCCAACCAGCAGTGCTCAAGTTTTCTTAATTGTGCTTCCTGCTAAGTAGGAGTTTGATTCCAAAATGCCAGCTCCAGGTGAAAGAGAGAAAAAAGAGGGTTTGGGTTTTGAGTGAAATGAAAAAAGAAAGAACAACATTCTGGGACCCAGAACTGAGGCTGGGGTAGGGGTTTGTGTGGGCACCCAGGTTTGTGTGGCCTTCCCCGAAGGGCCAGGCCGCTGGCACAGTAAGGCAGGATGCGGTCTGCGTGGAATGTTCTGGGCCCCCTTCTGCTTTGCACTGGAAACCTGGGGTTGCTCACAAAGGCAGGCATGAGCATTGCTGGCGTGAACTGGCTTCCAGTTGGAAAACAACCAGGAACAGGTACGCATGGGGAATTAACGTTTGCTCCCGAGAAACGGCAGGGTCGGTGGGTTCACAGCTTAGCGGCTGAGGGCAGGGTAGTCGAGGGCGGCCTGAGCTGGTCACACATTGACCCACTCTACACCTTCCTGCCGCCCTGTGGCTTTGGGCAAGACTGTTGGGACACTGAAACACGTCACATCATATGTGGCGCTCAGATATGCTGGCACGTAATAAGCGCTCAGTGAATATCAACTAATTTTGCTATTTTTATTTCTAAATCACAATTCTAATAAAGCCACTCTCCTGCTTACAGTACTTTAGCAGCTGCTTATTTCTAACACACACACACCCCCAACCAGCCTGCAAATTTTTAAGCATGGCTTCTAGAGTATTCCAGGGCTGGCGTCCCCATGCGCATCTCTGGCCACTCCTGCAGGACCAACCCTAAGCTTTCCTTTGAGCTCATTGAAGAGCCTTGTTCTCTTATGTCTCTGTGAAGTTCCGTCTTCTGCCAGAACTGCTCTTTCCCACTCACTGGCCTGGACAACGCCCACTTGTCCCAAATAGCACCTCTTTTAGGAAGCTCCCTCTGACACGACCCACTGGGCTCAGGGGCCCCTCCCGCAAGCTCTTAGATGTGTCACGTGCCCTAACCCACTCAGCTGACATTCTTTCCTGCTCTTTCTCCCCCTTGGACTATGTGATCCTCTGGGGGAGGGAGGGGGTGGCATCTCACTCTCCGGTGTATCCCAGCCTGTCCCATACAACAGGTGTTCCTACCATGCTTGGAATCTTGGAGGAGGCTTGACGGTGAAATGTCCTGTAAGAATCAGTGAAGGTGAGCTGCAGGAAGAACAGAATAAAGAGAAAAAGAAGCATAAGGACACTAACTCAACAGAAACATCTTTAGGCGAAGTAGCAGAGCAGAGTGTCACCAGTATCTCAGACTGACCCTTTCTGTGCTTGTCAGTGTTGTCTTGAGAAACTGAATAATTTTCACCTTTGGATACAGACAGTAAAGAACTGAAGTGCTCACTACTCAGAGTGATTTGGAAATGTTAATGCTTGTATAAATATCATATAATTAATTTCCAGTGGAGTATGTATTAAGTAAGTCTGTAAATATGTTAATGAGGCCAATTTTTTCAGCATTTATAATTTTTTTTCACTTGTTAGGAAGCTTTTGTTATTATCTTCTGTTAAGAGTACTTAGAACTACAACTTCTAAACACAAAATAAATAAATATTTATAGGAGGAAATGATTAATTTGATATTCTTCAGTGAATTTTTATTTAATTCCTCAGTGGCTGTGGTATATTTCATGGGAATATTCAAGTATCTATGATAATTTTTTCACATTTCTCATTTGTTCTAAAATAACTTGAAAAATGAAAATAAGATGAACTAAGGCATTTTGAACAGGAATTACATCATTACGTGCTTGTAGCAGGAAAAAATAATTGTTTTTTGAATTGATATATTCCCTTTTGTCCAGAGAAAAAAAATTAAAAAAAAAATAAAAAGAATCAGTGAAGGTGGAGCCCACCAGAAAGAGAGAAATCTGTGGTTCCCTCGCCTCTCCACCCGCCCTGCTCCGTCACCCTTGGAGGCCTGGATCTGCGCCCGTAGGCTCTCCACGCTCAGGTTTCCCCGAGGGAATGTGGACCCACGTTCTCTGGTGACGCAGGTCTTTGAGGCTGTTACCTGATCTCGCTTCATTTCCTCTGAGCCACCCACACCAACTCTGACCCCCGGCAGGAGAGGCTAAGCCGTCACAGAGTCTAGTCCGTTCCAGCTGATTATGGTTCTTGGAGGTTAGGGGTCCGAGACTTGCCACAATCTAGACCATGAAGAGAGAGCCCGTCTTTGGACTAGACGGCCCTGGACAAATAGCAACCAATTGCCTTTATCTTTTCTGAGGATCCCAGAGGGCCTCTCGATGCTCCTGTGGGCTGGACAGGCCCTCCTGTCCCCACACTGACTGGGAAAGTGATAGCTGGAGGTCACCCAGCATCAGAGGCACAGCCGGAGGTCAGACTCCAGCCCCAGCCCGCAGGAGGACTAGGGTCATATCACACGTCAGCCGCTTTTTCCCTTTGGAAATTCTCATCCTGGATACAGCGTTAGCAGGGGGCAGGCTAATGAGAAAATCATGTATTTGAACAAGATTTAAAAACAAGCAAAGGATGAATAGCATTTATGAAATCCCTGTGAACCTGTTGCCAGCCATCTGGGAGACACCGGCAGTAGTAAATGTCCCCAAGTTACCCAGAAGAATTACCCCACAATATTTCTTAGTTTGGCATGAAAAGCCCTCCAAGGACCCAGAGAAAAGGTTAGGAGAAAAGGAAGAGAAAGAAAAATATCTCTAAAGAATCAGGGGCTTGCTTTTTCTGCCATTTAGTGTGATTTCGTTTTGAGATGAGTTTGTTACAAGCTGCTGAAATACCTTTCTTAAGATATTTGATTCTGGTAAGTGGAAGAGACTTCAGAATATTTCAATTTCAAGTGCAGATAGACCCAAAGCTCCTCCCTTGTATCAGCAAGACGCAGAAGAACGGCCAGGGAGTTTCTCAAAGTCAGTGAGGTCTCTCTGGTCCAGACATTATATATCACTTGCCATTAGAGCTCTTCTACCTACTAAAAGGTCTGTTGCTAATCAGTAAGTCTTACTGAAACCTTTGTGAAACAATACATGTTTGGTGTGAAGAAATCATGACCTCTTATTTTTAGCTCTCAAAAAACAAACAAAACCCTGATCTGTAGCATTTGACAGTTTTTTATTTTTTTTATTTTTGTATTTTTCCAAAGTTGGAAACGGGGAGGCAGTCAGACAGACTCCCGCATGCGCCCAACCAGGATCCACCTGGCACTCCCACCAGGGAGCAATGCTCTGCCCATCTGGGGCATAGCTCTGTTGCAACCAGAGCCATTCTAGCACCTGAGGCAGAGGCCACAGAGCCATCCTCAGCGCCCGGGCCAACTTTGCTCCAATGAATCCTTGGCTGCAGGAGAGGAAGAGAGAGACAGAGAGGAAGGAGAGGGGGAGGGGTGGGGAAGCAGATGAGCGCTTCTCCTGTGTGCCCTGGCCGGGAATCGAACCTGGGACTCCTGCACACCAGGCCAACGCTCTACCACTGAGCCAACCGGCCAGGGCCGCATTTGACAGTTTTTGAGATGCAAAGAGTCCCAGCAAGACCACCTTCAAGCCACCAATGGCTTTACAACAAGCCCACAGCATTTTTAAAAAATTAACTTTTGGCTCTTTGTGACCAGATACATTCCTGGGTCTTGGTATTCAAAGCCAGGGCAGTCCCAAGTGTTCAGAGGGAAAAGGAGTCATGGAGACAACGGATGGTGACTTGGAAACAGCAGCATGATACATCTCCTGCGTAGGGAACCACATCAGCATGTCCTGTGTGAACTGCCAGGGGCCAGATTACCTTTCTGTGTCTCACCCAGTGTGAGAAACGACAGACATGCATACATACCCCTGTTCTGCGGGCTGCCTGCCTCTTCCTCTACGTGAAGGAGAAAGAAAATTCAGAATTCACAAACCCCTTCCTGGGCCTGGAGGTTCCCTTTTCTAAATATCCCACAGAAGATTATCTCTGATTACCTACCAGGTGTCCCCAAACTACAGCCTGCGGGCCGCATGCAGCCCCCTGAGGCCATTTATCTGCCCCCCCACCGCACTTCCGGAAGGGCCACCTCTTTCATTGGTGGTCAGTGAGAGGAGCACTGTATGTGGCGGCCCTCCAACAGTCTGAGGGACAGTGAACTGGCCCTCTGTGTAAAAAGTTTGGGGACCCCTGATTACCTAATCAGTACAAGGGACACTTTTGTGTGTGTGGCAATAAACATTCTTTATCGAGGCAATTAGACTATCATCTCCATTCACATTGTCCACATAAGCACGTGTTAAAAGTTTCTCCATCCCATGCTGCTAATTTCACAGGGGTCCTGCTCGGGAGGGTGCGGGGTGAGTGTCCCGTGGTGTGTGTTTCTTAGAGACGCACACACTCAGCCTGCGAGGCTCCTCTGGCCAGTACACCCTGGACAGGTCTGGAGCTTGACACGGGGTTCTGGTTAGGGACTGCAGGAATGTACTCTGGCCCGAGGGCCCCTGAAGCACACACAATCCCTCCCCCTATTCTGCCCGGTCGGAGAGGGGGGAGCCTTGGCTGGGCTGGAGGAGGGTGAGAGCTAGGCCAGCAGGGCTATAGTGAGGGGCGCACCTGCTGTACCCCACAACTAGGCACCGTATAAGACAGGTCTCAGCCTGTTCTACTTATAGACTTAGTTCTAGGTCAGTCACCTCAGTCTACCTTTTGCAGGCTACCTGGTCCTCCTGTTGGTTTTCCCAGCATTCACTTTGCAAACTCTTCTCTCTCTTCTTCCCTAAGACCTTTCTCTGCAGTTACTGTTCCATGTTTGGGTTGGTTCCTCTCAGCTTAGCGTAAGCGAGAACAGCGGGATCTGAGAAGCCAGGCAGTCTGAGTCTGTGCCTGAGTCTCCTCCCTCGCTGTCTGGGTGACCTCAGGAAGGGACCCTGGCCTCCCCTTAGCCTCTGCTTCCTCACGGAATTCCTATCTTATGAGTGTTGTGAGGCAAAACATGAGAACATACGAGCTAAATTCCTAGCCACTGTCTCTGTCATTGGCACTTAACACCTGTCAGCTGTTTTTAACCTGACATCTCTCCTTGGTATGAAAATTGCCACCAGTAGAAGTGGAGTTTCCATGGCAATAACATGGCCTTGGGTGATGCCGAAACACCCGCCCCAGTCTGGTTCTGCCTCCAGAGGTTCCCATGGCCCGGGTCCCTGAGCAAGGTCTTAAGTGCTTAATGTGAAGAAATGCTTGCGGGACAGAGGCCAGACCTACCTCCACGTGCAGAGGAGCTTGCCTTGGCTGAGGCACATCCTTAATGACCTCCAATTTTGCCTGTCACATGCTTTGTCATTGCCTAAGAAATGTTTGTCTTCTGTTCGATTTACGTTCAATCAGCTCTGACTTCTTGGCCCTTAATGTGAATAGCAGGCACGGTAATACTGACGGTACTGAAATGGCTTTGTTGTTTGTTTCCCCTCTAAGGAGCCGAACCAGAGATAGGCAGGGTGGCCACTTGGTAGCTCTTGTCATTCGGGACCGGTCTGGAGTCCCGCCCGAAAGCCCTACCTTTTCTCACGTTCTCCGTGCGTTCTGGGGAAATAGCCAAGATGCAGAAATAGGGCCACCGCCGCCCGGGTGTCGGATCTGGACACCCTCACAGGCTGTGACTGAACTCACCTGTTAGTGTCGGGGCCTCGGGCCTTCCCTTCAAGGTCAACAGTGCCTTTGAGTTCCCGAGACGCGTGGAAAGAGACCCCTTTTTATACAGTCACGGGCAGGCTTGCCTGCCGGGGTCTAGATCCATGCTTTCCAGGTCCTCTGACCACACCCTTGACCGCCTTCGAAAAATCCAGAGGCAGCAGGAGACAGCTGGGCATGAAGACAAAGAGGAGCGCTTGGGGTTTCCAATGGGCAGGAAAGGCCATGCCCGGAGCCACCAATGCTAAAACTCCCAGCAGTCCCTGGTGGCACCCTTGCTGCTCCCCCCTTCTCTCCACCCCCAGCCTGTCCCCTTCCCCGCCCAGCCCCTTCCCCTCCTTCCTGTTTCCCTCCCCCCTCTCCCTGAGGTTCTGTTCCTGTTTTCAGTTTTAAAGATGAGGAGGGTTCCGTGTGGCCCAAGGGTCCCTCCTCGCTTGCTCAAGGGTCCGTATTCCATTTCCCACAGGTGTTCCTTCCGTCCCGTGTTGGAACCTCCCTGTCACTGTGAGGGCTGCTGGGAGCTGGTGCGGTATTCCCACGCCCAGTCATAGTCCCTGGCCCAGTCCCTTGTGCAGTTATTCAAATTCAGCTTTGTGGTAGAACTTGAGGGTTCTGACCCGCACACGGAACGGGGAGAGCCCAGGGCTGGCAGGTCCTCGGAGGTCATCTTGCCCAGTGCCGGCCGCCACCGCCCCTGCAGTACCCTCACCAGAGCTGTCCCGGCCTCACTGCGCGCCGGGAGCAGAGGTGGCCTCCTCGGGACACAAAGGCATGTCTGGAGGCAGGGGGAAGGGGACTCACTAATCGTCATATGTATTTATGCTCCTTTCAAATCTCATCCTGTTGTATTAATTTCCTATTCAAAGAGGAAAATTAAATATTTTGAAATCGCCTTCAGAGTGAAGAGACTCCTTAGCCCCACAAAACAAACCACAGCCTTTCCGGGGCCCAAAACCAGCGGGAAGTGGTCTTGGCTGCTGAGCTGGGTGCCGCCTCTGTGTGGTTCTACTCCTTGCCCTTCCCCTTCGTGGGGACAGTCACCTCATGACGGGGGACATCTGAGAAATGCGTCATCAGGCAGTGTTGTCATCAGGCGATTTTGTCATCGTGCGAACCTCACAGAGCGTGCTTGCACAAGCCTGGATGGTACAGCCTACTGCACACGGAGGCGACACGGGCAGCCCGTGGCTGTGGGGCTGCACACCTGGACGGCGTGTCCCTGGACTGACGGCGGAAGGCAGTTGTAACACAATGGTTTGTGTATCGAAACAAATCGAAACAAAGAAAAGAGAACAATAGAAATAGAGTACAGGCCCTGGCCAGTTAGCTCAGTCAGTTATGAGTGTCATCCCTAAACAGCAAGGTTGCAGGTTTGATTCCCGGTCTGGGCAATCACGGGAAGCAATAAAAAAATGCACGACCAAGTGGGACAACAAATGTTTCCCTTCCCTCTTCCTTCCTCTCTCCCTTTCTCTCTCTTCCTTTCTCTCTCTTCCTTTCTCTCTCTCCCTTCCTCTCTCTGTCTCTCTAAAAAGCAATAAAAACTAGGCCCTGGCCAGATAGCTCGGTTGGTTGGAGCATCGTCCCACAGCACGCAGCTTGCCGGGTTGATCTCCAGTCAGGGCACAGACAGGAGCAACTCAATGTTTCTTTCTCTCTGCCTGCCTCTCTCTCTCTCTCAGAAAAAAATACAGTAGAAACATAAACAGTGGTGCACACATGGAGCGTGCAGGACAAGAAGTTGCTCCAGGTGACTCAGTGAGTGAGCGTCGAGTGAACATGAAGGCCCAGGACATTACCATAAATGACTGCAGACCTTGTCCACACCGCACACTGAGGCTGCACAACATTTTATTAAACGAATGTTTTTCTCCCTGCAACAACTAAGTAACCTTAGTGTAACCTTAGCATACTGTCACTTAGTTACGTTCTAAATAAACTTTTACATTTTTAAAAACTCATCGACTCTTGTGTCATAACGCTTAGCTTAACACGCAAACACACATTGTACGGCCACATGAACCATTTTTTTCTTTCTCTCCTTATCCTATAAGTTTTCTCTATTTAAAAATAACATATTTATTTTTACTTTTTAAACTTTTTTGTTAAGAACGAAGTCACAAACCCACACAGCAACCTCGGCCTCCACAGGGTCAGGGTCATCAATAACATCTTGTCCCACTGGAAGGTCGTGGGGGCAGTAACACACCGTGGCGCCGTCACCTGCCATGACTACAAGGCCCTCCCCTGGGATGCCTCCTGAAGGACCTGCTGAGGCTCTTCTTGAGGAGGTGTCATCTTCTCAGAGATGTATCCACAGGGTTTCTTTCCTTTGTTTAATCATAGACTTGCTGGTAAGCAGATAAGGCACCATGAACATTCTTCTCTTAATGAAAACCTTTCAGTGTCGGGGTCCATGGTTTCCAACTTCTGAAGGAGTTAGCTGAGGTCTGCAAGCGCTTCTGCTAAACCACCCACTGTGCATTTTCGGTGTGTGTGTGGGGGGGCACTTTGTGTCTTCCTCCCGCGGTTTCCTTTCTCTTGCCTCCTCTTCAGCGCTGTGTTCCTGTTTCAGTTTCAACAGCGCGTTAGTTTCTCAGAAACCACCTGAAGGAGCCCCTCCGCATCATCCTCATGCTCACGCAGGTAACATGGCTTGCTTGCTCTTTCTACCACCGCCTTGTTGATTTTTGCAACCTCCTCTCCTCCACGCTGGCCCATCCTTTGAAGGCATGCATGACTCTCTTGAGTGGCCTCCAGGTATCACTCGTCTGCTCCTTGGTGATATCTTGAGGCAGTCCCGGTGTTGTCACCCTTCCAGAATTGCATCAGGATCTTCCTCTGTGTCAGCAGTAGCCTGGGTAAAGGTGGTAGGCCTTAAAAATTGCCATTAGCTACTTTTTCTCCATTGGTTGGATCAAAGAGACGATGTTTGAAGAGAGAAATACCAGTTTGCTATCGGGATTCAGCTCACTAATAAAAGAAGGATGCCTGGGAGCATTATCAATAATAAACAAAATCTCAAAAGATGTTTTATTCTCCAAACAGTTCTTCTTCATTTTGCTGGCATAGCAATTCGGGGGAGGGGAGCATCTTGGAGGAGGACCTGGGTCGCCCATGACTTCTCATGGCCCCCGTAGGACACAGGTAGTATGTGCTCATTGACATGCTTGACAGCCCTGGGTCCTCAATGTGCCAGGTCACAGGGCTTTCAGCCTGTATACCCTGCAATACCGCCCCCAAGCAAGGCCGTTACCCTGTCCTCACAGCCTTGATGTGGCCTCTCTGTGGATAAAAGCCCTTTCAGGCATCCTGTCCCAGAGGAGGGAGGGTTTGTCCATATTGAATCTTTGCTCTGGCAAGTAATTTCCCTGCACAATCAGCTCATCCGAAGTTTCCAAAGCCTCCCCAGCGGCCTTCCGGTCAGCACCCGCAGGCCCAGCACGCACACCGCCAGGACTCGGGCTCCGACCTTGCCTCTCGGCATTGGGCGCAGCGGGTCTGCTTTGCTGTGCTCGCCCCGGGGCCAGAGGCCAGTGCTGCCACGTCTGATCTCCAGCCTGGGTCTCCAGGAGTATCTCCACATTGGAAGCGGCCCCTCTCAAACCTTTGTTAGTCTCGTTGCTTCCATGAAGCAAATCTTTTCACAGATTTCGTCACTTGGTTCTTCAAGGCCGTAGCTCGGGTGGAACGGGCCTTGCCTTCTGGGAGCATTAGCGTGAGTGACACTCCACCCTCAGAGTTGTCACCCTCCCTCCCTCCCTCCCTCCCTCCCTCCCTCTGGGTTCCAGGTCAGTCACCTGCATGGCCTCTTACAGGCAGCCTTAGCCGTGGATTCGGTATGCGTGGGAGCTGTGGAAAACAGAAGGTCGTGGGAAAATGATGCTGTGGAGAGCACACAGCCAACACGCCAGCATCACCTGGCGTCCCATCCTACAGCACACTTTCTGTTTATCTGTAGAAACAGTGCACTCTAAAATAGAATGGAAGTATAGCATAGAAACCTATAAACCAGTTGAGTATTAGCAGGATGCAGTGTGGTGTACTGTACACAATCGTAAATGCCATTCCTCTATATGCCTGGCTGTGCGGTGGGTATGTTCACACTGGCCTCCCCAGAAACCCAGGAGTAATGTATCGCTGTATGGCACTGTAAGGGCACCAACGTCACTGGGTGACAGGAATTTTTCACCTCTTTTATGATCCACTGCTGCATGTGTGGTCTGTCGTTGACTGAAACGTCCTTGTATGGCGCGTGATTGCTGTATAGAACCGCCCACCCCTCCCCGGCATCAACTTTTCCCCTCCAGGTAGTTGAAGACAATCATTCTCGTTTCCATCTCTCCTTTTTTTTCTTGAATGCCAGAAAGGTCACCCACATTGCTGTGTGTCAGATCTCTCAGCTAGAAGCACTGCAGGAAAAGGAAACTAATTTTAGTGTTTGTGGAAAAAAGGAACTGGTCCCTGGGTCTCCAGGAACCTGGCTTCTCTGTGGATGGTGGAGCCACGTTTCACTCCACAGCGAAGAGTCTGCTCTGAACTCGCTTAGCTGGGCAGCCCGAGGGGAGGGCAGGGCGCTCCCCAGACAGCGAACACCTGGACTTCTAGCAGCCTCGGAGAAGTTTCCTGGGCCTCCATGATAGATTGCAATGCATTTGTTGTTGTTGTTGTTGGGTCCTGTTTCCATATTATAGAAGTTGTGCCCAGAATCCCACCTAGGAGTTTATAAAGCCAAATAAAATCAGGGGACTGGATTCCGGGGCCATGCGCTTGGACCGGGAAGACAAAGGACAGGCCTGGGGCCCTGAGCCCAATGCCTTTTTTGATGCCTAGTCATCATCTCTGTGGGGGTCGCCTCTCCTCGCACCACCCCAAGTCCCCAGAACTGTGCTAAAGCCCAGAGGAAACATCAGCGTGGTGTCCCGCCCTCAGGGAGCATGAGTGCGTCCTCAGAAGAGGACAGGCACACAGAAGTGCTGAAGCCAGAATACCCAACCCACCAGGCTGGCCAGAGAGCCGCCAGCTGCCAGAGGCAGGAGGGCAGGCCTTCTGCAGCCAATGCACACGGTCACCCTCCACTGCCGCCAGGCTGGCTGCCGTCCCAGACCCTGACACCCTCTCCATGGCCTCTCCCAGACAGGCAGGACCCTATCGACCTATTAGGGGATGACCCGTAGGTAGCTGTCGAGTTGCAAAGAAATGTACCTCTACTTCCCCAAATACCTTCTTAGCCTGGTTTCCTTAATGACCAAGGCTACCTACTTGGGGACAATTGACTAGATTAGAAGAGAGAAAGTGTGCACTTGACCAGGATTGAGAAGCGAACGCAGAGAGATTTGTCGGCCAGAGGGATACCTTCAAGAGCCTGAATGATGCTCGTTGCTAGGAGATCATCACCCCACAGCGCCCTGCTCAGCCAGCCTGTGTCCTGTGCACCCCCCCATCCGCTCGGTACAGGCTCGCGGGAAAGCTGGTCTCGTGGAGCACGTGCTCACCTTATCACAGGAGGAGCTAGATATCTGGAAAGACATCGGGCTAGACAGTGAGGCCTCTTGTGCAAGCCTGTGGTCTTTTGTCTTGGCTCAGGCATGCCTCTCATTTATCTGTCCACTCTGGGCCAGGTCACACACTGGGAAGGTACCTCTTGTTTGCTCTGAGTCAATTCACCCACCCTTGGTTTCAGCTGGAGCACAGCAAACGTGTTCTCACCCCTGTGATTACTGGGAGCCGAGCTGACCGCTGTCCTTGTTCTCCCTGAGCGCGGGCATCGGGCCTTTCCTTGGGGAGCCCTCTGCCTCCGTTCTCCGTTTAGCCTGGCAAGGAGAGAGAGGGTGGACATGCACAGAACACCCACCCACAAATATTTCGTGATCAACCACCGTGAGCTGGGCGCAGTGCTCAGCGCGGGAGGTTGAAGGTGGTTAAGATGCTGATGCCGGTGCTGAGGAAAGAAGGCCGACAGGGAAGAGAGCCACGGGCCCACGGTGTGACGGGAACCGGGGTGACGAGTGCGCCCTGAGTGGGTCCCCCTGGGCCCCTGCCCCGGCCTTGGTGAAAAGCAGGGTGGGGAATGGGACTCGAGGGACAGTCTATGGGAGCTGGCATCCTAAGGGCTGAGGAGGTATTAGCTGATCCAAAGACGGGGCAGGGTGTGGGGACACGGAGCTGGTTCAGGAGCCAGTGTAACTGCTGGGAGGTGACAGAGAACACAGGGCTGACGGACGGGTCCTTGCCTCTCAGAATGTTTTATTCTAAAGATTTGATCACCAGCTTTTCATTCAATGTAATGATGACAATTAATACCAATCAGTGTTCCCATGGGGCCTAGGTTGGACGAAAGCCCTTGGCTGGCCCTGAGCTATGAAAGGAATCTTAAATAGTGTGGAAGGCGGGAAGAGCAGGGGCCCGTCTCTGTCTCCTGCCCTCCAGCTCCGGTAGCGAGTGTTGGCCACGCGGGAATGTGCTGGCGCAGCTCAGGGGCTGGGCATTCTCTCTCCACCAGGCTCCTCTCCTCTTTGGTCTGGCGCACTTGCGGACTGCATGCTCCTGAGCCACCCTGTCGCCCTGTCAGCACTCCCTGCTCACCCAAGCGCACACAGCAGGGCTTTCTGCAGACTCCCCCTCCTCCCACCCCTCCCTTCTCCCTCCCTCCCCTCCCCTTCCCCTCCCTGCCCCTCTGCTCCACCCTGACATGCCCCCAGGCCTGAGAACTGAGACAAGTCTCCTGGGACAGAAAGTCTGCCAGAGGAAGCCTGATCTCTTGTGGGAGAACTTAATGTGCAGTGTGATTTACATACTTTTTCTTTTTTTTAAATTTTCTATTTATTGATTTTAGCCAGAGAGGAAGGGGGGGGTGACAGAGAGAGAGAGAGAGAGAGAGAGAGAGAGAGAGGAACATCGGCATCAATCTGCTCCTGTATGTGCCCAGACCGGGGATTGAACCAGTAACCTCTATGCTTCGGGCTGATGTTCCAACCAACGGAGCCATCCAGCCAGAACTGTACTTTCAGGTCCATTTCTAGAGTTTGTTACATACCTTTTCTCTAGGGCCCAGAGGACACAGGATGGTGGAGGGAAGGACCTCCAGGTCCTCATTTCCACAGGAAAAGTGACTGAGGGTCTCAGGCGTCCAGACCGTTAGTGTGAGCTATCTCAGGGGATCCGTCGGAGACCTTAGGACAGGGGTCCCCAAACTTTTTACACAGGGGGCCAGTTCATTGTCCCTCAGACCGTTGGAGGGCCGGACTATAAAAAAAACTATGAACAAATTCCTATGCACACTGCACATATCTTATTTTAAAGTAAATAAACAAAACGGGAACAAATACAATATTTAAAATAAAGAACAAGTAAATTTAAATCGACAAACTGACCAATATTTCAATGGGAACTATGCTCTCACTGACCACCAATGAAAGAGGTGCCCCTTCCAGAAGTGCAGCGGGGGCCGGATAAATGGCCTCAGGGGGCCGCATGTGGCCCGCGGGCCGTAGTTTGGGGACCCCTGCCTTAGGAGGTGCTTGCTTTCATCTTACGAGGTGTTTACAGTGGCCATCCCTCTCTGTGCTTCAGTTTCCTCACCAGTAAGTTGGGGATAACAAGGGCACTGTCCCACCTCACAGTCTTTTTTTTTTTTTTTTTTTTTTTTTGCATTTTTCTGAAGCTGGAAACAGGGAGAGACAGTCAGACTCCCGCATGCGCCCGACTGGGATCCACCCGGCACGCCCACCAGGGGGCGACGCTCTGCCCACCAGGGGGCGATGCTCTGCCCATCCTGGGCGTCGCCATGTTGCGACCAGAGCCACTCTAGCGCCTGGGGCAGAGGCCACAGAGCCATCCCCAGCGCCCGGGCCATCTTTGCTCCAATGGAGCCTTGGCTGCGGGAGGGGAAGAGAGAGACAGAGAGGAAGGCGCGGCGGAGGGGTGGAGAAGCAAATGGGCGCTTCTCCTATGTGCCCTGGCCGGGAATCGAACCCGGGTCCTCCGCACGCTAGGCTGACGCTCTACCGCTGAGCCAACCGGCCAGGGCCCACCTCACAGTCTTGTAGGGGTTTACCAGATAAAGAGCGGACGGAGGACGGGCGAGCTGCACCTGGCAAGCTCTCAGAAAAGGTTCGCAGGGTGACGCTGAGGCATCCAGGGCACGGGGGTTATGTAACAGGCCAGGGCCACACTGCTGATGAAATGAGGCCGAGATTCAAACCCAGGCTGTCTGACCCCGGAGCCTGGCCGCCTGATGGCAGTGCCACTCACCCTGCTGCTCTACCCACGGAGGGAGGGTGGGGTGACAAGGAACCAGTGACTTGGGGTTCTAGAGAGAAGCTGGAGGATGCCTTTGGTTTGGGTCAACCAGAGATTCTCAGAACTTGCACGTTCTCAGGCCCCGCCCTGCTCTACTGAATCCAAAACTCAGAGCTGCGACCCATGTCCGGTCTTCATGAGCCCTCCGGTGCTCCGAGACACCCACTGGGGTCCCCTCTGCCTGCCACTGTGAGCAGCTGGCTGAGGGCTTCAGGGACTGTCATTGTTATTACTGGGCACTGTCATTCACCAAGCACATAGCCTGAGCCAAGCCCTGGGCTTTTCGCATGTGTTACCTCTTTTAATTCTCCTAGGTCTCAGAGTAGGCATCATCTTTGTGTTCCAGATGGATCTAAGAATATTGAATCTAAAAACAGAGAAATTAAGTAATTTGCCTGGGGACAGACAGCTGCCCAGCGGAGGAGCTGGGGTTAGACCTGGGCACAGTGGGAACAGTGTGGGCCCGCTCACTAGTCTGTCTCTCTGGTGGAGTTTGTGTCCACAGCACAGGAAAGGGAAGGAAGGACAGTGGGGAGGAGAGCGTGGTCAGGGACACAGGCCCTCAGCAGACGCCGGAGCCGGGCCCACTGGCCCACGCTGCCTCAGCCACATGCCAGATCAGCCTCCAAGTGGAGTGTGACACCTTCGGCCTATTCGTCAGAGTCAGGTGGCAATGACACACGCAGAACTTTGCCAGGGGCATCCTGAGATAAGGATCAGAGTCCAACCTGCCAACACTGTGTTACATTGACCCGTCTGGACCAAGACTCCGGAAGGCACCCAGCAGGGCTGCCCTGGCCCGGGAGCCTGGCTCAGGGCTTGCCTGCTTCTGGGCCCCACGGAAACCAGGCTGTGGGTGGGGCATCCTGGCCTGAAGGCAGGGCCTGCCATGCCATGACAAATGTCAGTTAAGGAGGCTGGGTGGACAGGTGTAACCACGTTCTCCCCCAGCTGCCCACTCTTTTCCAGTAGGTGACACAGGTTTCTGGGAGTTTTTCTTCCTGGGCATCTTTGGCGGGGGGGGGGGGTGTGAGGGGGGGCGGGGGGGCATTGAACTTCCGGTTTGCTCCCAGGGGGGTTGCTGGCAATGCCAAGCTTCTCAGGAAATTGCCAGCTCACCCCACCTGACCCATGACCTCTCTTGTCAAGTGGCCAATCAGCCGTCAAACAGCAGTGCCATTGATGGAAAGGAAATTGCCTCTTTTTAAGGACTGTGCAGTGTTTCACAGGAGGGAGCAGAACCCCTTCCTTCTACTGATGCAGGCATGCAGAGAACAAGCCAGGGCTCTCAGGCCCACGTTCCAGAGGAGGAAAACCAGACCAGCCCTTCCCGGAGGGGCGACTCGCTCTCTGATTGCCATCGCTTGAGGCGGGCTCAGGACCCGCTCACTGCGGAAGCTTTCTGGGATGGGAATACCTACTATGGGCCAACTCCAGTGCCGGGCAAGTGACCGCTCAGACTCATGACGCCTGGCCTCTGAACAGTGTGTTTTGTTTCCTTGTTTGAAGCCAATTTAAGCTTAAATATGTTTTTAAAAATTATGTTTTCCCCTATTGGACAGTCTAAAAAAAAATGGCAAGGATATAAAGAGCCCTTGTTACCTGGACCAGGACCTGAGGAATTGCCTCTTTGAGCTGGGACACTCATTTTCTCCCACCCTCAGATATCTGTGCTTCTGGTTCTCAGGCCTTTGAGCTTGAACTTGGACTTGAACTGGGACTTACATCATTGGCTCCTCCGGTTGACAGACTTTTTGGGTTTAGGTTAGAACTTCACAACTGGCTTGCTCAGCCTCCACCTTGCCGACGACAGACCGTGAGACTCCTCAGCCTCCTCAGTCACATGAGCCGGTCCCTTGTGACATCTCTTTCCAGACTGGTTGTGCTTCTCCACAAAAGCCTGGCCGGTCCAGTGCTGAGTAGGAGTCTGAGCACAGAGGAAGGGCTACTGAGTTAGACCTTGAGCGGAGGGCTGGATTTAGGGAAATGGAGACGAGGAGGAAGAACCTGCAGGGGCAGGTGTGAGCGGGGAATTGGGGCCGGGATGCTCGTGATCTGCTGGGTAGATTGAGCCGACCAGGAACGTGGGCTTCGTGTCTGTCAGCATGGATGCAGCTAAGGGAGGAAGAGGAAGCTGGCCAGACATTGATGTCAAAATGGCCAACACACTTCTCCAAGTGTGATTTTCTGCAATGATACGGTGATGGGATAATAATGATCATGGTGAAATCATACCCAGCACTTACACAAGGCATCTTCCCAAGGTCTCAGGGCACATTAATAGTCCGCATTCGTCGTCTTCCGGATGCTTCTGTGAGGCAGGTGCGGGGAGCGATCAATCATCTCTGTTCCGCAGGAAGGGGGCTCAGATAGGGGCAGCGAGAGTGTCTTCCTTCCACATCCCTATGGGGAGCCATGGGAGCGTTTGATCTGAAATGCAGTCGCCGTCTTCCTGCTCCCTTTCCCGTTGTGGCTGGGTATCCGGGTTCCCATTCTATGTCCAGCGGCTCACTGGCCATAAAGCTGCTTCTCCACTTTGTCCTTCGGAGAGGTGGACTCGTTAGGTCTTCTCTGGTGGTGCCTCCCGGGTGTCCCTCCCTGTGCCTGAAATGATGACTCTGTGTCTAAAGGTAAGGGAGCCAGAGGACACGTGGGTCTTAAAGCGCACTTCCAGGCTAATGCAGGGTCCGTCTGTTAGTCTCCTGGAGTCTTCTGCCTGTGAATTCCAGCACTGTCTCCCTCTTTGTGCTGTCCCTCACCCTCACCCCAATAAGACATGACACATAATCCCAGAAACCAATCGCACTGATTACCAAATCTAGTGGAGGCGACCAATGGTCCCCCAACCTTCTCAACAACCCAGGGAGCAGAGTGCATCTCCTGCCCGAGGGCTCTTAGAGACCTGTTCACTTGCCCCGAGGGCAGGTGCAAAAGTCAGTTAGGGTTTCTCTTGGTTTGCCCAGAGCTCAGTTGACTAGCAGCCCTACGCTGTGACATCTTGAAAGTCACCCGAGCTTGCCAAGAGTTTCTGGTCATTCTGTACCTCTTCCTGCACTGGGAGGCCGATCACTAGTCCTCCCCTGGATTGAATACAATCTTCTATTGTGCAAGGGTTGTTGAGATTAAGTCAATAAGAGGAGCAATGTTGCAATCAGCTTGTACTTTCTTCCTAGCTGTCCCTGAGCTAAATCAGCCGTGCTTAATACTAAGAAGGTACTAAGAAGGCAGCAGCATGTATCAGGAAGAGAGTGGCCTTGGGCGCTTTGCGGACCCGGGTTTCTGGTTCTGCTGTGCCTACAGGCTTGTAACGATGGACCTGGCCTTCAAATCACCCCTTTGGGTCTCAGTACACTGCCTGAATCTTTCTCTACAGCACCGAGCACAGCCCTAGACACAAAGTATATGCTCAGTTAGTGCCTGTGGGCAGTGTAGCAAATCTGAAGCTCCTTTTTCCTGAGCTGTAGCAAGGTCAAAGTCATCAATGAGAGAAAGAGACGCTGGCCGCAGGAATGGTTTCTGCAACAGCTGGTCACTGGTTGGGACTTCCTTCCCTCTCCCAAACCTAAGGACTTCCTCCTGCCTGATGGAGCACTCCGGTCCAGTGTTGGAGGGGGTCACATTCTCAGAGAAACTCCTAAAGACTGTATCAGATGCCTGCTCCTCCCGTGTGGCACCTACAATGACTGGCATAAAAAAAAAAAGAACAATTGAAAGAAACACCCAATTCTCTAAAGCCCAAGGCTGAGAGAGAAAGTTCCTAAGGGACAAGGGACCGTCTGGTATTGATACGAGGACAGTGGTGTAAGAGTGGCCGTGGGTGACCCTGTGGCAACTACAGGGGGACAGCCTGGCCCTCCCTCCCTCACTAGCTCTCTGACCTCCTTCTTACATGTATTCCAAGATCCAGACATTCTGAGCTACTTGCCATTTTCTGAAAGTGCCTCTTTTTATTGCCTCTAGCCTTTTATATACGCTATTATTCCTTCCTCCTAGAACTAGAACGTGCTTCCTTTCCACACCTGCTTTCCTGCTCTTCCTCTCCTTCCGGGCTCTGCTTGGCATCCCCTCCTCTTCTAAACCTTCTTCTCCATCCCCACCCCAGAGGACGCTCCGAGAGTACCTTCCCCTAGCCTCTGATGTCATGTGTGATACTGCAGTGATTCACTGACTGGGCTGTTCCCAGGCTGATGGTGACAATGATATCGTAGATGCCATCTACTGGATGATTTCCATGTGCCAGGTTCTGTATTCCTTCTCCTTAGTGATTGCATCAATCTTGTGGAGTAGGGCTGCCAGTCCCCATCATGCTCCATGGGGGAAATGAGGCTTTGAAAGGCTTTGTCCACGTGTGTCTGGTTAGTCAAACGCAGCGTCGGGATTAGAACACAGGTCTGCTTTTCCCCAGCAGACCACACAGCCTCCCGCTGGGCTGTGCACCCTCAGGGGCCACACCTTTCACCTCTGGGCCCTCCGTGTCTCGCTGAGTGCCTGTCATGAAATAGGAGGAGCTCAGTGAGATGTTTGACGCATCAATGAGTGAATGGCAATGCATGGCCATTGCGGTCAGCCTTCACTCGGTCCCAATGGCCCCAGTGTGTACTCCCTGGCCCTCAGTACCCATCTGAGAGCATCAGTTAAGTCTGAAGAAAAGGATACTTAGAGGACAGCGGCAGGAAAATATCTTATCTCTTGGCTATGAGTATGTTAGACATGGTTGGACTGGGCTGAGGTTCTGGGATAGAGAGCTCTATAAAACAGGCAGGGCCTCTGATGATGAAAAGGAGAGAGATACATTGTATTTACTCCCAGGAACTCCCAGGAGGGGCTTAGCAGAGTTTAACATTCTGCTGAGCCAGTGCCTCAGAGGCAGGCAGCCTGCCTTTGTTTGCACAACAAAGTGGTCCCCAGTACCCACTGAATTTCTCACCCAGGCAGACTGCTTGGGAAACAGATTTGGGCTCAGAACAAGTTAGAAGCAATGTCTCTGTGGAGTGGGAGGAAAGAACAACTCCATTTTGGTGGAAATAATAAACCTGAGGAGAAGTGGCTTAGAAAGGCTTTGTCCACACTTACACAGTTAATAAAGAGGCAGGGTCAGGATGAGAGCACAGGTCTGTGTGACTCAAAGTCTGATTTCTCCATCATTCTGTCTTCCCTGGTTAACCCACCCCTGGCCACCAGCTGATTGGTGGCAGAGTCTGGACCACCAACTCCTCAGAGAGATGAGTTCTTGTTTCTCAAGAAATGTTGGGTCTTTATAGAGGGCAGACCTCAAGAAACCATCATCTTCTATAACCTTCCTCGTCGTGCAGTCAGGTAAGAGGTTGTTTCTTCTTATTCCTTGGGGGAAATTCCTCCTGGAAAAAGGAAACCTACCTATGTTGATTTTTCATGGAATTTGAAATTCCCATCCTGGCTGGATCCCAAGCCTCCTTTTCAGCACAAACATCCCTCAAAATTAAGCACAAATAGGTCCTAAGACATCTCACAAAATGCAGTTTTCTTTGCTTGAGCAAAAGAGGTGATACTCCTAACACTGCTGAATTCTTCTCAAGCAGAACATACATAGCAACCTCAGAGCATACCCGTTGCTATAGTGCTTGTCTTCTCTCCCTAATCTTCTCTATAGATTGGCCACTTTCCTGGATGTTCTGTGGCTTTAGAGAAATTAGTTTTTTCCTCAGAGCTGGGCCTGAGTGTATTTGTGACCCTGGTCTTTGTTAGAGATTAAACACTTCTTGGTCTTCTAATCTAGGACGCTCCTGAGTTTACTATTGTGTCTCTCAAATTTTTCTAATTGAATTATAATGATCTTACATTTGGGCTCCAGGATCATAGGCATTCATAAAACCCCAAGCTTGGAAGTTGCTTAGGTAGTTAACTGGTGAATCTGAGATCGGACCTCTATAGAAGATGGCTAAAACCATTCATTCATTCATTTATTCATTCAACACTTATTGACTATGTAGCATATGCCAAGCAGAGTCCTACGGGGCTAAGGACATAGATAAATGAGACACTCCTCTACCTTTAAGGGGGTTATAGTCTACTGGAGACTTTAGTGGAATTCCTACATTAAAAGTCATTTGTGGTTACTAGGGCCTGAAAGGTGGGGAAATTGAGGATGTGTTATTTCAGGGTATAGACTTGAAACCAGCAGGTAAATAAGTCCTGGAGCTGTAATGCATAGCATAGTGATAATAGACAACAATACTGTATTACACACTTCAAAATTGCTAAGACACTACATCTTTTCTTTTTTTTTAATTTATTAATTTTTAGGGAGAGGAAAGAGAGGGAGAGAGAGGAGAAGCAGGAAGCATCAACTCATAGTAGTTACTTCTCATATATGCCTTGACTGGGCAAGCCCAGAGTTTCAAACCGGCGACCTCAGCATTCTAGGTAGATGCTTTATCCACTGCGCCACCACAGGCCAGGCAAGACATTACATCTTAATTGTTCCCACCACTGAACAGCAATATGACAGGATAGAGGTATTATCATCTAGCTAAGGTCATGGTCCTATTGCAATATATAAATGTATCAAGTTAACACATTGTGTCTCTTAAACTTACACGTGTTATATATTGATTATATTCCAATTTAAGAAGTCATTTTGTTTCATTTCCAATCAGAATATATCCAACTACAGAGGTTTGTTTGCCTACTGGAGGATCAAATTGCTGTTGTGGGGGTTGGATACAGAGGCATTTATTTTAATTAAAACAAGTTCACCTAAAACTCCTGTTAAGACAGGGAAGATAGAAGGACAGATGTGAGCACATGCTAAGGAAGAGGGGGTGAGGGGAAGGATGGAGGTTGCGGACATAAAAAGATGAGTTCTAATTGATGGAAACTTGCGATCGATAGGATAAAGTTTCCCAAGGAACAGAAAGGGCTCTGATTACAAACACGGCTGGACGAGTGAACTTGAGACATAAGAGAAGGAAGAACATGGCCATTGGGTTTGATGATTAGGAAATAATCTTGTTTGAAATAGCTTTGAAGCATAGGTTTCACAGAGGAAGTGGGTTGTTAACAAATATTCAGCTATTTCTCCGATGACTTACGCACCGTCAGGTAGAGTCAACGGCAGCATTGCTTGTCATTTCTAATTATTTTCTAGAAACGGATTATGAAGATGAGAAGCAATTTAGCTGTCAGTACTCTGTCATGTAAAATAATCACATTACTCCTTTCATCTGGGAGGGAATAAATTCTTCAGGTTGTCTGTGGGTGGGCAGGGCATGTATGTACATTGGAATTCTTTTGATTTCAAGGATCAGATACCTCACCTGAACTCGCTTAGATAAAAGGGGATTGCCTTGTCTCACACAGCCTGACTCCAGGAATGACATCCCTGTCCTGGGAAAACTGGGGCCCAGGGCTTGAATATCAGCAGGATCCTTTATCCCTTTTCTCTGGTTCTCTTTGCTGCTGACTTCATTTGCTCCTCTCCCAGGCCACCTGCAGTCTCCGGTTTCTGTCTCCATCCCTCACCTACCACAAAGGGGGGGGGGGGAGGTAGACACTGCCCCCAAACGCTAGTTTGAAAATCCCTGGGCTCACCTGGGTCCCGTGCCCACACATGGGGCTATCACTAGCCAGGAGGGTGAAGGCAGCTCCCATCCATAACGCCTGGGACCAGGTGCACAGTGGAGGAGTTCAATTACTTTAGAGCAAGGAAATACTATTTCCAGAAGAAAGAGGCGGTAATGGTCAGAAACAAATAATGAAAATCTCTAATCTGCAAGCAAATAGCAGTATGTGAGTACATATTTCTGGTTCTGTCCTCCAGAGTCAGCTCTCCTCCACACAAAGTAGTAGTAGGAAAATACTCATCACGAATTTACCTGGGGCCAGCAAGACTCTGCTTGCTTCAGGCCTGCTTCACCTGGATTATTCATGGTAACCTCAGAGAGAGCCCCACCTAAAGAGTCATAATGAGTGGGTTAGGGCATGGGGAAGTTCAGCCCCACCTGGTCTGCTGACACAGCCTCTGAGCTCTCATTTCATCGTTCACTGTCCATTGAAAGTGAGGACTGGCTTCCTCCTGGCCCTGTGGATCTGGACAGTGCCACGTCTAGACTGTAAACACCCTGTCTCCAGTTTGTATCTCTCCACTTAATTTTTTAACTTTTTTTTTTTTTTTTTATCTTTTTATTTATTCATTTTAGAGAGGAGAGAGAGAGTGGGTGAGAGAGAGAGAGAGAGAGAGAAAGAATGGGGGGGGGGAGCAGGAAGCATCAACTCCCATATGTGTCTTGACCAGACAAGTGCAGGGTTTCAAACCTATGACCTCAGCGTTCCCAGATGACACTTTATCCAGTGTGCCACCACAGGTCAGGCCTCCACTTAATTTTAAAGAGATTGGTGTATTCCACACATCTTAAGGATATTTTCTCCTCATTAATGAAAAGAATTTGCAAAAGTATCATAATTATTGAATGCTTTGAAATAAAGCAGAACATAAGGAATATCATGATAGGCAGAGTTGTTAAGAGATATGTATAGGCCCTGGCTGGTTATCTCAGTGGTAGAGGATAGGCCCAGCGTGTGGAAGTCCTGGGTTTGATTTCTGGTCAAGGCACACAGAAGAAGCGACCATCTGCTTCTCCTCCCTTTCCCATCCCCTTCTCTCTCTTCCCCTCCCACAGTTATGGCTTGATTGGTTTGAGCTCATTGGCCCTAGGTACTGAGGATGACTCTATGGAGCCTCTGCCTCAGGCACTAAAAATAGATCAGTTGTGAGCATGGCCCCAGATGGGCAGAGCACCGGCCTCAACCGGAGATGACCGAGTGAATCCCAGTTGGGGAGCATGTGGAGTCTGTCCCTCTACCTCCCCTCCTTTCACTTGGAAGAGCAGAAAAAAATGAGATATGTATACATGGAAGGAAGATGGCATGATCTGAAATAATACTCCTTATTATTTATTCTATACAGGTCTTAGCCTGGAGTGCTGAAAAGATTCATTAAGAAAAATGCAGCGGTTCATGGTTTCATTGTTGAGAAAATACAAAGAACTTTTAGTATTACCCTCCAGCTCAGTAACTACAGCATGCAAAATATGTTCCTCAACTAGCAGAACTGCTTTTAAGACTAAAAATAGTCCTAATGGATGTTTTTCGAGTATGTTGTGTTCTCTTCCACCCACTGATTCAGATTGAGATTCAGCTAATGCTCATGAGGGACGGCTGTGCTGGACACTTTGCTAAATGCTTCTACTACTTTATTTGATTCTCTTTTCAACCCCAGAGAACAGTTCTCATTTTACAGACTTTGCAAAATTAAGAGTCTCACCTAAGGTTGAATAAGGGGCTGAGATGTGTGCTCCTACTACTAACCCTTGCCTCCATTGTACCCAAGTCAATGAGTTACATCAACATTTGGATAGAAAATAGCAAGGGGAAGCCTGACCAGGTGGTGGCGCAGTGGATAGAGCCCCAGACTGGGATGCGGAGGACCCGGGTTTGAGACCCTGAGGTTGCCAGCTTGAGCGCGGGCTCATCTGGTTTGAGCAAAGCTCACCAGCTTGGACCCAAGGTCGCTGGCTTGAGCAAGGGGTTACTCGGTCTGCTGAAGGCCCACAGTCAAGGCACATATGAGAAAGCAATCAATGAACAACTAAGGTGTCGCAATGAAAAACTGATGATTGATGCTTCTCATCTCTCTCCGTTCTTATCTCCATCCCTATCTAACCCTCTCTTTGTCTCTGTAAAAAAAAAGAAAAAAATAGCAAGGGGGCGGTGAGGAGAAAAAGATTCTTTCTTTGCTAAGTTTAATTTTAGGAACAAAAAATAAAGCAGTTTGCACAGACACAATGGATATTAGGAGCAACCCTTAATTTGTGTAGTCGTGAGGCACAATGTAAAATCTTCTGGTCTCTCCCATGCCTTTGTGTATGTGTGCTTGACTTCTGTAAACAGGTGCACTGTGTTGCAGAAGCGTGTGGAAGGTGAGACACAGCAGGATTAAATTTCAGGGTGTCTGGGTGTGGGCTATGCCCCCACTCATGGAGTTTTATTTATTCATTGACAGCCCTATGTTGCATGTGTTCAAAGACAGCTGTCTCTGGGAAGAAGCAATGTCACTCTGGTGATATCAGAGGGTCATGCAGCCATGTGGAACCCAGAGATAAGGGCTCCTGCCGTGTATTTACTATCTCAAGCAACACATCATTTGCCAATTCCACATGAAAGGTCCTTTTGGCCAAGAGGAAGGTTCTCTTTGGCCCTGTGGTCTCCTTCGATAAATGACAACTGGCAAGAGTTGGAAGGCCTGAACTTGAGTGTTAGTTTGCCAGACAATAGCCCTCAGCAGCAGGGTGGAACCTGTGTGCCTGTCCTTTCGTGTGCCCCAGGGGGATGTGGGATGTTCAAACACACGCACTGAGAACAAAGTGAGTGTGCTGAGGAGGAGGAGCCTTTTCTCTCTTGCTCCAGCTTTCCGCAGACATTGCAGGTGCAAAGCAGGAACTCAGGCCGCTTCCTGATGGTGCGGTTTTTCAGTTGTGACACAATCACAGCAGGAAAGCACCGGACAAGGACTTCTTTCCTAAGTGGCATCCTTGTTGGCAGCCCACTTCTCCTGTCACTATTCAGCTTACAACTTTTCCTTTCTTCTTTTTCTTTTCTTTTTTTTAGAGAGAGAGAAAGAGAGAGACTAAGACAGACAGACAGGAAGGGAGAGAGATGAGAAGCATCAGTTCATAGTTGCAGCACCTTAGTTGTTCATTGATTGCTTTCTCATATGTGCCTTGATGGGGGGATGGGGAAAAGTGAGTGACACTTTGTTCTAGCCAGTGACCTTGGGCTCAAACCGGTGACCTCTGGGGTCATGTCTATGATCCCATGCTCAAGCCAGCAACCCCGTGCTCAGGCTGGTGAACCTGCACTCAAGTTGGTGACCTCAGGGTTTCAAACCTGGGTCCTCAGTGTCCCAGGCTGACGCTCTATTCACTGTGTCACCGCCTGGTCAGGCTACAATTTTTTTTCCATAAATCCCTCTGTTCTTTAAAAAAAAAGTCAGACCCCCAAACTTCACATTGATTGCTGCCAATAAGAGCCATGAAAAAGATTAAGATATAAGATCTCTACCACTGTTCATTTGGCTTCCTTTGACTGTAGATCAACCCTTCAAAGACTTTCTTGGAACTCTCAAGAGGACAGAGAAAACAGCTTCAGGAGGGTCACCATGGTGACCACAAAGCTGCAGGCCTTGCCAAGTTCATTCCTTATTGACTCCTTCTCCTCTAACTCCTCACATCTCTCCTCTTTCTCTCACTCTGTCCCTTGTTTATATGGTCGCTCCTTCCAGAAGAACAGGTGAGACTGGATACATTGCTGTGACCATTTTTGGAAAATACCATCTGCCGCAGCCCTTGTCACACTTTCTCCTGCAAGTAAGTCTGTTGCGTCCAATTAGTGCTGTAGGGAATAGGCCAGATGAGCCCCAGGTTTTCGGGCCCAGCGCTCTGTTGGATGGCAGAGAGACTCCTTGGTGCAGAGACAGCATGGATTGATTGCTTTTGCACTAGAGAGAGAAAGGTCTCACTCGCATCATTGAAGAGGTCCAGTGTACAGCATGGGAGCTGCTGTTTTATTAATATTCTTTTTTGTTTTTTAGGTGAGAGGATGTGAGATAGTGAGGCAGACTCCCACATACACCCTGACTGGGATCCACCTGGCTACCCCTGTCTGGGGCCAATGCTAGAGTACAGAGCTATTTTTAGCACTGAGGCTGATGCACTCTAATGAAGCTCTCTTCAGCACTCTGGGCCATGGTTGAACCAATTGAGCCACTGGCTATAAGAGGGGAAGAGGAAGACAAGGGGGAGAGGATGGGGAAGAAGCAGATGGTCACTTCTCCTGTGTGCCCTGACCAGGAATTGAACCCAGGACATCCATACACTGTGCCTACACTCTATCCACTGAGTCACTGGCCAGGGCCACGTTTCATTAATATTCTGACCAAGCCTGACCTGTGGTGGCGCAGTGGATAAAGCATCGACCTGGAAATGCTGAGATCACCGGTTCAAAACTCTGGGCTTGCCTGGTCAAGGCACATATGGGAGTTGATGCTTCCAGCTCCTCCCCCCTTCTCTCTCTCTCTGTCTCTCTCTCTCCTCTCTCTCTGTCTCTCTCCTTCTCTTTCTCCTCTCTAAAAATGAATAAATAAAATAAATAAAAAAATATATAAAAAAATATTCTGACCAAGACCAGAAGTTCTGCAGAGAGACTCCCTGTCTGGTTGAAGTTTACCTTCTAGGTTATGTTTATAAATACAGATATACAGCCATTGTCTGGGTGTGGAAGGACATGGCATTCCACAGTGGGATCCTGGAAAAAGGGCAGAGAGGAAAAGAATGTAAGAGGAACGGCCTGATGGGAGGAGCTTTACTGAGCTCTTCCATCCACCTTTGCCAAGTGTGCAGTCTTGGTTGAGAGTAGCTGGATATTTATAGCCAGAGGCATGCAGAAAGATGTCCCAACAATGATATGATGAGAAGTCTGTGCCAACATAATTATCATCAGCTCTCTTTGTTTATAATTCACAACCTGACTTCTTTCAGCTAAAAAATATGCATTTGACACCTGTTATGTGCCTATTTTAGGTCTCTGAAGACGATAGGTGAAATACAAAGTAGACATAGCTCCTGGCAATTGTGCATATAAATGCATCACATTAAAAATTTTAGCCTATAAGTAGGTTCTGAACAAAAGTAAAATTTTAAAAATGCAATGTTTAAAATTAACCAAAGTTATTTTAAAGGTCATCTAGGATTCAAAAATGAAATTATAATGACCAAAATCCCTTTCTTTTTCATCCCTGTTCTTCAACAATAAGCTTTTTTATTAATTTCAAACTTCTTAAAGTCTAATTTTTCTTTTCAATAATATCTTGGAAGATGGGACAGGAACTCCTGGAAGTCCTCAGAAAGGCCAATGAAAGTGAACTGTTTCTAAAAAGTCAGAGTTTAATGTTTCATCTCATAGCTTATGTAAGAGAATTGTATTGCTTACTTGTAATTTTACTTATTTTTGTTTGTTTTAATTTTAAATGAAAGAATGCACAACCCCCCCCCCCAACTCTGTGCATAAAAGATGCTCAAGAAATTTAAATATCCCACTTTATGAATTATGGTCATCACCACCATTACTATCCTCATAGTTAAGCTTTGATTGAATGACTCCCTGTGCCAAGGATAATGCCAAGTGATGTGGGCGATACAGGGGTGAAATAAGACACGCCCTGTCCTTCTGGTGAGGCCACACTAAGTACAGTGTAAGTTAGAAGGTGATAATCCACAACCGGCAAGTCCCCAAAATGGAGAGATTGCAAAGGAAGGTTCTGTGAGAAGAAACAATCTTATGGAGAAAGTGTCTGCTGAGCTGGCCTGCAAAAGGTTTCTATAAAAATACTATCTTCTCAGCAGATTCTCAACCTTTCCTAGAAGCATCTCTGTTATTCTTCATTCATTATTTGGTGATGTGGAATGATTAATATGCTCTCCTATGAAACAGACTGTCTCATTTCATGAGTTCAACTAAATGCCCGAGTCATTTCAGTGTAAGGAACTGAGAATTGTACATAGTGCAAGGACACCACACGCTCTTCGGTCCTGGTTTACCTTGGATAGCATTTCGTGCAGATACTTTTAAAATTTACAGATGGACACACTTTAATATCACAGTCTCCCGCTGTGCAAAATGAAGAGGAGCAGTATATCAATCTATATAATGATCTTCCCAATTCAGGCCTCAAACCAGGATGATGACTAAGTAACTGGGACGAAGTAAGTTTTCCTCAATTATTCAGGTAATTGCTTCACTTTAGAGAACCATTAGAAAGATGGCTTTTAAAAAGACCCAAATAACAGGGAAGGAAAAATGTTCAGGCAAGGAAAAAAATTGTTAATCCAAATTCGGAGGGACCCGAATTATGGAAGACAGAAGCAAGGTCCGTCGTTTACACATTAAAGTTTTATTGTCTAGCTTGGCCAAGCGGCGGGAACTCCGACAGAAATCTGACGGAGACCGCTGGCCTTTTGTTCTACTTAGTTTTTATAGTTTTGTAAGTGGGAAGTACAGAAGCAAAAATTGCAATTAGGAGCCCCTTACTGCCTGACCTGTGGTGGCGCAGTGGATAAAGCATCGACCTGGAAATGCTGAGGTCGCCGGTTCGAAACCCTGGGCTTGCCTGGTCAAGGCACATATGGGAGTTGATGCTTCCAGCTCCTCCCCCTTCTCTCTCTGTGTCTCTCCTCTCTCTCTCTGTCTCTCCTCTCTCTCTCTGTCTCTCCTCTCTAAAATGAATAAAAATAAAAATTAAAAAAAAAAAAAAAAAAAAGGAGCCCCTTACCGCTATTGGTTATAGTCATATGTCCTTTAACATGATAGGACCACGTTCAATTTGCAAACCATACATCATTTTGGAGAAAACAAAATTTACAAGTCAACACAATGGTAGAAAAGATATCTCTTTACATATTAAAAGGCCTTCCTATATTTTCTAGTGTTCATCTGCCATCTCTTTGTCCAGAGTCAGAGGTATTAACCACATGCATTTACATAAGAGAGGTAGTTTCTGTGGGGACAAATGCCCGCAAATGGCTCATAGTTATAAGAAAAGGTTTATTTTGGCTTTTCCCTTCCTGCACCTGGCTAGCCATTCACTCCTTTCCCCACAGGTGTGGTGGAATGTCAGGGAATCTATGCTTTCCTTCCCTTTTCATTTACAATACAATGGCAAGAGCCATCCTGGTTATGCTAATCACACAGTACAGAAACTATTCTCACAATTTCTCTGCACACCTTAACCCAAATTAATAAAATGTTCTCCAAGCCTCCTAAAATATTAATATTAATTCTGTAGCCTTTTGGTACTTTACAACATCTGCAGGTGAAATGGCTCAGTGGCTCCTCAAAATTACATCTTAAACACGAAACAGGTGATTCTGAAAGCAGGAATAGCAAGGAGAGTTCTAGTAATGCCTTCCTATCCTCAAAGAATAAAAATGATTTCTAGAATGTATATTTGCCCCACATCTCCACTTTTTATTGTCCTTGCTTTCTCTTCAGGTTTTCAAATGCAGCAGCTGAATGAAACAATTGCAAAATCTATGTACCTCAAAGCAGACCCTTCTCTCTGTCAGTATATTTAGTAGAGAGGGGAAAGGGAAAAATATTAACATGCTAAAAATATGAATTTACTTCGACACAAATCACAAGTATCATGAGAAAACATTTTTTTGATTCAAAGTTATTTGGGCACATAAGAATCACACACAACACATACATATACAATATCATGGAAACTATTTGAAGTCTTAAAACAGGGAAGAATGAACACAAATAGTAACTCAGGTGAAGAAATGACTTACGGAGAAGATGAGTTATATTTTATGCGGGTAAAATGTCAAGTCATGGTGGAACATTTAAGCGTTATATCCAGACACGACTTGATGAGAAGTTGGGATAGAGAGATCTGGGAGTGTACTGCAGTTGATGATAACGGAAATTGTGAAGTGTCCAGGAGAAAAACTAAAAAGCTCAGAGGACCGAAGATTAACAAGAACCTTTGGAAATGAAGCTGGCTAACAGAGGAGAAAATGATGTTTATTTATTTAAATAATAAAAGCTCGTGATTAAATAATAATTAGGTGAATGGCAACCCCACCACGGAGGTATCAATAAAACCTCAACTGTAGGAAATAGGAAGAAACAAGGAAAAGAAAGAAAGAAAAGAAAAGAAAAATCGTCTACTAGTTGTATGTCCCAAAAGGCCATTGCAGGGACTTGGTGGGAAAGCAGTGGTTTTGTTGGAAGTACTGGAGAGGGAAGGGACAGGCTCGAGATGAGCACGCGCCTTTTCTACACTCTCCACCACCTAAGAGAAGAGAGCAACGATAAGAAGCCATTGGGAAGAAAAGCGGTTGAGCATTTTGGAGTTTTGGGCAGACTGTCCCTAAACTAGCCCCTGGAAGATTTTTCGGGGCCTTGGCATAAGAATCTGGAGGCTCTTAAAGACTGAGAAGCAGTGAAGCGGTCACTTTGTTTTTGCCCCAGTTGGTAGCCTTCCTCGTTTTGAAGAACCCCAGGACTGGCAGCTCCCCAGCAGGAGCTGTAGTTTCCTCTTTCAGATCCTCTGCGACCCACCTACAGCAGGACTCCAGTGGGATGGAGACCAACAGAGCAGAGCCCACCCCAGCCGAAGCGCAAGACTTTCAGCCCCAACCAATCAGGTGAGAGAAATCCTAGCTCGATGGGCCGGGCTCATTGACCACGGGAAAAACTCCTTTTCAGTTTTATCAGTAGAGGTTTTTTTCCTCCACTGTTATTCTGGGTCATCCCACAAACTATGCCCAAAGAGGAAAACTGAATGTAACAATTCCAAAGCTGGTCAGTCTTGAGATGAGAAACAAAACTATAGACTTCTTTATTAAGTCAGTGATTCCAGGAGAGACGCGAAAAGGGAAAGGTGCCGGAGGACAAACTACAACTCCCAAAAGGCCTTGCGCGGACTCGGGGCGCCCTGGACGCGGGGGCGGGCCATTGTAAGAAAGGAGGCTGAGCGTCAGCGACTCCTCTCCCACTTCCTGAACGTGACCACCGACTGGGCGGGGCTTGGGGTGGGCGGGGCGGTGATAGGCCCGGCGCTCGCGCTTTGTGTCCTCCGCCCTCCCGCTCCTCCGTCCCAGACGACGGAGGGGGCGTGGCCCCGCGCGGGGACTGGTGGGGGTGCGAGCGCCTCTGGACGTGGGTGACGCGGCCGCTTCCAGCTCAGCGGCGTGTGAGGTGTCGCGGCCCCGCCGCTGATAGGCTGTCGGCGGGCGAGTACGCGGCGGTCGTTGGTCGTCGGCAGCACGGAGGGAGAGCCGGGGCGGGCAGGGGGGATATGGGACGGCCTTGGCGGCGGCTGGAGGAGGCGGGTGCGGACGAGCCGGCGGGTGCGGACGAGCCGGTGGCCGCGGCGGCAGCAGCGGCAGCAGCAGCGGTGGTGTCCGGAGTCCCCCTGTGAGGCGCCCCCGTCGGCGCCGCCGTGGGCCCCTGCGAGAGGGCGGCCGGCACGCGAGCCGCCGAGCGGCCGCTCCCCCGGCGCCGCAGCCCTCCGGACCCGCGCTCCCATCCCCGCGCCCCTGCTCCTGCTCCGGCTCCTCCATCTTGGCCTCGGCAGTGGCGGCTGCCGGGAGGATGTGCCGCCTTCTGGCCGAGGGAAGAAGGAGGAGAAGATGAAGAAGTACCGGCGGGCCTTGGCCCTGGTCTCCTGCCTGTCCCTGTGCTCCCTGGTCTGGTGCGTCGCCTCGACCGCCCGCACGGGGTTTCCCGGGGGGGCGGGGGCCAGTCCAGGGCGCACTCCTAAACCATCTCGACTTTCGGGTGCGGGTCTCCACGGGCCGTAGGAAGCGACAAGCCTCTTAGCGACTCTCCCGGCGACACTCTGGGCGGAGCTTTGCAGGGTCTGTTTAGGAATGTTACCGACACTAAGTGGGAGAGAAGGGTGCCCGCCCGGATAGAGGGGATCCCCTGGCCGCCTTTTGTGTGGCGTGACCCTGCCCCGGGGGGACGGTGGCTGTCGGGGGGTAGTGTTGAAACGGGCGCTAGGTAAGTCGTCGGGGTCACTGCCGACCCAGCCCCTCGGTTTCTTAGTGTGCTAAGTGCCTGAAGCTGCGACCCGTTCCCGATCCCCGACGTGCGGTTGGAAACACGTGGGTTGCCCCCAGGGGGACGGTAATGTCCACGCTGAGGTCTGGCCGTTTCTCCTGCGCACTTGGGGCTTCCGCTGTCGGAAACTTTTGGGGGCGTTAGGTAGCGCTTATCATAAAAGGGTAGGTGATGGGAAGCCGTGGGTTTCAAAGAGGGAGTGTCTTAGGTGTAGTGTGTACAGTGCTTTCTGGTGGTGTGGCTTGGGCAATGCCTCTTATTAACGAGAGGACAGGCCTTTATTTTGAAGGCGGGAAGACTGCTTTGTCTGTAAAGTTTATGGAGTTTCTGTTCATTCCTGGCTTTTTTTTTTTTTTTTTTTTCTTTGAGAAGCAAGAAAGAGCTTGTAGGGTAAAGGTTTGCTATCATTGTACTTAGGAGAGTCGTTCTTCCCTCGATGTGTGACATTTGGTGACTTAAAAGGTTATTCGTTCAAAGTGTTATGCAGTTTATTAGAATGCATATAAAGTAAGTTTCTGGTTTAGCTTCTGTCTGCAAAATACCAACAGTATTTTTATTTTTATGGGAGGCTAATGAATTCCGAAGACACTGAAGTTGTAGAGTTCTTGCTCACAGAAGATGATACATAAATAGGAGGAAAAGAAAAAACACTTGCCTGGCTGAGGAATCTTGAGTGGAAGGTTGATAGAAGTTTTAGAGAAAAGGAAATTTGGCCTCTTGTCTTTCATTTCAAACCCTCTTAAGATCAATGCCATTATCTCCTGCCCTCCTCTTTTATTTAGTATAATGCTGAGCACCAAGTGAGTTCACTCACCCCATTTTAAATTTGAATTTGTAGAATGGATACCAAAACCTTGTATTCAGTCTACCACGTTCTGAGGACTGCTTAGTTGTAGATTACATCTTTGCTTTCCTCTTCCTCCTTCATCTTGTCCAACTTTTAGACCATGTTATTCGTCCATCATCAGCACTTCCAGAAATGGCTCATAGGCCAAAGAGGTTACACTTATCATTCAAGTTTTAAATGACACCATTATCTCTCATTTTTTAAAAACAAATATATTGGATATATAACATTGTGTAAACTTAAGGTGTCCATGTAGATTTGATACATTTATATATAGTATTGTATATAGAATGATTGCCATTGTAGAGATAGTGTCTTAATCATGTCACATTATTAGCTTTTCCTGTGTGTATAGTTGTAATGAAGACCTAGTCACTTAGTAAGTTTGATGATTGTCATACAATATCGCTGTCTATATTTATTATACTGTGCATTAGATCTCCAAGACTTATCTACTAGTTACAACATTGTACCCTTAAACATGATTTTAAAAAAATTTAACTGGATGGAGATAAAAGTAAGTATTGCATTGTGGTTTTTAAAAACCATTTGTGGATTTAAATTAACCATGCTTCCATTATTTTGTGTAACTTCTGGCTATCTTTTGCTTAAGCTAATCTCAATATGATTTCTCGACTTTACTCATTAGCACTAATAAGGGTATTATCTGTTAGGGGAAAAAAATCAGTCAGCCTCGTATTGAAAATAGTAGTCATAAAGTTCTGTAAAGTTTTTGACTCCCACTGTGAAAAGTGGATGTTGAGGTTCTTGAGAAGTTTAAGGAACTTTAAGCTCAAGAACATTTGGGTTAGTATATTTCGATATTCATTTGAACTGCCAAATTTAGAGTCATTTTAATTATTCTTTACTGAAACCATTAAAAGGCATTAAAAAGGAGGATATTTAGTCTTGAAATTTGTTTGGAAAAGTGATGAGACTGGGGAAGAGGAGTGGTGCATGGTGGTGATTGGCAAAGGTTATGTTGTGTCTTTTGAGACTTCTTCCTTGGGAAATTAAAATGCTGACATTACAGCACTGACCCTCCTAGAGATCTAACTCTTGCTGTGATCTGGTCGGTATGTTATTTCCGGACATCTCCCTTTCCCCTTAACCCACCCGTACCTAAAGCCAGGTTTGCAAGCTGCTAAGCTTGGAATAGCCAGTTTTATTGTCTTTGTCATTCAGAAATGTTCCAAAATTTGTGATGAGCTGTACTGTTTTTTAAATTTATGAATGCTATATGTTTATACTGTAGTAGTCTGATTTCTAAAGTTCTCTCTGTCTCATCTTACCAATAATACTGAATTTTGTTATCACCTTATTTATGTTACCACACTTTTAGAGATCTTGATTTCTCCTCTCTCCTTTTGTCTTTCCAGCCTAGAGTCCTGACCTTATTTTCACAGAAAACCCACCCTATCCATCTTTTGTTCATTCTGGTTGCTATATTTTATTTCTGCACACTTTATGTGATCCTTTATTAATTAGTACAGAGTATTTTAGGCATAAGTGTACTCTACAACACAGTAATATGATAGCTAATATTTGTCAGCTGTCTCTGTGTCAAGCTTGTGTTGGGTACTTGACACATTTTAGCACCTTTAATCTTCATAACAACCTTATGACATAAGTATTATCTCAACCTCGTTTTGCATTTTGTAATGAATGAGGTAGAGAAACAACTTGGCTAAGGTTAAGCAGCTATTAAGTTTTGGAGGTTGGATTGGAACTTAGGCAGCCTGATCCGTAGCAGAGGATGCTATCTGTTGGGTCCTTCGACAGTGTGTCTGAAGGCCTGTATATGGCTCCCATCTCTTGTTATATCTGTGTCGTTGGACATGTTATGTAATATCTTTGAATCTTAATTTTTATATCCTAAAATTGGACAAACGAATTCATCCACCTGTCACAGGGTTGGTAGGAATATGAAATGTGATGACATATATGACAGATTTTTGTAAAGCAGTAAGGGTGTATTATGTGTATATATTTCATCATAAAAGTCATTCAACAGAGATTTTTCCTGTGCTTGTTATGTACCAGATGTTGTTTGGGGCATTGAAAACCTAAAAGTAGGGTGACCAACTTTTTCCAGCTTGAGCTGTACAAGCCCCACATCCCAGGAATCCCCTGTATTATACTGCTCACAAAATTTAGGGGATAATTCAAAATGAATATGAGGTGATAAAACATCCTCTAATTTTTGTGAGCAGTATAGTTTCCCTCTGCTGTGACAAGGTACTAAAAATTTACTGGCCTAAAATAGCACACATTTATTATCATAGTTCTGGGGGTCAGAAGTCCAAAGTAAGTCTTCACTGGGTTAAAGTCAAGGTGTCAGCAGGACTGGTTCCTTCTCAGGCTCTGTGAGAGGAAGAATCTGGTTTTTTACTTTTTCAGCTTCTGCGGGCTTCCTGGACTCTGTGGCCCTTTCCCCACATCATTTCGACCTCTGTTCAGCCCTCATGTCTACTGCTGACTCTGATCCTGCTTCCTTTCACCAGGACTCCTGGGGTTCGTTGGGCCTGATCAGATAATCCAGGATTCTCTCCCCATCTTGAATTCTTAATTTAATCCCATCGGCAAAGACCCTTTTACCTTGGAAAGTAACATTCAGGGAGTAGGACTTGGACACTCTGGGGGCCATTATGCAGCCTAATATATGCCCCCCATGAGTCCTGGCAAACTGAGAAGATTGATCCTCACCCGTAAGAGGAGACAGACTTGATCTGTGCCTTAAGCAATGGATGTTAAAAAATTATTTGCCCCCTAATCAGTAAAGCCTTGTGCATGCACCTTGACTATGTGCCTATTTTTAAGTTACATGTACATGTGCCAATATGATATTACTATGCTAATAATATATTAATACCTATAATAAATTGCACAAATTAGAGGTGTAAGAGAGATGAGGAAGAAAACAAGCGAACTGTTAACGTTACCTTTCTGCTCTCATTTAGAAAGCGGTGATTTTTGATGAGAGCTGTGTTTGACTGACTAAACTGTTTTACATCACACTGTGGGTGAACAATTGCTTGTACTAGTTAGGAGTCCTAGCCCTGCCATTTTCTTGTTGGCCTGTGCAGAATTTTGGTAGCTAAAACAAAGTAGCTGCTTTCATAGAGCCTGTTGTGGTTGAGAGAATGCATACTAGGGTCTGAAATTATGAATCTGTGAAATACAGTTCAAAGAGAAGAAAAGTTAATTTTTTTTTTCAACTAGGGCAACTAGAAGAATTGGAGGTGTTCAAAAATGGAAGAGTTGCAAAGGGTTTGAGAGGAGAGGAGTTATTAAGGCAAATGGAATATCCAAGTGGAGATATATATATATATATATATATATATATATATATATCTTAAAAATGTAGACAGTGCAGGTGAGATTTGGGCTGGAGCTGTCCTCATGGAGGGAACATTTTTGAAACGTTTGAACAGGAGCTTCTGCATATATGTAGAATAAAGGAATATAAAATGTCTCAGGTAAGGCTAAAAATCTGGGAAACAGAGAAAAGGAACATGTTTTCAAAAGAGGGAAGTGATTGATCAGCTTTGGGGAGTGGAAAATAGCAGATATTTAGAGAGCCGGTAGGTGTGAGTCCCACACGTTGTTTGGCAGCCAGAAGAGAAAGAAGAGGCTAGAATAGGCTCAGAGTTGCCTGCTTGGACCCATTCTGCACAGTGCCTCTAGATTTTTATCAGGAACACCTAACTTCCTATGTCAGTCCCTTGCTCTAACACATCTTTCAGAGCCTCCCTTTTTGCCTGAAGGGTGAAAACTTACACCATCACATGAAAGGCCTGAAGTCTGTCCCAAATCTGCCTTTGTTTCTTCATTTTCCATAATTTCTTAGATAGGCCCTGTGTCATAGCATGCTTATCCTGTTAGCCAGGTGGTTATTTATTTAGGGACGGGTTGTAGTTTTTTTATTCCAGCAGCTTTAATGACAAACTGTATTGGCTGAATTTCAAATGGTATATTAAGATGTAAATGGAACATTGCTCGTTGTTTAATAAGTACTTCCCCATGTTGGATACATGAAATTGTTGGACAGTTTAGTGAAACAGTTGTCTAATAGATTTTGGTATGTGGAATATTTAAGCTACGAGAGTCCAAACCAATCCTACCTCAAAGCAAAGGTAAAAGATCAGAACTTTTGAAATTCAAAAGATTTGATTAGAAGCAACATTAGGCTATTAGACATTAGCTTTGCAGTCCATTTGATTTGATTTGGGATGCTGAGGCAATTAGAATAAACAGGGAGAAGATGGGGGGGCGCAGTGTGACCTCTCACCTGGCAACAGCTAGACCTAGCAGAAGAGCCGCCTTTTCATTCATTGTCATTGAAAGAAGATAGGTCCTTATTGAGCAAAGGCACTGGTCTTGTGCCATTACCAGTTTTTGAGCAAAGTGACTTCCACATTATTCACCCATTTCCCACAAGTCTCTCAGTACTTCATAGAATTTCTGTTTTTCAAATTTCCAGGCAGTAATGTTAAAAAAAAATCCCATGATTTTCACTGTACTTTCCCACCTCCATGTTTTATGTAGGTGTCTTTCTTGAAATGTCTGCCCCCCTTTCCCCCGGCCTTGGAGGGCAATGTGGGCAGGGCATTATTTGACCACACTGCCCTAACTGAATGACTGCCACTATGCTTCTATGCTAGGGATTAGATTTCTATTTATGTTTAAGAAACAATTTCTCATTGCCCATTCAGTTCTTTTACCACGAAGTCTGATTATAAGGCTCTCCCTTTTCCGATGGCTTTTTTTTTTTTTTTTTTGTATTTTTCTGAAGCTGGAAACGGGGAGAGACGACAGTCAGACAGACTCCCGCATGCGCCCCACCTGGATCCACCCGGCACGCCCACCAGGGGGACGCCTGCCTACCAGGGGGCGATGCTCTGCCCCTCCGAGGTGTCACTCTGCTGAGACCAGAGGCACTCTAGCGCCTGGGGCAGAGGCCAAGGAGCCATCCCCAGCGCCCGGGCCATCTTTGCTCCAATGGAGCCTGGGCTGCGGGAGGGGAAGAGAGAGACAGAGAGGAAGGAGGGGAGGTGGGGGTGGAGAAGCAAATGGGCGCTTCTCCTATGTGCCCTGGCCGGGAATCGAACCCGGGTACCCCGCACGCCAGGCCGACGCTCTACCGCTGAGCCAACCGGCCATGGAAGGCTCTCCCTTTTCTAAGTTCTTATTAAAAGCGGTTCCAATCCATAGTCAGAGGAAGAGCTCAGTAGATCACTGCTGAGAGCAGGGCAGTAAGTTCTCTGCTCTAGAGGTGCTCAGTGTTGTAGGAGAAACAAATATAAGCTGTTCATCTTAGTTCAGGGTTCTGGTAAGTGCTCAGTTGGAGATAGGCTACAGGACTGTGGGAGTTTAGAGGACCGCCGTCAAACCCCAGCTCACAGAAACAGGAAAGTCTCCTAGTTTCTGACCAACTGCTTCCTGCCCTAGAAGAAAAGGACGGTAAGAATTTAGTCAGGTTTTGGCTGGCGGGGGAGTGAGAGCAGGGGCAGGACATTGTTGGAAGAGGGAACAGCATGAGCCAGACACTTGGAAGCATGAGACTGCACGATGTGTGTTCAGGGAACACAGTGGTTCTGTAGCACTGAAGCATGAAGTGGGAGGCAGGGTGGCAGGAACTGGGAAGCTAGACTTAGGCAGTAGAAGAATTTTAGAGATTTAAAAATATCATCCAGGGAAGCTTGAATTTTGTCATGGGGAATCTATAAGATGTCTTAAAGCAGAGGAATCCTGAGCTAGTTCAGTGTTAGATTTTGGCAGGGGTGTGCAGGATTGAGTTGCAGAGGTAACACAGTAAGGAATCAGAGCTCTGCTAGGGGTTGCTCTGGTTAAGAGATAAGGGCTTGAGCTCAAGCAGTTGTAACAGGGATGGAGACATGCGTTCCATAGATCTGAGGTCAAATAAACTGGAGATGGCAAAAAAGGAGTGGTGTGGATGTTTTCCATGTTTCTAACTTTAACTGGGTGGATGGCACTACCAATGGTAAGAGAAAGGATGTTGGAAGAAGAGGTTTGGAAAGGAATATACTGTATTCAAGTTTGGATTTAGTTTTTATTTGTTTTGTTTGTAGGGATCTTAGTCAACAAAGGAAAAGAACTTCAACTTTTAAATATGCTTAATTCTCAGTACTAATTAGGGTATCATTGTAGGGTTTTAAGGAATGAACTAGTTAGGAGAAGATGATAAAAGCTAAAGATACAAGTTTTGGCATCCATTAGCTGAAAACTATGAAAGTAGCTGAAATTTCCCAAGAAATGCAGACCGAGGGTAAGAGGAAGACTGAGGACAGACCCCAGACGCACTAGAATTTCAGTGGTGAGCAGAAGCAGCAGATCAGAGGAGACTCAGAAGAGTCAGAGAGAGACAAGCAGCAGCAGTGTGTAATTAAACAAGCCAAGGAGAACGTTTTCAGGTGGAAGCGGTCAGAGGTGCCACATGCAACAGAGAAATAAAAAAATGTAAATTCTGCCACAGCCATACCAGTCAGTGGGATAAGGAAGGCAAAAATCAGAGTTCAGTGGATTGGAGACGTAAGTGGAAGGTGAGGAAGTTGAGATTGGAAGTAGATAGACCTATGGAATTTGGTCACTGAGAGAAAGGAGGACAATAGCTGGTGACAGCTAATGTTTGAGTACATATTCTATGCCAGGCTGAGAATAGCACATGCATTATTTTATTTTCCTCATAACGCCATTTTACAGTATTGGCATTGAGGCACACATGTTGTGTAATTTTTCTAAGAACATACAATTTATAAACAAGGGACCTGGGATTAACACTTGAGTCTCTTGACACTGAAGTCCATGCCCCAGCCTGTACACTGCAAAGCGTTGTGTTTAATGCCCTGCTGTCACTACCTAAATTATGTGTTGTGTTGCTCCTTTGTGACAGTTTGTAAGTAGCCTTGACTGTCATCAGTTCTTTTTTTTTTTTGCATTTTTCTGAAGCTGGAAACGGAGATACAGTCAGACAGACTCCCGCATGCGCCCGACCGGGATCCACCCGGCACGCCCACCAGGGGGCGATGCTCTGCCCACCAGGGGACGATGCTCTGCCCATCCTGGGCGTCGCCATGTTGCGACCAGAGCCACTCTAGCGCCTGAGGCAGAGGCCACAGAGCCATCCCCAGCGCCCGGGCCATCTTTGCTCCAATGGAGCCTTGGCTGCGGGAGGGGAAGAGAGAGACAGAGAGGAAAGCGCGGCGGAGGGGTGGAGAAGCAAATGGGCGCTTCTCCTGTGTGCCCTGGCCGGGAATCGAACCCGGGTCCTCCGCACGCTAGGCCGACGCTCTACCGCTGAGCCAACCGTAGAGCCAGCCGGCCAGGGCGTCATCAGTTCTTGAATGAGTGCAGTTGTGTTATTTTCTCCTTTCTTTTTGTTCATCTGTTGACTCAAGAATATTAAGTATGAAATACAACAATGCAGAAAGATGTGGAGAGAGGTTTGTAGTCACAAGTTGAGTGATGTTAGGCAAGTTAACCTCTGAGCTTTAGTTTCTTTAATTGTAAAAATTGAGTTAGTGCTTTATTATAAAGGTCTCAATAAGTTAAAAAATACGACCCTTTTGGAGAAATCAGATGCGTAGGATTGGCCGTCCTCAGTCTGGGCCGCTTCTGCGCGAGGCTTGGTCCTGCGCCTCTTTATATTAGTACTCTTTTCTCTGCTCTCTTCAGTTTTGTTCCTATTTACCCTAGAATACATTCCCTGCATTTTCCAGCTAACCTTTGTGTATTTATTTAGGTGTGTGTTTCCTTCCAAGATGATATTTTTATTTAATGGGTTTTAAAATTTACATAAATGGTATAATGCTATTGATCTTATTCTCTTTTCCTACTTTTCCACTGAACACTTTAAAAAATGTTGCTTTAGTTATTAGAGTCATTGTTAGAATGAGTTGTAGCAGTTAGTGATGTGGCAGGTGCCCTCAGGGAGGCCGCCTGCCATTCATACCCTCCACTCTGTGGAGGCTGCTTCCAGAGCGAGACTTAGGTGCCCACGAATGCGTCCCAGAGTCTTCTGTCCCCGCTGCGTATCTTGCTATCCTGTATTACAGTCTAATTAGAATGGTTTTGCAACATTTAATTATCTGGCAAGGTGAACCATATGCCTTTAGGCTTTTTGGTTAATTTGGTTATTCTTGGACTACTTTTTTTCCATATTGTATTTAGAACAATAGACTCCTTCAGGTATTTTGATAGGAGTTTTATTTGAGTGATGAATTACTTGGGAGAGAATTACTGTCTTTACTTTGCTGTCACCAGCATTCCATTTGTGGACATATTGAGTCATTTACTTATCTCTTCTTTATGATGGTTACCAGAATTATAAATAGTTGTGTATTATTTAGCTTAATATCTAAATTATTTTATACTTTTTAATGCTAATAGTTTTTTCAGTTTGACATTATTTCTTATATTTTTAAATTGAGATAATTTGCAGATAGTGATACGTACACATATTAACTGTATATGGTTGGGTCAGTTTTGACAAAGGCATACATCTGTGTAACCCACATCAAGAAGTAGGACATTTCCATTACCCGAGAATGTTCTCTCAAGTCCCTTTCTTATAGATCCTCCAAAGCACACACACAAAAAAAATGATTTGAAGTTTTTAAAAGATTTTTTAAAGTTTTTATTTATTTATTTATTTATTTATTTATTTATTGTATTTTTCCAAAGCTGGAAACGGGGAGAGACAGTCAGACAGACTCCTGCATGCACCCGAGCGGGATCCACCTGGCACGCCCACCAGGGGCGATGCTCTGCCCACCAGGGGGCGATGCTCTGCCCCTCCGGGGCGTCACTCTGCTGCGACCAGAGCCACTCTAGCGCCTGGGGTAGAGGCCAAGGAGCCATCCCCAGCGCCCGGGCCATCTTTGCTCCAATGGAGCCTTGGCTGTGGGAGGGGAAGAGAGAGACAGAGAGGAAGGAGGGGGTGGGGGTGGAGAAGCAAATGGGCGCTTCTCCTATGTGCCCTGGCCGGGAATCGAACCCAGGTCTCCCACACGCCAGGCCGACGCTCTACCACTGAGCCAACCGGCCAGGGCAGTTTTTTATTGTTTTAAATGTGTATTTTATTGATTTTAGAGAGAGGAAGGGAGAGAACAGGAGAGAGACAAGAACATCAGTCTGTTCCTTTATGTGCCTGACCAGGGATCAAACCAGCAACCTCTGTGCTTCAGGACGATGCTGTAACCAACTGAGCTGTTCGGCCATGGCAGTGATTTGATTTTTTCTTTTTTAGCTTTTTAATTTATTCATTTTTGGAGAGAGAGCGAGAGAATGGGGAGGGGAGGAGCAGGAAGCATCAATTCCCATATGTGCCTTGACCAGGCAAGCCCAGAGGTCCAGCGACCTCAGTGTTCCAGGTTGACGTTTTATCCACTGCGCCACCACAGGTCAGGCAATGTGATTTGATTTCTGTCACCATGGATTAGTTTTGTTAATTATGGAACTTCATCTAAATGGAATTACACAGTATCTATTCTTGCATGTAGGTTCTTTCACTTTGAGTACAGTTTCTAAGATTTATCCATGTGGTTTTATGTATCAGTAATTTGTTCCTTTTTATTACAAGTAGTAGTACATTGTACGAATATACTACAGTGTTTATTTTCCTGTTGTGCATCTGGGCTCCTTTCAGTTTTTGTCTTATTAGGGGTAAGAGCTATTTTTTTTTTTTTCATTTTTCTGAAGCTGGAAACAGGGAGAGACAGTCAGACAGACTCCCGCATGCGCCCAGAGCCACTCTAGCGCCTGAGGCAGAGGCCACAGAGCCATCCCCAGCGCCCGGGCCATCTTTGCTCCAATGGAGCCTTGGCTGCGGGAGGGGAAGAGAGAGACAGAGAGGAAAGCGCGGCGGAGGGGTGGAGAAGCAAATGGGCGCTTCTCCCATGTGCCCTGGCTGGGAATCGAACCCGGGTCCTCCGCACGCTAGGCCGATGCTCTACCGCTGAGCCAACCGGCCAGGGCAGGGGTAAAAGCTATTGTGGGTATTTTTGTACAATGCTTTTTCTGCACTGTTTTCATTTCTCTTGAGAAGTACCTAACAGAGGAGCAGCAGATGCTGAAACAGGTGGATAGTGTGTGCTTCTTCTGGAGTATTACCTGGAGAAAGACAAGATCACTTATGAAGGATTCTTGCCAGGAATACTTAACCTGAATCTGGTCATGATGAAACATCAGATAAACCTCAAATAAGGATCGTTTTATTTAAAAATAAAGGACTATGTTCTTTAAAAATGTCAGTGCCACATAAGATAAAGGCCAAGTACTGTTCGAGGTTAAAGGAGGCTGATGCCAAATATTGGACAAGACATTAGACTGATTTGTGCTTGAGGTGGTGGTGGGGATGCTGTAAGGACAGTACTACACTAAAAGACAAAATTGCACACAGCTGGTAAAGCATTGTGTCGCTGTAACACTAACTGAAGTTGATAACTGTACCATGGTTATGTAAGAGAATATCCTCATTCTGTGGAGATACTCAGATGTTTAGAGGTGGGAGACGTGAAAGGGACAGGGGAGAAGGTGAGCGTGCATGCCATGAGCAAATGGTAGGTGATGGAACAGATGAGTAAAATGTGAGCAGTAGGTTGACAGATAGGGGTAAAGAGTTTGTGGATAGTTTTTGTACTATACTGGAAATACTCCTGAAAGTTTGAAATTATTTCCTAATAAAAAATGGGGAGAAAAAAATTTGGGTTCATTAAGCTACTCACATTTCTTTAATTATCATTAGGCTATTCCAGTTTTTTGTACTTTGTGCTAATTTCTGAGAAAGATCTATTTTTCTAAGTTTTAAAATATATTGGTATATATAGTTGTAATATTTTATAATTAAAAACTGTTAATGTTAAGTCTATAGGTTTTGGCATGTTTTTATATCATAGTTTAATTCACATCAGCAACTCTCCTTAATTGGTTTTGCCAGAGTTTGTCTTTTTAATATTTTCTTCAAGAGACCAACTTTTGTTTTTCTTAGTCTTTACCTTTTTTTTGTTCTCTCTCTCAGTGGGTTCTGTCTTTTGAGCCTTCCCTTTTCCTTTGGATTTACAGTGTATCTTTTTGAAAAGATGAGCTCTGTTGTTTTCAGTATTTGTCTTCAGTTGCCTTCAAGAGCATGGTTTTCTGTTGCTCTTTTATCTGCATCCCAGTTTTCGCCTTGTAGTCTTCTGCTATAATGTTTCATAATATTCCTTATTGTTTTCTCTAACTGAAGGATTATTCTGCTGCATAATTTTTGTTGCCAGGCTTAGCGTATAGTTAGCTATCTTGTTTCAAATATTGTTGCAGTTTGATTGGAGAGTATAGTTCATTATACACTTTGAGTTTCTGAAATTCCAGTCTTCTTTTGAAGCGTTAGTGTATGGTCAGTATTTGGGGAATATTCTACTGTGTTTGAAAAGAATGTTAATTTGTATTTGTTGTAAAGTTCTGTGTATTTTATCAAGCTTGTTTCTTATATATAATATAAATCTCATGTTTCCTTAGGTTTTGTCCATCTATTATTTTGTAAGATGTAATTTAAAATAGGCAACTATACATTTTTACTATTTTCTTTCCACCTTTAACTTTGTCAGTAGTTTTACTTTTATCTTTTTTTTTTTTTTTTGTATTTGTCCGAAGTGAGGGGGAGGCAGACAGACTCCCACGTGGGCCTGACAGGGATCCACCCAGCATGCCCACCAGGGGGTGATGCTCTGCCCATCAGGGGCATTGCTCTGCTGTAATTGGAGCCCTTCTAGTGCCTGAGGCGGATACAGTGGAGCCATCCTCAGCGCCAGGGCCAACTTTGCTCCAATGGAGCCTTGACTGCAGGAGGGGAAGAGAGAGAGAGAAAGAGGGAGAAGGGTGGAGAAGCAGATGGGCATTTCTCTTATGTGCTCTGGCCGGGAATCAGAACCGGGATTTCCAACACGCCAGGCCAACACTCTACTGCTGAGCCAACCTGCCAGGGCAGTAGTTTTACATATTTTGAAGTGATTTCATTATATATATATATATATTTATTTACCAGTAGATAATAAATTTCTCTCTTAGTGACATATGTTTTTGTTTAATTCAATTTTGTCTACTTAATTAAAATTGCTACTTTTTTTTTTTTTTTTTTTTACAGAGAGAGAGTCAGAGAGGGATAGACAGGGACAAACAGGAATGGAGAGATGAGAAGCATCAATCATTAGTTTTTTGTTAGGACACCTTAGTTGTTCATTGATTGCTTTCTCATATGTGCCTTGACTGCGGGCCTTTAGCAAATCGAGTAACCCCTTGCTTGAGCCAGCGACCTTGCTCAAACCAGATGAGCCCGTGCTCAAGCTGGCGACCTCAGGGTCTCAAACCTGGGTCCTCCACATCTCAGTCCGATGCTCTATCTACTGTGCCACCGCCTGGTCAGGCTAAAATTGCTACTTTTTTATGTTTTGTCAGTATAGCCTCAAATTTTTAATGAGTTGAAAATTATGCCTAACATTTGCTAACAAGGCTTTGTATGCAACATAATATCTGGTAGCTGTTAGGTGGTCTTTAGTGCATATATTGTAAGAAGAAGCCATGTAGGGCTTTCATAGTTAAGAGTCAGTGCCTAGGTTCAAAGCTTCAAAGGACAGACTGACTCTTTTGTTAGGGACTAATGTAGCTGATGACTTGAAGTTGAAGCCAGTACTCATTTACCATCTTGAAAATCTCAGGGGTCTTAAGAATTATGCTTAATCTATTCTGCCTTTATGCTATAAATGGAAGAAAAAGCTGAATGACAGCACGTCTATGAACAACATAGTTTACTGACTATTTTAATCCCACTGTTGAGACCCAGTGCTCAGCAACAAAAGATTCCTTTCAAAATATTGGCAGTGTACCTAGTTACTTAAGAGCTGTGATGGAGATGTACAAGATTAGTGTTGTTTTCATGCTTGCTAACCCAAGACTTAAGATCTGGTTCCCACGAATCAGGGAGTAATTTTGACTTTTAGGTTTTACTGTTGTAGAAATACATTTCGGCCCTGGCTGGTTTGCTCAATGGAAAGTGTTGGCATGGTATGTGGAAGTTTCAGGTTCTATCTCTGATCAGGGCACACACAAGAAGCGACCATCTACTTCTCTCTTCTTTTCCTCTCCCTCTTCCCCTTCTCTCTTTCTTCCTCTCCCACAGCCAGTGGTTTGATTGGTTTGAGTGTCAGCTTCAGGTGTCGAGGATAGTATGGTTGTGGGAAAAATGCTAGCAAACAACATCCCATGCCTCAGAGAAATCATTTGTAAAAGGAAGGATCAGGCCCTGGCCGGTTGGCTCAGCGGTAGAGCGTTGGCCTGGCTTGCAGGGGACCCGGGTTCGATTCCCGGCCAGAGCGCATAGGAGAAGCGCCCATCTGCTTCTCCACCCCCACCCCCTCCTTCCTCTCTGTCTCTCTCTTCCCCTCCCGCAGCCAAGGCTCCATTGGAGCAAAGATGGCCCGGGCGCTGGGGATGGCTCCTTGGCCTCTGCCCCAGGCGCTAGAGTGTCTCTGGTCGCGGCAGAGCGATGCCCCGGAGGGGCAGAGCATCGCCCCCTGGTGGGCAGAGCTTCGCCCCTGGTGGGCATGCTGGGTGGATCCCGGTCGGGCGCATGCGGGAGTCTGTCTGTCTCTCCACGTTTCCAGCTTCAGAAAAGAAAAAAAAAAAAAAAAGGAAGGATCAGTTGACACAGCACACTTCATGGTTGTCTTTTTTAAGAAATTGCCACAGCCTCCCCAACCTTCAGCATCCACCACCCTGATCAGTCAGCAGCGGCACCATCAAGGAACGGCCCTCTGCCAGCAGGACTATGACTCACTGAGGGCTCAGGTGGTAGTTAGCACTTTTTTTTTTTTTTTTTTTGTATTTTTCTGAAGCTGGAAACGGGGAGAGACAGTCAGACAGACTCCCGCATGCGCCCGACCGGGATCCACCTGGCACACCCACCAGGGGCAAAGCTCTGCCCACCAGGGGGCGATGCTAATAAAGTAGTTTTTAATGAAGCTGCATTGAGATATCCTAGCTCAAACATTGAAGCAGGAAAAGCAGAAGGGCAGGGTCTTCCTTCTTCTGCGTTTTGTTTTCTTCAGGCCCTCCAAGGGTGGGCTCATGTCCCCCATCCATACAAGGCAGTCTACCGGTCTACTGGTCAGATGCTGATCTCATTTCCAAAAACCCCAGAATATAGGGAAATGCTATTTCATCATGTGATAGTAAAAACAAGGAGATAGTAGAAACAAGGAGATGTGCTGTTTGTTGGCTGTCTTCATACTAACTGGATATTAGGACTTGAGCACAAACTAATATGAGCTTATGGTAGAAATTTAGAAAGTATAGAAAGGGATAGAGAAAATAAGAGACATGATCACCAAAATTCCAATACCTACACTTTTGGATATCTGAAGCATTTTGCTATCCTAAATACACACCTGCGCGCAAACGCGTGCGCGCTCCTGCAAACACACGTGTGCACGCACACAGGAAGAACTGAGAAACAATGCATAAGTATGTCAGTAAAGAAATATTTGATTAGTAATGAAATACTGATATGAAGTTTTGAATAGGCTATATATTCTTGTGGTTCAGAGTATTCCAGAGTGAAAAATATCCTTCTATTGCCCTTGTCACCTAGCCCCTGACACCCCTGCCCCTGGAGGCAGCCTAGGTGATGCTTCTTTTTTCTTTCTAATTCCAGAGAAATTTATGCACTATACATACCTTCAGTGCACATGTGTACACATGGTAGCATACGGTGTGTATATATTATTATGTACCTTGCTATTCTCTCTTTTTGTTAAAATTCTTTTTATCAAAATAATATGAAAAAGTCAGCTAGTTTTAAAAGGTATTTTTGTTTTTGCAAAAGAGCTAGTCTCCGTCCCCTTCTCCTTATTCTCCCTTTTCAGGAAAACCAGTTTCACCTCTTAGCTGATTGATTTTATATTCTTTGTCTCTGAAATCATTACTTTAATGTCAGTTTTGGGTAGATGATCAGAGTCTCTTAACTACCTGCTGGCAGTAATATAGTAGTTCTGTCATCATTTGGGTTAGACCAGCATTCATTGTTTGTGTTACTGTAAGTGCTGCTCACAGCGGAGCCATGTAGTAAAACATGATTACTTTTCTTTTTCTGTACTACTTTGCCTTTTTCCTGGAACTAATATCTGACTTGAGTTTCCTTATTTGTCTATTTAATTGCAAACTATGTGTGCTGGAGATTTTGACAGACTTTTCCAGTACGCTGTCAGTGTTACCCTCCTAGAGATGGCTCTCCTGGGCTTCTGAGAGCCTCCGGCCAAGTCGAGCTGTCTGTTCCCTGTGCAGCTGTCGTCCTCGGACTTCTCTCTCCGGTCACTCAGCGGTTCCCTTGCCTGCTCTCACCTCGGTACCATATTGTTGAAGTTGCTGTGGCTTCATAGACATCTAGTTCCTTCACATTCAGATGTTCTTGACTACTCTTACTGTTTATATAAACTTCAGAGTCAGCCTATCTAATTAAAAAATACTTACTTTTTTTTTTACCTCTTCAGTATGTGGATATCAAATCTTCCATGTAAATTAGCTTGAATTATATAAAATTGACTATTTTTCAAGTTAAAAATTGTCAAATTCTTTTTTTTAATGTTTATATTTTATTGATTTTAGAGAAAGGAAGAGAGAGAGTGAGAGACAGGAACATCAATCTGTTGCTGTTATGTGTCCTGACCAGGGATTGAACCGGCCACCTCTGTGCTTTGGGATGATACTCTAACCAACTGAGCTATCTGGCCAGGGCAAATGTTGGCAATTTCAAACAATTCTTAATAGTACATTTCTTGCTAAGTAAGTTTATGTGTAGTATTTTATTGTTTCTGTTTTAAACGGGGACTTTTCTTCTATTAGATCTTATAACTAATGGTATGATGGTTTGAGTAGAGTCTGTTGATTAGTTTCTTAATTTTATACCTAGGAGTTTAATTTTTATACCTAAGACTTCTTTGAATAGGTGATTTTTTTTAGTTTTCCACCTATATAATAAGCTCATTAGCTGCAATTAATGATAATTTTACTTTTTTAATTTTTACGTGTCTTTTATCCTCATATTACATAATACCAGTGATAATGGACATTCTTATCTTGTTTCAGATCTAAATAAATGTATTTTTAGGTATCTTCACTTAGTGTGATACTGTTGTTTTTTTTAATTAAGTGGGAGGTGAGGAGGCAGAGAGAGAGACAGATTCTCGCATACTCCCTGACTGGGCTCCATCCAGCAAGCCCTATATGCAGCAATGTTCTGCCCATCTGGGGCATTGCTCTGTTGCTCAGCAACCAACCTATTTTTGGTGCCTGAGGTGAGGCCATGGAGCCATCCTCAGTGCCTGGGGCCAACTTGCTCGAACCATTCCAGCCTTGGCTGTGGGAAGGGAAGAGAAAGAGAGAAGGGGAGTGGGAGGGGTAGAGAAGCAGATGTTCCTTCTCCTATGTGCCCTGACTGGGAATCAAACCCAGGACTTCCAAACTCCAGGTGGATACTTGACTACTGAGCCAACTAGCCAGGGCCAGTGTGATATTGGATTTTAAGCTTGTGTATATATTTCTCATGTTAAATATCTACTGATTTTGTCTTGTGGATATATGTACGTTTATCATATGTTTTTCAGTGCCTATGGAGATAATCATTTTTTCCTTGATATTTTTGTATGGCAAAGTAAGTAATAGATTTTATTATATTGAGCAACTTCTGGCTATCTATTTGATCATAATATGGATATATATATATATATTTTGCTATGTTCCTAGAAACTTTCTTATTGTTTCATTTAGAAGTTCTGTGTCTGATTTCCTAAGTAGTATTAACCTGTGGTATTAATTTGTGTGTCCTATTTGTTAGTTTTTGATATCACTATTATGTTCCTCATATAAACCCAATATCCTTTGAAATAGTTTAGTTTTAGAGGTATTTGTTCTTTTTAATTTATTTATTTTTTTACAGAGACAGAGAATGAGTCAGAGGGATAGACAGGGACAGACAGACAGGAATGGAGAGAGATGAGAAGCATCGATCTTTAGTTTTTCATTGCGCGTTGCAACACCTTAGTTGTTCATTGATTGCTTTCTCATATGTGCCTTGACCGCAGGCTTTCAGCAGACCGAGTAACCCTTTGCTGGGGCCAGCGACCTTGGGTTCAAGCTGGTGGGCTTTTGCTCAGACCAGATGAGCTCAAGCTGGCGACCTCGGGGTCTTGAACTCGGGTCCTCTGCATCCCAGTCCGATGCTCTATCCACTGCGCCACCGCCTGGTCAGGCTATTTGTTCTTAACTATTTGGTAGAATTTAGACTATCATTGGCATCTGATACTTTCTGAGGCTAGTTAGCTCTTAGACCACTTTTCTCTGTTTCTTCTGTGATAGGCATCAGATACTTCTTTTGTGAAGTCTTTCCTGTTTTACCTTCATGAAGTGTATAATCCCTTACTTGGAATGCTGCTAACAGTCCATGTTTTCCTTAGGGCATTAAATAAACCGTTGTCTCATGTACATTTGTCTTCATCATTAAATTTAGTACTTAAGGGTATTAGAGAGTAACCATCCTTGTGTTTATTGACTCAGATTCTATCCTGTAGTAGGGAATATGTTGACTTAATACCTCTTCCTTCTTCTCTCTTTTTTTTGGTGATGGCGATGGTGGATGTTCTACAGGCTTCCCAGTTGGCGTGTGTGTTGTAAAGAGAGTTCTTCAGCCTCGTCATATTACTCTCAAGATGACAGTTGCGCACTAGAAAATGAAGATGTACAATTCCAGAAAAAGGTATCTTATTTAAAATTGATGATGTAATTTGTTTGCCAGCTTTTAAGACTTCCTCAAAACATTCAGAATAAAAGTAATTTTAAAAATTCTATGACATAACTTCTGGTGGGGATTTGTAAATTTTCCTTGCTATATCTGAGGGATTACTTGGGTAATTCTGAAATTAATCTACCTCTGAGATATTTATCTATTTATTCTTATTGCTTATATTTGGAATGTTGAAACATCCTTAGTGCAGTAGGGAGAAAGATAGTATTTATTCAGGAAACTGAAGACTGGTAGCTTGCTTTTTAATGCACTAAATAGTTTAAGGGTTTCTAAAGAAAGCCCGTCTTCTAATAAACACTATTAGACATGAGGGTGATAGGGAGAGTCTGCAGTCAGTAGCTATGTAGTTTGTTTTACATAATTGGGTGGGATGAATAGACAGAGTCCAAGAAACCTGATGATATTGAAATAATTTATTTTATCATTTTACTGGTAAAAGGTGATTATTGACTAGATGCGTTCCCCCCAAAATTGAGGTATTCATTTTAAAATACAGAAGGAATTTATATTGACTATAAAATATTTATATTTATATCTTGCTCCTCTCCCCAGAGTAACCACAATTTACTGTTTCTTGTGAAAATGTTCAGACCCTTCTCTTAGGTACATACATATATACCATTACATGGCAAACAAATTAATATTTTTATTTTCATTAAAATGTTATAAATATTCTACAAATAGACTTCCCTCTCTCCCCTCATAATATCTCTTGGATACCTTTTCATATTGCTCTATTCTTGTGAATGACTACATTTTCATTTTATTATATGGCTATATTAATTTGTTAAACATCTTTTTTTTTTTTTTTGTATTTTTCTGAAGTTGGAAACGGGGAGAGACAGACTCCCGCATGCGCCCGACTGGGATCCACCTGGCATGCCCACCAGGGGCGATGCTCTGCCTACCAGGGGGCGATGCTCTGCCCCTCCGGGGCGTCGCTCTGTTGCGACCAGAGCCACTCTAGCGCCTGGGGCAGAGGCCAAGGAGCCATCCCCAGCGCCCGGGCCATCTTTGCTCCAATGGAGCCTCGGCTGCAGGAGGGGAAGAGAGAGACAGAGAGGAAGGAGAGGGGGAGGGGCGGAGAAGCAGATGGGCGCTTCTCCTGTGTGCCCTGGCCGGGAATCGAACCTGGTACCTCTGCACGCGAGGCCGACACTCTACCACTGAGCCAGCCAGCCAGGGCTGTTAAACATATCTTTATTGATAGACTTCCATTGTGTCTCAGCTGTGTGTCTATATGTGTGTGTACATTTGTGTGTGTGGTGTGTATGCAAACATAATTATATGCTTGGGGTTTCTTGGCATGGTATTTAGAATAGATTATTTAAATTTTTTAATTATATAGACTATATTTCTGGGATGGAACATTTAAAATTTTGAAGATGTTGCCGAATACTTCTCCAAAAAAATTATAATTTAAACTTTCACCCACAAGCTGTAGGATTTATATCTAATCTCTTCTTTGATGAGAAAGCTGAAAACTAAATGTTATAAAAATGAATTTAAGCAAAAGCATTAAGGGGGAATACGTTCTCTTAGGAGACAGGCACCTATAGTGTGCTATACAGACTTAAAGTCTATACAGAGTTAAACAAAGTGCTATACAGAGTTAAACAAAGATGAATGTGAACTTTGCTTTTATGAAACTTATATTCTAGAAGATCCATTTAATATCTTACATAATACGTAATAATACATAAAGCTATCTGAAATCCTAACTAGAAAATCAGAGAGATGACACAAAGAACTATAAGTACATTCATTTATCATATATTCCCTGTGTGCCTGACACATAGGGTTGGTAGGGTTAAAGTGCTTATTAAGAAATCAGATGAGGTTCATAACGTTAGTGTACATATTAGTTGTGTCAAGGAAGGAATGCAGGATGATGATAAACATGTAAACAAGGAAAAGTAATTAGAGTCAAATGGCATACAACACAGTGTTTTGGATGTAAAGTGTAGGAAGAGGTAATCTTTAATATTGCTTCAGAACTGTTTTTGTGAAACAATTTTTATCAGTTAGCTTTTTTGTTTGTTGCAATACAGGATGAAAGAGTGGGACCTTTCAATGCTGAATTATCAGGAAAAGTGAGTTCAGACTTCCCTCTTCCTCTAGAAGAACATAACTTAAAAGATGACTACGTTGTGGATGTACAAGTAAGCTATGTTGCTTTGATTTTTAATGGTATGCCTTTTCTAACTACATAGATAGGAAGAAACCTCTGTTTGATACTGTGTTGGGTATTGATACTATTTATTTTTGAAGTACCATCCAATTGGCCTTAATGCTCTTCACCTGATAAAAGTACTGCTTTTGAGGAAATGAGAAATTAATGATTTAATAATACATGAGAACATTTTCTCTGTAGTGAAAGTTGGGTTTAAGTCCTCATTTCTTGTTAGGTTAATTTGGCTCACTGTAATGTATCTGATCTCTTCAGATTTTCAGGTATTGGGAAATTTTTTTCTAACAACAAAAGGAAGTATTTATATGTAGAACACTGTATGTTGATAACAAAATTGTATCACTTTAGTAGACTATGAATTATTGATAGTAAATAATAGGTTAAAATATTTTCCCTAAAAAAAAAATTAAAAAAAAAAATGTTTTCCCTTTCCTCTCATGTTGTGTCCTGAATATTATTTTCCACCGTTTTTTTTTTTTTTATTATTATTTAAAAAAAAATTTTTTTTTTCTGAAGCTGGAAATGGAGAGAGACAGTCAGACAGACTCCTGCATGCGCCCGACCGGGATCCACCTGGCACGCCCACCAGGGGCGATGCTCTGCCCACCAGGGGCCAACGCTCTGCCCCTCTGGGGGGTCGCTCCACTGCGACCAGAGCCACTCCAGCACCCGGGGCAGAGGCCAAGGAGCCATCCCTAGCGCCCAGGCCATCTTTGCTCCAATGGAGCCTCGGCTGCGGGAGGGGAAGAGAGAGACAGAGAGGAAGGAGTGGGGGATGGAGAAGCAAATGGGCGCCTCTCCTATGTGCCCTGGCTGGGAATCGAACCCGGGTCCCCCGCACACCAGGCTGACGCTCCACCGCTGAGCCAACCGGCCAGGGCCTCCACCGGTTTTTATGAACAATATTAGACACGAGACCAGAGTGTTAGTTGACCAGACTGCGCAAGCATCTGGAAACCATTTACAGTCAGAAATGGCTGAAGGATTTGGGGATATTTGAGCTGGGAGCGGAAGGACTGAGGAAAAACTCTCTCACATGTTAACAAAAGCAGTTCAGCTCAAAATGAGGGAGAATTCTCTTTTATAAGTTCAGTGAGAGTTATTCGATGACTTAATTGGGTTATCTAAGGAGTGAATTTTGTTTTGTTGGATTCTGGAAGATGTTTGTCAAAGGTTTGTGCCTAAGAGTAAGAGAAAAATGATCTCGGTAGCCCTTCTAATCTAATGATCTGACTAACCTAAACATCGCTACTATTGTTCATTTTTCTAGAGTTTTCATTATGGTGTACTCATGCTCAGACACAGAAGTGCTTTTTGCATCTTACAGACCTGTGATGTTCAACACAGTGGCCTTTAGCTGCGTGTGGCTATTGAGCACTGGAAATGCAGCTAGTCCAAACTGAGATTTGCTATAATTATAAAACACACTTCAGATTTTGTTTGTAAAAGAAAATAAAAAAGCTTGAAATACCTCAATTTTTTTCATTGAATATGTGTTGAAATAATAGAACATTTGTTAACGTAATAGTCCTTTTTCTCAAGGCTTTCACCATAAAATGCAAACTGCTTGTATTCCTTTGTGAATTTTTCATTTTAGTGTAAATGATTTCCCAAATGATCACGTTTTGCATTCTTCTCCCATATTGACTCTCCTCTTCTTCAGAGTCCTACTTCTTCCAATCCATAGTCTCTCTTTTTCTCTAAACTGAGCATGGCATGAGTACCTCTTACTTGTTAAATATTCACTTAGTAAACTTTAAGTGTCTACTGTGAGCTAGGTACTTGGCTATACACTGAGAACATGACAATCGAGAATACAGTACTAAGATAGTCATAGTAGAGTTGAGAAGAAGAAAGGTAAAGAAGAGGTCTTAAAGATGCTGTGATAAAAGTGTGCAGGGACAGTGAAGGCCCAGAGGAAGGGGAATGGCTAATTCTGTTCAGTGTGGCTGTATGGCTATGGAGGAGGGGGTTCTGAGGGATTCTCCGCATCCCAGTCCGATGCTCTATCCACTGAGCCACTGACTGGTCAGGCAGGAGGTTCTCAAACATGGGTAGATATTTGGTAGATTTCAGAGCGTGTTTGGTAGGAACAAATGGCCCAGAGCACCTTGGACTGATAGAGCAGCCAGATTCCTGAATTGCTTTCTTTTTTTAAGGTGAGAGAAGGGAAGATAGTGAGGCAGACTCCCACATGTGCCCCGACTGGGGTCCACTTGGCAATCTCATCTGGGGCTGATACTCCAGTACCGAGCTGTTTTTAGTGCTTGAGGCTGACCCAGTTGGACCAACTGAGCTATTCTCAGTGCCCGGGGCTATGCTCAAACCGATTGAGCTACTTGCTGCAGGAGGGGAAGAAGAAAGAAGGGGGAAGGGAGGGGTGGAGAAGCAGATGGTTGCTTCTGTGTGCCCTAACCAGAAATCGAACCTGGGACAGTCATATGCTGGGCTGATGCTCTGTCCACTGAGCCACCGGCCAGGACCTCAATTGCTTTCTAATGTTACTTGTACATGCTTTGTGTTGTTGTTTATTGGTACTCATTATCTTCTGAACTGCTTAGGGGCAAGAACTGTGTGTTGTACTACTTTATTTATTTACATAGGTTTGCTATACAGTATTGCTACTAGCCTTAATTACAGTAAGAGGGAAATATTTGTAGGTCCAAAATAGAAAAAAGGAAAGACAGAAGATAAGCTCCTTTGTCCTAGTTTATGAAATGCCGAGAAAAATGTGTAGAATGTGTGTGTTAATACAAAATATATTTATTAGGGTGGTAATATTGGAAGAAGGATTTCCACTTTTTTAGTGAACATTCTTTATATTGTCATTTGTGAGATATACTTTTGTACAGTTCTGTTCAGGTAAGAGGTAATTTATTAATCTTAACACCTAATATAACTTTCTTTAAAACAGAATATAGAGTCAAAAAAGTTAAGTCCACCTGTGATGGAGACCCTCTCTACGGCTGATTTACGTGAAGATCCTTCCAGTGTAACTGTGGGCAGTGAAAACATTGAAAATATTTCCAGCTCATCTACCTCAGAGATCATTCCAGTCTCAAGACTTGAGTAAGTCATACAAAGGGGAAAAAAAGAATCTCATTAGATAATGATAGAATATTTTCTTTATAGAATCAGACAGCTAAACTCAAACTTGAATTTTAGGCTATATAGTAGACCTAAATGATAATGCCTGTGTTTTTATTATTTTTTAATACAATGATTTTATACTATAGTATTTATTCTGCTGCCTAACTCAGTGAAACCGATGAGATCCTAGCTGTATCATATAGGTAAAATGAGGTTCTAGTGTTTAAGAAGCATAGTATATACTTATATGAATAATCTTATCTATAATTATTAAACATTCAAGTATTAGATTACTCATTTGTATTAAGTATCACTGTAGTATTCCATATATAGGTATGTGTTTGTGTGAATGGCTACCTTTTTCAAATTTGATAGTAAGTATTCAGAACACGTAGGTTTTAGGATTCCTTAATTTAGAAAACCTGTTATATACTCTTAGCTCCTTCCAGCAACACTACAAAGAACAAAATAAAAATTCTTTATGACTACATTGAGCATTTTATTTATCAAATGGATTAATATGTATACAGTGCATGGGACAAATCTGGCACATATACATAGTAAGAATATAGTGTCAGTTAACATCATCATCATCATCATTATAGTTATTATTATTATCACTACTATTTTTTACCACAAGCACTTTTTAAACACCTACTCTCCTCAGGAATGTGAGTGAGGGCTGGGTTGAAGAAACTGACCCCAGAGATGCTCTGCCTGCCATTCAGGACTGTGTCTTAGTAAGGGGCAGGGGAACAGAACACATGCTTAGTATTTAAACTTAAATATTAAATGCTTGTTCCAGAAAGAATTTGAGGCTAGATATTACATATCTGAACAGTGCCTTATTTTCTCATATTGAACATGACTCTAGTGAAATGGAAGTTATGTAGGAAAAGTAATAGGGTATATATTTGTTAAATGAAATTCTAAATGCATCTTAACTTTAGTGCAATGTTGTGAGAAGATGATTTTTTGATACTGTAGGCAACAAATCTAACATTGGTAGAATGCTTAGTATACTAAGGGGCAGAAATGAAACATGGAGAAGATGTGTTTAGAGTAAATAATTTAAAAATCCTATTCTTGATAAAATGAATTATTTTAAAACTTTTTAAATTGAATTTATTAAGGGAACAGTTAATAAAATTATACAGGTTTCAGGTGTACAGTTCTATAATACATCATCTGTTTATTGTATTTTGTGTCCACCACCTCAAGTCAAGTCTCCCTTCATCATCATTTATTTTCCCTCTACCTTCTTCTACCTGATAAGACCTAATGTTAACCTATAATATTTTATTGTAAAATTTGGTAATTAACTACTTAGAGTTTAAGGACACTAACAGATCGAGTCAGCAGCTGATTTTCTATGATTTAAAAGAAGCAAATTCTTGAAAACAGTCTGCAGAAATGTAAAGCATTCTTCTCTGACTTAGCTTATGTTTTGGAAATTACTGATAACATTTTTAACTTATTGTACATTGTGTCAGTTAAATTATAGCTTTTATTTGTTTGTTTGTTTTTTATTTTTAGTGAAATAGAAAACTCTGGTACTATTCCTCTAGCCAAGCCACATGAAACTGAGCAACCCGAAACTGATTGTGATGTTGGCGAGGCCCTGGATGCCAGTGCTCCCTCTGCCCAACCTGCCTTTGTCAGCCAGCATGAAAGGTGGGTGTGAGCCGCGCTGCCCTGGTCAGTCCGGAGTGACAGGGTGCCATGTCATGTCGGAGCGGACTTAGGGGGATGCTAATTCCACTGTCTGATGGAGGGAGAGCGGTCCTGCGTGTGCTCCTTTCTTGTTTACTGTCTACATGGTAATTAGAATAGTTTCGATTGTATAGATTTGTTAGCTAAAAATTTTTTTCAATATGTCTTTTGGTTTCAAATAGCCTTGTTGGCCAGCACATAGAAAATGTGTCATCTTCACACAGCAAAGGAAAGATAACAAAATCAGAATTTGCATCAAAAGTTTCAGCAAGTGATCAGAGTAGTGGTGATCCCAAATCTGCATTGAATGCTTCAGAGAATTTAAAAAACGAGGTAGGTATTATATCTCGTACTGTTTCCTACTTTATCACGTGGTGTATTTTTGTCCAGCATGTTAAAGGAACGCATTTTCCCCATGAAGCCAAATCAAGGTGCATTACAGCGCCGTTGTCACACCCCACAGCTAGAAATAAAACTAGACACATACTACAAAAATGTTCTCATTTGTAACTCTTTAAATTGTAACGAATATCTTTGTATTTTGTGGAAGTTGAAATCTTTGTTTCTTTCAGAGTTCTGATTATACCAAACCAGAAGAAATTGACCCTACATCTGTGACAAGTCCCAAGGACCCAGAGGACATACCAACATTCGATGAATGGAAGAAGAAAGTTATGGAAGTAGAAAAAGAAAAAAGTAAGATGGCATGTGATTCCTTTTATTTTCTTTTTATAAAGGAACTGATTTAAATATGCTTTTCGCTTTTTAATTAGTAAAATAAAATTTTGAAAACTTTTTAAAGGTTAAAACTTACCAATATGCTACTAATTACCCACATATAATTTACCTGTGTATAATTATGTACAGTTTAATCCTAATTAAAATCTATTATTGTAAATTACTCAATAAGGGAGGATAAAATAAGGTAAAGATAGCAGAACTGTGATTTTCTCAGTTTATAAGAGGAAAGTTGAGGTATGTAAAGTTCTGAGTCATAAAGCTTTAAACTGTAAATGCAACTGGACCAAAGTTATTAACACTTTCGTTTTGCTTTTGTAGAACAATTCTCAGAGTTAAGGATTGTTAATCCTAGGATTAGAGATAGAAGAATAACATTCTTAATAGAATTAAGTGTATTTTTTATATTTTTAAGAGCTCATTCTCATGGATAAGCTTCATTTTGTGAGTTATATTACTTATATATAAATCAAGCAATGTGGATTTTTTTTTTCTTTTTTTCTTTTTTTCCATTTTTCTGAAGCTGGAAATGGGGAGAGACAGTCAGACAGACTCCCGCATGCGCCCGACCGGGATCCACCCGGCACGCCCACCAGGGGCTATGCTCTGCCCACCAGGGGGCAATGCTCTGCCCATCCTGGGCGTCGCCATGTTGCGACCAGAGCCACTGTAGCGCCTGGGGCAGAGGCCACAGAGCCATCCCCAGCGCCTGGGCCATCTTTGCTCCAATGGAGCCTTGGCTGCGGGAGGGGAAGAGAGAGACAGAGAGAAAAGCGTGGCGGAGGGGTGGAGAAGCAAATGTGCGCTTCTCCTGTGTGCCCTGGCCGGGAATCAAACCCGGGTCCTCCGCACGCTAGGCCGACGCTCTACCGCTGAGCCAACCGGCCAGGGCTTCCAAGCAATGTGGATTTTTAAAGCTAATTTGTTTATTGGGGATATTTTTAAACTATTTAGGTAAAACATTTTGTATTTCTTAATGGGTTTTAAAATATTCTCTTAAATATTAAAACCTGTTCTTTAGACAGTAGCCTGTTGCTTTTGAGATGATTGTGTTGCTGGAGTATTTTCAATCATAATCATCATGTGTATGTTTATAATAAGGTTTGTCTGCAGGCCAGTCAATGCATGCATCTTCTAATGGAGGTCTACATGCCACAAAAAAGGTCCAGAAAAATCGAAATAATTATGCCTCAGTAGAATGTGGTGCCAAAATCTTAGCAGCTAATCCAGAAGCCAAGGTACTTAGTATAAAATTCTTTTGCACATATAGGAACATAGTGACTTTATAAATACAGGCAGTGATTTCCTGAGTACTGTCTTTTTACATGAGCTATTTATCTAATTCACTAGTACATGTAAGAGGACGCTTTTAAAGATCTTTTCTTGTATGAGTTCTTAGTTATATTGGTTGATACACCGTACTTTTTTTTCTTTTGAAGACTATTTTTAGAGCAGTTTTAGGTTCATATCACACTGAGAGGAAGGTGCAGAAATTTTCCATCTCCCCCCAACACATGCGTTGCATCCTCATTACCAGTGTATCCCTGCCACAGTGATACATTTATTATAGTCGAACTTTCGTTGACACGTTATTATCAAGCCAAGTCCATAGTTTTAGTTGGCGTCCAATCATGCATTCAATGGGTTTGGACAAATGTGTAATGACATGTCTCCATCAATATGGCGTCGTGCAGGGCATTGTCATTGCTGTAAGAACAATGGGACTGAAGTTATTATTAGCATTGTGCACTGCCTGTTTGTCCATTCTTCCCCCAGCCGTGGCCACCACTGCTCATTTCACTACCTAACTAGTTTTCCCTTCAGTGGTTGGAGCCATACAGTGTGTAGTCTTTCAGAGTGGCTGCTTTTACTTAGTAACATGCATGTAAGTTTTGTCCATGTCTTTTCATGACTTGTTAGCTCATTCCTGTTTAGTGCTGGATAATATTTTATTGTCTGGATGTATATCCCAGTTTATTTATCCATTTGCCTATTTAAGAGGATGTACACTGTTTTAACTTTTTAAACCTGTGTGAAATTTTAAAAGGAGCTATCCAATAGAAAATCATTTTTTCTTTAGTTACATTTAATTTGAAATGTTTTGTTGTAAAGCTAACAGTGTTTTAGTCATAACTGGCAAATTTTAGCCAAATGAGTGTTTCAGAATCTTAGGTGTGTTATAAGATTTAAAAATATCAAAATTCTAGAAAGCTTTAGAGTTGAAACAAAAAGCTTTACCTAAGTAATTTGTCTCCTCCCCCCTTTAAACTAGAGCACATCGGCTATTCTTATAGAAAATATGGATCTTTACATGTTGAACCCTTGCAGCACTAAGATTTGGTAAGTGATACACAGTTCAATAAAACAGACTCTGTATATGTACATATTGCTAAACTTTTATGTTAGGGTTAGATTGATTTGTTCATGTAGCCACTCAATAAGCATTTGTGATTGATTGGTGCTGGGACTGTACTAAGGTCCTGGGATACAACATTGAACCAAGTGCTTTTCCTATTAAGGAGGTAAAAAAAAAAATGATCTAGTCAAATAATTATGAGATAGTGTAAAAATTACTGCTGCAAAGGTATTATAGGAACAGAGACAGTATGTAATTACAAGAGAGGATGAAAGAGGGCTTCCTGGAAGAGGTCATCCCTGAGCTGAGTCTTGAAGGGTTCATAAGAAGAGGCAGAAGAGGAAGGGAGAGGTAGTCAGGAGCTATACACATAAGGAGATAGTGGTAACAGGAGCGACTTCACGTAGAAGCTACCTGAAGAAGTCATTTTAGCCCAGGGGTCTCAAACTCGCGGCCTACGGGCCGCGAGTTTGAGACCCCTGTTTTAGTCATAACAAGAAGGAAGGTAATGCAACAGTTAAAGTAATGGTGAAAGATGAGACAGTTACTTTTGCAGTAACCAATCCATCTAATGCTGTGTATACCCAGCTTGAAGTTTTTTCAAGTTCATCTTCAAGACCATGAAGGGTATCATTTATTTTAGTAAATAAGTGACACTATCTTGCTGGCATTTTAAGAAGGCTGTCCTCAAAGGAGGATGCAATTGGAAGCAGGGAAACCAGGTAGGGACCTATTGTCCAAGCTCAGGTGAGAACGAGGACTTTAAGGCACTGACAATTTGGATGTAGAAGAGAGGGGGATATATATACAAAGACATTTATAGCAGATAAAATTGACAGCCCTTGGTTAGTAATTGGCTGTGAACAAGAGAGAGGCATCTAGGAAATCTCCCAGAATTCTAGTGCACTGCTTGGATCTATGATTCTGTCATTAACTAAGGAAATAGGCAAAGGAGCAGATTTATGGGAGGAAATAATGTGTGATATACTGCCAGTTTTATTAGAATGTTGTAAAGTACCGTACTCACTTCTGCGGTTTTACGTAGAGACACCAAGTCCAGATGAATTTTGAAGGGTTTTATTAAAAGGAGGAGATTTATTAATATGCTGGCTGCATATAACTAACACGGGGCATATCTGACCCAAATCATGCAGCCTCAAATGTATCTCAGAGGCTGGTTATATACCCCTTGACCACATACAGGTTGGGGAGCATGACAGCATGACACAATCATTAACAAGCTTATAACGTTTGTCTAGGGCAGGGGTCCCCAAACTTTTTACACAGGGGGCCAGTTCACTGTCCCTCAGACCGTTGGAGGGCTGGACTATAAAAAAAACTATGAACAAATTCCTATGCACACTGCACATATCTTATTTTAAAGTAAAAAAACAAAAGGGGAACAAATACAATATTTATTTATTTATTTTATTTACTTACTCATTTTTTTTTAGAGAGGAGATAGAGATAGAGAAAGTGGAAAGGAGCAGGAAGCATCAACTCCCATATGTGCCTTGACCAGGCAAGCCCAGGGTTTTGAACCTGCAAACTCAGTGTTCCAGGTCGACGCTTTATCCACTGTGCCACCAGAGGTCAGGCACAAATACAATATTTAAAATAAAGAACAAGTAAATTTAAATCAACAAACTGACCACCAGTATTTCAATGGGAACTATGCTCCTCTCACTGACCACCAATGAAAGAGGTGCCCCTGCACCACCACCTGATCAGGCTGTATTTTACACTTTCTTTAGGTCTTGTCTGTTAAACTTATTTTTTTCTAATACTATATACACTTTTTCTCTCATACAGGTTTAAAGTTATGCATTTCATTCTTATTTGCATCATCTAAATTTTGATACATGTTGTTTTTTCAAACCACTTGTATTTAGATCTGCTACATTACTGATCTCTTAAAATTGTTACTTCTAAGTAATAGAAGTATATTGAAATTGGATTTTTCAACTTTTATATGTACTGTTTATTTGCATATATTGTTCTCTGCTTCTAAGAAAACATAAAAGATAAGCCAAAAAATGTAATAAAAGAGCTTTTTAAAATTGACTTTAATGAGGAATAATTACACATATAGCAATATTTTACATATTCTGAAGCTATTAGGTGCATGCAGGTTTTAGAATTGTTAAAACTTCCTGGTGACTTGACTCTTTATACCTGGAAATACATTTGTCTGAAAGCTTATTTTACCTGATAATAATATAGCTCATGTCTTTTTAGAAATGGAGAACATGGAGTGCAAATAGAGGAGATGGGGAAAATTTGCTCTTTATTTTCTTTTTTTTTTTTGCATTTTCCAAAGCTGGAAACGGGGAGGCAGTCAGACAGACTCCTGCATGCTCCCGACTGGGATCCACCCGGCATGCCCACCAGGGGGCGATGCTCTGCCCCTTTGGGGCGTCGCTCTGTTGCATCCAGAGCCATTCTAGTGCCTGAGGCAGAGGCCACAGAGCCATCTTCAGCACCCGGGCCATCTTTTGCTCCAGTGAAGCCTTGGCTGCGGGAGGGGAAGAGAGAGACAGAGAGGAAGGAGAGGGGGAGGGGTGGAGAAGCAGATGGGCGCTTCTTCTGTGTGCCCGGCCGGGAATCGAACCCAGGACTCCTGCACGCCAGGCCGATGCTCTACCACTGAGCCAACTGGCCAGGGCTGCTCTTTATTTTCTTAATCCTCATAAAAGGAATCATTTTCTCCATTGTAAATAGAAAGTGGAGTCCGTGTGTAATGTTCCTTGGTTTGCTCTCCCGGGATGAGGGTATGTGTGTGCCCTAGAGGCTTTGGAGCCAGGGAGGCTTGTGCTCTGACTTCAGCTTCACTACTTGTTGACGAAATGACTAGTAGGGCTTTTAATTCTGCTGCTTTAACAGAGACCAAGTAACTGGTTTAAATAAGACAGACATTTAACTTTCTCTGATGTAAAAGTTCAAGCTGGTCGCTGGTGCAGGTATGCCCCAGAAGAAGGAAAGGCCCCTACTCCCCGTCATGTTGCTCTGCCTCCCCTAAGGTGTCCCTGCCTGCACTGCTGAGGTGATTTGTTCTTACTACGTCCTCATTCCCACCTGTCAGGCTAAGGTGGGAGAAAGCAAGTGGTCAGGCAGCGGCTTCCTTTTAAAGGCTTGACCTGGAAGTTGCATGGGAATTTCTGCTTACATCCTGTCACCCAGAACTAAGGAACAGGGCCCAAAACTGGAAATAGTCTTTGATGGATGGCAGTCTGCTCAGCTGTGTCTTGGAGGCTTTGCTGCCAAACCACAGAGGGGAAAGATATGATGTAACCAGATAGTGTTTATGAAATGATTCTATAAAATGGAGATAATCTTCTTTGCAGCTTAAGGATGGATTAAGTCATCTAATGTCATGTCTGACCCAGAATGAGCAGTCAGCGAATGTCAGTTTGCTTTCTTCATGAGCCTCTCTCGACACTTGATTGGTTTTACCATCTCCCAGAAATTGCTTCTGTTGTTTTCCAAGGTTAAATGCAATATAACTTTAATGCTTTTGATTTAGTTAACACTTAATTGCCAATGTATGATTTCATTTGATGTAATAGTTTGTCAAAGGATTGATTAAAGTGCTAGATGTCTTGAATGTTTTTTTCTCCAAATTCATGCTATATACAGTTTTAGTTTACACCACATGCCACCTTATTTTTAATTTTTTTCTAGGCAGCAATAATTTGTGGCATCTTTCCATGTCCATAAATATAGGTCTCTGGCATTATTTGTAGAAAACAGCTTTATTGATTTGCTTGGGAAACGCAGATGTTTCCTAATCGATAACCAAGGCTGCAAATGTTCTTTCCTTTTCTAAGGAGTCACTTAATGGACATCTGGTCTATTTATGCGACTGTTAATGTAATGTTTGATAAGCATTGGTGTTTTAATTGGTTTATCTAAATAATTGCCTTTTTTTTTTTTAAGGTTTGTCATTGAACTTTGTGAACCAATTCAAGTGAAGCAGTTTGATATTGCAAATTATGAATTATTTTCATCTACTCCTAAAGACTTTCTGGTTTCTATCAGTGACAGGTAAATTCTAAAGCTGGTTTCTACAGAATTTATGGTGGATCTCTAGTGTAAAATTTTTATTTTTTTATATTGTGTCAAATTGTAGGAACAAATATTTTTATTTGTTAGTGTATTTGTTAAGTAGTTTACTTTCATTTACTCATATAGTGCTTATAACAACCATATACTGCTATTACCTTTAAGAAGAGGAAACAGTAACAGTAAGGAGAGATTTAGTGGTTTGTCCAGGTCACGTGACTTGTGAGCTAGCTTCAGACCTAGATCTGTGTGGCTTTCAAGTCCTTGTTTTTAATTATGCTCTATTTGCTTCCAGATATTTCCCTTAAACATTATATAAAAGAGTACTTTATTTCATGAGGTATATTTTTTTGTTAAAGTATACTTGGAAACTTTTTTGTTGATGTCTGTGATTATAAAAGAAATACTAAACATACTTCGTAAGGAATTTGGTAAAGAACCACAACCCTATCAACCAGACATAGCTATTAACATTTTAGTATATTCTTTTGTCTTGCCTATGTATTTACTTAACCCTACAAAATAAATTCAGTTTTTTCCTATTTATATCTTGAGAATATCCTTTTGTCTTTTAAACACACTATTTTGAATGAGTACTCATTATTTCCACAGTGGAGGAGTTTATTCATTCTGTAAATATGTTTTGAATAGCACCGATGTGCTTTGTAGGGTGCTGTTGTTTACATTACCATTCTTCTGTCATTGATCATGGGTTTTCCATGGTGTTTCTTCCCCGCTCCACACTCAGTGTTGCATATATACAGTTTTTGAAATAAATCCTCAAGTCCTCTTGAGAATTCTGTCTAATTTCTTCAACTAACCTTCCTCAAATCACTTGTTTTTCTCTACCCTGTAATTTTTTAATAATGTCAGATGGTCATATCAGCTCTGACCATTTGTGCATGTGTGTGTGTGAGAGAGTGGAGCACATGCCATAGTAAACAAAAACACAGTAATTTTAAGTTTTTATTTAGATTTTCTTTTCAAGAGGGTACAGTTGCTTTAGATCTGGGAAATTCAAACATGATTTTAAGGGCTTCTTCTCTTTCCCCGCCCACCACTTTCATTTATATTTTATATCATCACGCACTTGTCAGTACAGAAAAAGTAGTACCTCCTTTCAAACAGCATTGGCTACTTCCTATTTTTTTTTAATTTTTAAAATTTTTATTTTTTTTATTTTGGGGGGGGCGAGAGAGAGAGAGAGAGAAGGGGGAGGAGCAGGAAGCATCAACTTCCATATGTGCCTTGACCAGGCAAGCCAGGGTTTTGAACCGGCAACCTCAGTGTTTCCAGGTTGACGCTTTATCCACTGTGCCACCACAGGTCAGGCCAGCTACTTCCTATTTTAAAACCTCCAGTTTACTCGAAAGCCTCTCAGAAAGCAGTACTGGTCCCTTCTTTTTTTTTTTTTTTTTTTTAACAGAGACAGAGTCAGAGAGAGGGATAGATAGGGACAAACAGGAACGGAGAGAGATGAGAAGCATCAATCATTAGTTTTTCATTGCAACACCTTAGTTGTTCATTGATTGCTTTCTCATATGTGCCTTGACCTTGGGGCTACAGCACGAGTAACCCCTTGCTCAAGCCAGTGACCTTGGGTCCAAGCTGGTGAGCTTTTGCTCAAACCAGATTAGCCCTCGCTCAAGCTGGTGAGCTCAAGGTCTCAAACCTGGGTCCTCCGCATCCCAGTCCGACGCTCTATCCACTGTGCCACTGCCTGGTCAGGCAAGTCCTAGTCCTATTTTTATTTTCTTGTCTTCCCTTCTATTTGAATATGGTGTGATTTTTCTAAATAGTCTTTCTCCATAAAAGGAACCTGTCAGAGTTTTAGTTGGAAAAGAAAATGTATGTTTTCCACTCAATGTTTAACTCCTCTTTATTTTTTTATTTTATTTTATTTTATTTTTTTATTTTTTTTCATTTTTCTGAAGCTGGAAACAGGGAGAGACAGTCAGACAGACTCCCGCATGCGCCCGACCGGGATCCACCCGGCACGCCCACCAGGGGGCGACGCTCTGCCCACCAGGGGGCGATGCTCTGCCCATCCTGGGCGTCGCCATGTTGCGACCCTCCTGGGTGTCGCCATATTGCGACCAGAGCCACTGTAGCGCCTGGGGCAGAGGCCACAGAGCCATCCCCAGCGCCTGGGCCATCTTTTGCTCCAATGGAGCCTTGGCTGCGGGAGGGGAAGAGAGAGACAGAGAGGAAGGCGCGGCGGAGGGGTGGAGAAGCAAATGGGCGCTTCTCCTATGTGCCCTGGCCGGGAATCGAACCCGGGTCCTCCGCACGCTAGGCCGACGCTCTACCGCTGAGCCAACCGGCCAGGGCCTTTAACTCCTCTTTAAACTATGTTAGCAGTATGTTCCCCTGGAGAGGGAAAAAACACACATGATCGATTTTGAAGATGTGATGAGACTTCTCAATATGTTTCATAGTTTTTTAAGAAGAGTATTTGTATTGTCTGTTTTTTAGGTACCCCACAAATAAGTGGGTGAAGCTGGGGACATTCCATGGCAGAGATGAGAGAAACGTGCAGAGTTTCCCTTTAGACGAGCAGATGTTTGCAAAATATGTGAAGGTAGTGTTGGCACACAGGGCTGTGTCCCAGCGTGCACACGGACCTGTCACTCAGACTTTATAACCTCACTCGACTGCTTAGGAATAAGACTGGGGGCATTTACTGAAACATCCCGTAAAATCATTCTTACTTGGATATATTATTTTATCAGACAAATGATAATACATTACCTTTGTTGTACCTAGAAACCTAGACCAGTGTTTGATATTTGGGGCTCTGATGAAACTTCAGATTATAATCTTAATTTTCTTGAGTCTTTATATATTATCTTCATAGTATAGATCAGGGGTCCCCAAACTTTTTACACAGGGGGTCAGTTCACTGTCCCTCAGACCATTGGAGGGCCAGACTATAAAAAATCCCTGTGTATACTGAACAAATCCCTGTGCATACTGTACATATCTTATTTTAAAGTAAAAAAACAAAATGAGAACAAATATAATATTTAAAATAAAGAACAAGTAAATTTAAATCAACAAACTGACCAGTATTTCAATGGGAACTATGATCCTCTCACTGACCACCAATGAAAGAGGTGCCCCTTCCAGAAGTACAATGGGGGCCGGATAAATGGCCTCAGGGGGCCGCAGTTTGGGAACCCCTGGTATATAGATTTTTAGGTCATTTCAACTTCACTACCTAGTTATTGTTATTATTACAGATTTTGCCTTTTTATATTCAAGTAACATATTGTGTATCCAAATTCCAATTTCAAATAAAGGCAACTCTTAAACATTTTTATTCAGTATTCCTGCTGCTTTCTCCACTAATAAGTAGAATTACTACTCTTGAATTGGATTTAGACAAAATATGAGGATTTCCTACACTTGTCTCTTCCTCCTTTTTTTTCCTATAAAATAATAGCGATACCTTAAAGTACCATTGTGTTCATAATATGACCTTTTGGAATAACAGTTGCTCTAATTTCTCTGTTTTCTTCCTCAAATGTGAAAACTTTTAGCTACCTAATTGTCTTCTGGGATTATACTGTCTGTCTTGTTAATAAGCATGTGTTAAATTGGCTTCTTTAATTGGGTAAACTTGTAGTATTCCTAGTTTCAGTGTGAGCATACTAAATTCTATTCTTAAAAGAGTTGATATTCTCAGTCAGTAATTCAACAATTTTCAGGAAAATGAAGGTACATTTCAATTCCTTTTAAAATGAATGCTGAAATAGTTTAATGGCCTTTTTATAGAATGTGATGAAGGGAAATGTTAAAAATTGTTTGGCAGGTGATTTAATTTTTCAGTTCATGCAACTCACATGTTGTGAAATAGTTCTGAGAATCCCTTACACCATCTACTTTGTTAATAATGAAATGGCATTTTCTTGTAGCATAAAAATATGCCAGAAAAAATTCTACCCAATCTCCTTTATGGTGGGAGACTAGAGAGCCTTTTGACGATTAGTTTTCTAAAAAGTCCTTTTTGGTAGAACTAAATCTAAAAGCAAAAAAACCCCAAACATTAAATGTTACCTGGGTTTTTCTTATCTCAAAAGAACTAAACCTAAGCCTACAAACTCTTCTTCAGTAATTTATATTTTTAAAGGGTATTGATTTATGTATCTTCTAGTGTTCTGTACTTAAAATAATAGCATACCAACAATTCATGTTTTCTCTAAAACAATTTGTATATAATATTGTATAACTATTTCATGTTATGGGAGTTAGTCTTTTCAGTATATATGTACAGAGATACATAAATCTGCATATGTATTAATATATAAACTCATAGGTATATTCATTATACTTATAAGTGTTATTTAAAGTAATGTAAAGCACAAGTTGATTCTAGTGACTGTTATTACTTTTAGAAAGCTGTCTTAACTAACAAATAAATAAAACAACAGCCACAAATTTTAGGTTATTCAACTTATTAGCCTCAACATTAATTTATTTCATTACAGTTAGATTATACTTTCTAGTTGTGATGGTAAAAGTTTCTGCAAAGAATTAAGGGTACTACAATTTTATCCATCAAAGTACCTTGCTTTCTCTACTTTAATTGTGCAATATAATTTACAAATATTAAATGTTGCTTGTGGCATGTTATCCAGACTTTGGAACTGATTTCTTTTTCTCTTCCTTTCTCTTGCTTCAGATGTTCATCAAGTACATAAAGGTTAGCAACCTCTCTTTTGAAATATTGGATAACAGGGCATTGCATATTACTGCATGGCAAACAAGTTACGAGTATTGCGTTTGGGGAAATGAGGACTTTATCTTTAGAAAGGTTATAGATAAAATCTGAGTAGACTGTTGGATAGTACCACACCACAGTGCCCCTTCCCATTTCCTGTGCTTTTGTTCTTCAGGTGGAGTTGATATCCCATTTTGGATCAGAGCACTTCTGTCCACTAAGTCTTATAAGGTAATGCGGAGCAAAGCACATTCATTGAGTGATTATTAAAAACAAATGATGCACAGAAATCGTAGTGTACATAAAGTGAAGACATTTCTATTATGTGAAGTAATACCATAGAAATATAAGCTGTTAAGCCTTTTTTTTCCTTTCTTTTGCTGTTGAATTCATTTTAGGAAAACATCAAAATTCCCTCTGTTAAGTAAAAATAACCATCATTTTATGTTTTTGGTTTAGTTTGCTTTCTATTTTGCTATCACGATAATATAAGGCACATTTTACACTGATGTCAAAACTTGGTCATTATATTTTAAATGCCATGAATAGATTAAATTGACATTTTAATGGAAACAATGGCTGACTGCAGTGTAAGGAGCGGTCATTATTTTGGAGTTCAAAAGCTAATGGCCCTCAAAACATGGTCAAAGTTAATGTATGTTGTCATTTATTATAAAGAGATGACTCTTAACAACTGTTTTGTTTTGAAAATCTGTAATGAAATTGTTGTTAATAGGGTGTTTGGCACTAGCATGGTGGAAGAGTATGAAGAGATTGCTGATTCCCAGTATCAGTCAGAGCGGCAGGAACTATTTGATGAGGACTATGGTAAGTGATTTTAAAACAAGTGACTGTTATGTGTGCTAAATTGAATAGTAATGGGTAAGTATAAGTCAGTTTAAAGTATATATTGGTTGTCTTTAGACTTTATAAATCTACTTTCTAAAGTGATTTTCTATTTTTATAAATTGAGTTTTTTTCCAAGCCTATCAACCAGTATTTGTAACTGGAACTTCCTTCCATAATTTCTGTGCTATAAATTATGATTATGTTCTTGTGCCAGGCCCAAAAACCCATTAAACTCCTCGGGTAACTAAAGTAGTGGAACTGAACATGAATTCCTTTCCTTTGCTTTGGAGCTGAAAGCAAGCACATTGGAGCCCGAACCTTTGAGGGGCGCCCTTGAGCCAAAAGGGGTTGGAGGTTTTACGACACCCTCTATCTTAACTTTCTCAGGGCCTAGCTCTAAGACAGGTAGTCAACCTTTTTATACCTACCGCCCACTTTTGTATGTTAGTAGTAAGATTTTCTAATCACCCACCGGTTCCACAGTAATGGTGATTTATAAAGTAGGGAAGTAACTTTACTTTATAAAATTCATAAAGTAGCATTACAGCAAGTCAAAGCATATAACAATAATTACTTACCAAGTACTTTATTGTTGGGTTTTTGCTAAGTTTGGCAGAATAAATCTTTATAAAACAACTTACTATAGTTAAATCTATCTTTTTATTTATACTTTGCATACATAGAAATTACATTAGTTAATTGAATTATTAATGGGATCCCTGAGGCTGATGCTGGGAAACTAAATATTGAATATCCGGTTCAGTTTTTGTGAGGAACAAACGAAGATCTCCCCTTTCAGAAATAGTCAGGCGGTTTCTTTCTTTCGTCATAATATGATTAACAACACTAAATCCTGATTCCGCAAGATGTGAGGTAGGGAAAGGTATCAATAAACAATACCGTTTTCCACATATTTGGATATAAGACCGGCATTTTTTTATTTTGCTGTAGGTTTTCATATCCACCACTGTTGAATTTATGTTTACTTTCTTCATATCTAATTTCCAACAGTTCTTGGCAAGTTGTATCAGCCTTTTCAGTATTTGCGGTAAAAGGATTTTTAATCCAGTCATATACCTTCAATTTAAAAATATCTTCAAATCGTTTTTCCATGTCCAATTTAAGTTCGTTGAGGTGGCTACTGAATCTGTCAATATCCTCTGTAGTTGCATCATCTTTTATAGATGATAATTGAGGAAACTGATGAAATTCTCTCTTCAATAGATTATGACAAAGTAGTTCAAGTTTGTCTATAAATAATAGCACAATACTTTGGCAACCTATAAGAGTTTTATTAGCTCCTTGAAGCTGCAAATTGACATTGTTAAATCTCTTGAAAATATCTGCCAAGTAAAAGGCATCGTTCTTTACTGTTTTTAATTGTTGACACAGATTGGTCTCATTATTACTTTCAAAAAATTGTATGACACTATCATATAATGCTACAAATCCAGCCAAAGGTGTACCCTTTGACAGCCACCAAACTTCTGTGTGTAAAAGCAACTTAAAATCTTCATTATTGTCCTGGCAAAGCTGCCAAAACATTTTATCATTCTTTGCATTGGATTTGATCTTGTTTATGACTCGAATTATTATAGTTAATGATAAATGGAGACTTGTACTTAGATATCTGTTTTCCTACAAGATGTTGTCTGTGCACCACACAATGAATATATTAAACATTTGGCACTTACTGCTTCAAATAAGCAACAAATCCACAATAGTGGCCTACCATTGATGGTGCTCCATCAGTTGCATATGCAACAATATTATTCAAAGGAATACTATTTTTTGTAACGTATGTTCTCACAGTATTAAATATAGGTAATCCTTTTGTATCTGTGATGAGATTTATTGCAAATAGCATTTTTTCTCGTAATATATTGTTTTCATCAAAATAGCACACATGCCATCAATAAAGCATCATTATCTGCAATGGTAGATTCATCCAATTGCATGGGAAATGAAGAGTTTTGGAGAATACTTTTAAGTTTGTTTTCAACATTAACTGCCATTTCATCAATTCGTCGCTTTACTGTGCTGTCGCTTAGGGGCAACGTTTTGAAAATTTGAGGTATATCCTGATGCATTACTGTTGAGATAGACTCTCTTTTATAGAGGGTATTATTACAGTTTCTCCAATATTTTAGCTTATACCACTTTTTGCAATTATTTGTGAAATGCGATAAGTGGCAATTAATCCATCTTCGTTGTATGTTGTTTCTTAAATGATGCAACGATAGTTGAACGATTTTGATTTTTTTTTTTTTTTTTGTATTTTTCTGAAGCTGGAAACGGGGAGAGACAGTCAGACAGACTCCCGCATGCGCCCGACCGGGATCCACCCGGCACGCCCACCAGGGGGCGATGCTCTGCCCCTCCGGGGCGTCGCTCTGCCCTACCAGAGCCACTCTAGCACCTGGGACAGAGGCCAAGGAGCCATCCCCAGCGCCTGGGCCATCTTTGCTCCAATGGAGCCTTGGCTGCGGGAGGAGAAGAGAGAGACAGAGAGGAAGGGGGTGGGGGTGGAGAAGCAAATGGGCGCTTCTCCTATGTGCCCTGGCCGGGAATCGAACCCGGGTCCCCCGCACGCCAGGCCGACGCTCTACTGCTGAGCCAACCGGCCAGGGCCGATTTTGAAATTTTTTATATATTTCCTGAAAATATTCAATGGGCTTGTCCTTATCATTTGGGTGCTTTGTAGAAAGATGTTCTCGCAATCGACTTGGCTTCATTGCCTCATTGGATAATGTTTATGGCACAATAAACACATTGGATGTTGTTTATTTGCAACAGATTCTATGAAACCCATCTTCAGATACTCTGGCGAATAACTGCGTGTGTATTTTTTTTTTGAGACGACTCACTATATTTCACAATATTTTGTTTGAAGTTGTAAGCATGTGCTTGCTCTCAAAAATCTAACTATATACTGATTTTAGTTTCGATTACGTAACGATTTAGCTTCACTTATGTAATGTGAACAAAACTTATGCGCTTGAAGTCTGTTGCGTGCTCACGACGTTACAAGTGTCGTGGTTGAGCGAGAGTTTGTCAAGACGAGACTAAGTTAGTGAGTATCTGTGGTTGTGCATTTTATAAAATTTTATGTAGCGGGTGTTGGCCAATGGCATCACTTCTTTGCGATCGGGGCTAAGTAGTGAAACATTGGCTAGTTTTGGCAGTCCAAGGGAGCTTCCTAGAATGTGTCACCCTATTACCCTAAAATCTGGGAATCGAGATGAAAATATGAGTTAATTGGTGTCTCCATTGCCCGGCAGTTTCTGTCATAGAAACAAGCTTTGAACCATGAAGTTCTTTGACGAACTGCTAGTTTTGGGGTGACAATAGCGGTCATAAACTGCCCGCTGGATTGGGCGGCGGGTGTGGACCCGGGGTCAGGTACCTGGCTGCTCGCTGACGCAGGCCAGATGGTCTTGAAAGAGGTCGGGTGTGGTCCCAATACAAATGCCCTGTAACAGAGTCTGACCGCTGTCGTGATCTTGACTGGTCAACAGTTAGTCGATTAGTATGTGATTGCGGCGCTGTTTGGTTGCCCCGCTACCGCCCACCATGAAAGCTGGAACGCCCATTAGTGGGCGGTAGGGACCAGGTTGACTACCACTGCTCTTAAGAGCTCGTATGTCATCTTGTGAACAATCTAAATCTTCCCTTCAGTTTTCCCATAACTGAAATGAAGACTTCTACAAGGGGTTTGTAAAGTGCATTGAATACTTGAATAAAAGTCCTATATATATGATCAAAATTTTGTTAAGCAGTAGACTTGTTTTCCTTGGTTTACGGCTGTCAGATAAATGAATTCTGAATCTTGTTTTCTTTTTATCAACATAACTTAGATGCATAATGAATATTTATTGTAAAATTTGTCTTAAATGTCAGCTGACTGACATAGTCTGAGCTTTTAAACGTTATTATTGGATATAATTCTCAGTGTAAGTAACTTTATTGTCTCTTTAAACAGATTTTCCACTGGATTATAATACTGGGGAGGATAAATCCTCAAAGAATCTTCTTGGTTCTGCTACAAGTAAGTATTTTGGGGTTTTACTAGGCACTGTTAAGGTATTTCAACCCCCCCCCCCAACATCTGTGGACTTTTTGTTGTGGTGTATATAGTGTGGAAGGACCCCCCTCCTCCCAGTGTTCAACTTTGAGTTGAAGTTAGATCTGGCTTTTGAAAAGTATCTCTGGAAATAAAGTAGACAGAGTGAATGAAAAGAGGAGAGGAAAAACCACGACCGTAAATTCTACTCTAATTAAGTGCTCGTGGTATTAGGAAGTCTCGTTAGAGTGAGGAAAGGCTATGCATTTACTTGGGGACAGAATTATTAAAAAGGTTTTAGATCCTAAGAAGGGGAGCAGCTGGGTCATTATACTGGGTGGAAAAGGACTTTGACCAGGAGTTTCAAAGGTCGTACCATCAGCGAAATCCTAGCAAGTGAGGATTCTTTAAATAGTTTCCTATTTAATTACAGAATATAAAGTCTGTTCTTATTCGTAATAATGATTCCCAAGCAATAACAATAATATTAATATACTTTTTTACAGAAACAATGACTAAGATACTAGTGGTTTTGTTTCTTGTCATTCCAACCTAGTGTCAGCCTAGTACTAGGCTAGCTAAGGAGACGCATGGAAAAGACTTACCAGCTTATACTTTGTTTTCACCTTCAGAATATGGATAGGTGTATTTTAATGTTTGTTAGTTTTGGTTTTTACTGAAGAATTTAAAACTTACTGGAAGAAGCTTCCTTTTTATCTAGAAATTAATAAATGAATCGATTATAAGTAGATCCTGATCTTAGTGAGATTGAAGACTAGCTGCTTGTGCATTTCCCTTGTGGCTTCTAGTGCGTTGAATTGCTAGAACTTCAGTCTCACTGCCCATTGACTTCATAGCTCTCTTGCATACTCAGCCACAGTACAAATACTGATCATATGCTCTAAGCTACAGTATGTGGGGTTAAGAGTCATTTCTCTTTATCTTTTCTTTTCTCCCTTTATCTCTTCCTTTACATAGAAGACTATAGACCCAGATGGACTTTTTAAGGAACAGGAAGAGTGCTAAGAATATTTGCATGAGGAAGGAGAATCCTTTTATATAGTACCTAACTTTGGTGCTTATTACCCCAATATATTTTGTTTTAGTCTATTGTTAGTCAACTTTTTGGATGTTAGTACTTTTTAAGTAGGATCCGTAGCTATCTAGTCCATGACGGCATTAAAATTAGGTGCCTCATTCACTGCTGTGGGATGCAGTTTTTTTAGGAGTGAAAAAATGATGCTCTTTTGCCTATCTGGATGTTAATAGTATTGTTGGTGTCCTTAAGTCTGTATTATATAATACTCATCATGGTGTCACTGAATTAGCAGTGGGGAAGCATTATTGTTTTATGGGGTCAAAACATTGTCCTAGACTGAAAGATCTCTAACTTCTGTTGGTTATGGGGAATGAGGGGCCTCTTAGGGAAGTAATGCCTTATCTACAGTTGTAGATAAAAGAAAACCGTGTTGATATTCTTGGAGTTTTGTGTATCTTCTTACCAGGATTAACGCCTAGATCCCACTGAAACCTAGCTGTATCCTGGGGGCATCTTCCTTTATGTCATCACTATGGCCATTGCGGTATGTCAGTTGGCTACAGAGTCTTCTTTAGAGACTACTTTCTGGATCTTTCTCTTTGAAGGTGTGTTTCTTGATCTTTCTGTGATTCTTGAAGGGTAGTCCATTTATCTATCTTCCAGTGTTCTGGGTGCTGACACAATTTGTGTAGTGAGACAAGGTGGTGGGAGGATGTGTGCTGGGCCCCAGCCTGGAGAATGGGGTTTGATGGTCTCCAGGGTTTGGTTTCGGAACGGGAAAGCCCGTGGGAGCAGAGCGATCTGGCCTCGCCCACACACAGCTTACTGGTGTAGCCTGGCCTTGTGCCTGCCTTGCTGCGTCCCCTCTCCTCTGAAGAGCCTGGGCTGGCCGAGCCCGACCTTGCTGCCTCCAGCACGGTGTGACTTTAAGGAGTAACTAACAGTGGAATCAGGCCAAAGCGCTAGTGTCTGCACTAGAATGTCCGAGCTTGGCTATAATAACCACATTCTAAATTAGCTCAAAATTGGCCAATTTTGAACCTAATTTATATTTAATATTTACCTAGTGTCCTAAACAATTCTGTGGCTTTAATCTAATAGAAACTCCTTTTAGCTTTTGTTGTTGAGCAGTTAGTAGCCAGAGGAAATAATGTATCAGCAGAGTGTGTTGTTTCTGATGGGACCCGGTGCTCAAAGAGCATGCGTCCACATATGTAGAAATTCTTGATATATAATTTACTTAGACAAAAACAGAAATTACTAGAGCAGTGCTCGGCTGTGTGAGCCAACTCTAGCTGCCCACCCACCCGAGTCTTCTGATTGTATTCTTGAACCAGAGCATCTCAGTGTTTTACATCAGCAGAGATTTCTCCTCTTGCTCTGTTCTGCTGTCCTTCGTCACGTGGGTTTCCCGGACCAGTCTCTTTGATATTCTCGCAGGGCTGCACTTCCTCCTGAGTACTATCTGCATTTTGTTAGAACTGCCAGATCTGATGAAGGCCAGCTTTCTGTGCGTGTGCTTAAGAAAGGCAATTTTTGCTGTATGTCAAAGTGGTTATTTTTCTTTTATGAATAAGGTCCTAGAAGGACAAGAGAGGGAAGATGGGCCCACAGCGGAGGCGGCCGGGAGCGTGCAGGAAGCAGTCGTGTTGGCTGGTTGGTCTGTGCTCTTGCAGCAGGGGTTGTCGGTTCTCTGTGACAGAGGAGCCGTGCTGCTGGAGACTGAGGAGAGCAGACTGGTCCTGAATCCCCGGGAGAATTTCATTCTTAAAGAAATGAGACAGGGTGAATAGTTGCTCACCTCCCAGCAGAGGGGGCTGGCTGACCCAGGAAGGATTGGGGCGGTGCCTTCGGCGCTGTGTCAGATGGCTGCCTCGCCTGTGCTGAAGGCTGCTCAGTGATTATCCGCGGGACAAGCTGTCATGTGCTTCCGTGAAGATTGAGAGTGGTCAGGGTAGGATAGTTACAGAGCTGCTGTTTCTCAAGAGACCAAATAAATAAATGGCTGCATTTGGCAGTGTCTGGTGAACATAGCAAAATTATTTGTTGTAGGTTAGATAGGCCAAGAAAGGAGAAATTTGCTTAGTTGCTTCTGTCTCGTAAGTGACCCCTGATACTGTAAATAACGTGTTAAAATGATGAATAGCGTAAATCTTGATTGTACGTGCTAGTCTTAAAATTTAGGTCAAAGTAGAATACTCTAAAGCAGGGCTCCCCAAATTACGGCCCGCGGGCCGCATGCGACCCCCTGAGGCCATTTATCCGGCCCCCCGCCGCACTTCCGGAAGGGGCACCTCTTTCATTGGTGGTCAGTGAGAGGAGCACATTGACCATCTCATTAGCCAAAAAGCAGGCCCATAGTTCCCATTGAAATACTGGAAAGTTAATTCATATACCAAGCAGTTTGATTTTTCACTTAGAAATACAGACATGATCCAGAGGAACCTACCAATCTTCTGCCTGTGCCATTAAATTTACTTTTTCTTTATTTTAAATATCGTATTGTTCCCGTTCTGTTTTTTTACTTTAAAATAAGATATGTGCAGTGTGCATAGGGATTTGTTCATAGTTTTTTTTATAGTCCAGCCCTTCAACAGTCTGAGTGACAGTGAACTGGCCCCCTGTGTAAAAAGTTTGGGGGCTCCTATAAAGCTACCGTACTTTACACAGTTTAATAGATGTGTCCTTTTCTTGAATTCTTTAATAATAAACACTAAAACAGTTTGAAATCTGAGGTGAGATCACTCTTTGAAGCACAAGGGGCTTGGAGTGTAGACTGGATTCCAAAATTTGGGTTCTGTGAGGCAGGCCCGCTGACTACACTTCAGTGGCGGGCTCAGTGGGGGACAGACGCTGCCCTTGCAGTGCTGGTTGACTTTAAAGGTGCGTGTCTGAGGAAATGGCAGTTTCCATTGCTGCTTCATCTCGGTTTGGGAAGAAATGCGGAGTTTCCGTTCTTGTTTTCATCTTATGCTGAGCCTTCTCCGTAGCTCTAAGAACTAAGGCAGTTTCTCTATCAGTTTGCCGGGTCAACAGACAAGGTTGACATATAATCCTAGACCTGTAAAAAGCAAATATAAAGCTTTTGTGTGTCACACTAATAATTATTGGAAACAAAGTACCTCTGCTTTGTTTCCTTACAGATTATAGAGTCAGATTATATCAGGGTCAGAGTTAATAACTGTCTACTGGGTATGACTTCTAAAGCAGTCTGAGATCTGCTTTCTCGTGCCATAAAGCACATGCTTACAGGACCGGCTCCAGGGGACAGTCCCCAGCCTTCTTGACATGCTGGCTTTTCCTCTGCAGATCCTTTCCACTCTTCACATCTGAGGCTTTCACCAAAAGAGGGATGGAAACCTATGGATCTTTTTGGAGAATAACATGAAAATAACTGCTCAGGCTTAATATGTAGCCCATGTTAGATTTTGGTATTTTAATAGGAGAGACCTGCGATTGATGAGTGAATTTGTAGTGGAATTTCAGAGGTTAGACTGGGAGTGAAGTTAGATTCCCTTGAAGTCCCTGGAAGGAAGCCTCCTGTTCCCAGCACTGCTGTGTGTAGTTCTGTTTTGTGCTCCACACGTACCTTCGGCTGCGTAAGTAGACGTGAAGGTTTGGAGCGTACTCCCCATCGTCGGGATACCCTCTTTGGAAAGTGGCAGGATTACGAGTCGATAGATTGCTCCACCTGCAACACTTGGAGTTTTATGACTGTAACTTTAGTTAATCTGCCTGTGCCCATACTCCCCAATTCATGAAAGAGTTTGTATGATTTATTATCCATACACTGTTGTTAAAAGTTTCTAAAGAAAATAGATTCTATACAGTGTCAGTTTGCGGCATAATCATATTACCAATAGATACTGTACATTTATAGTTAAAAACAACAAAATCTTTGCTGCACTTTGGATAATAATTTTTCCATTTTGTTTATTTTTACCTATGTTAATCACCTGTTCAGGAAAAACTTGTTTCTTTGGCTTTTTTGTTTTTGTTTTAAAATGTAGAGGCCCTGGCCGGTTGGCTCAGCGGTAGAGCGTCAGCCTAGCGTGCGGAGGACCCGGGTTCGATTCCCGGCCAGGGCACACAGGAGAAGCGCCCATTTGCTTCTCCACCCCTCCGCCACGCTTTCCCTTTCTGTCTCTCTCTTCCCCTCCTGCAGCCAAGGCTCCATTGGAGCAAAGATGGCCCGGGCGCTGGGGATGGCTCTGTGGCCTCTGCCCCAGGCGCTAGAGTGGCTCTGGTCGCAACATGGCGACGCCCAGGATGGGCAGAGCGTCGCCCCTGGTGGGCGTGCCGGGTGGATCCCGGTTGGGCGCATGCTGGAGTCTGTCTGACTGTCTCACCCTGTTTCCAGCTTCAGAAAAATGAAATAAATAAATAAATAAATAAAAATAAAATGTAGAGTGTTCTTAAAGAAAAACAGGCTTTTCTGTAAAATGCAAATTTTGGTTGTCATATTTCTATCCTGTGTACATGTTGAATTACACTTGAATTTTGTGAGACTGAAGACAGTGTTTTGGTAAAAGATTTGGAAAGCTTCTTTTTTTTTTAAAAGTACAGTTGACTTAAATTTCTTCCTGAAAAAAAAATTCAGATTTATGCTTTATACTTTTGGGCTCAAATTTGTGTCCTATATTAGACTTACATAGTAAGGTGAATAAAAAATAGTAAAAAAAAATGCAAAAAGACCATCATAAATGGTTCTTTGATGATCTGATACCCAGTTTGATGAGAATATTCAGGTATATTGGTATTTCTTTCTGATTGAATTTTGTTTTAGATGCCATTCTAAATATGGTGAATATTGCCGCTAATATTCTCGGAGCAAAAACTGAAGACCTAACCGAAGGTACCTGATAATTTCATGGGTCTTTTAATTATCTGATACTTGAGGGGTCTTCCTATTAGGAAAGTTAATTCATATGCCAAGCAGTTTGATTTTTCACTTAGAAATACAGACATGATCCAGAGGAACCTACCAATCTTCTGTTATTCCTTTCATTTAAGTTGCATGAGTTCTCTCTTGTCATGGGGTCCTGTCTATATATAATTGTGAATTGGTTTTTTGCCTCTTTCTGCTATAGAAGTACAATGATTTTACCCCCTCTCCCCTGAGGTTTTGGTGCCCTAATGGTACACCCTCTTTATTACTTAGCAAATAGCTACTCAATTTAGAAAGCAGCTTTTTTCCTTACTATGCGCCAAATAAGAATATTATTAACACGGAGAAATAAACTTGCCCTTTTAAAATAAAAGAAAAACGTAGTTCCAAGAGTAAACTTAAAATGACCCAGTTATTTCTCCTCCTTTTCCTATAGAAACTCTTTCAGGTATGCAGAAAGCATATGAATCGTGTAAGATTACACAGAAGTCATGGTCCTCCGACTGGCTTCAATTGTCTGAGAAGTTGCAAAAGAACACACATTACTTGTAGTTGTGACCACAGTCTTTCCTTCCTAAAAGGAAAAGAAGTAGTCTGCAGAAGAAAAGCTCTTTGACCTTTTTCTTCTCCCCTGAGAAACTGAAGTTATTTGTTATAGTGAAATATTTTCATGGTATAGCTCTTAAAAACTAAATTCAACATGGGCGTCTTTCTTACAATAGGAAATAAAAGTATATCTGAGAATGCCACTGCCACAGCTGCACCCCAAATGCCTAAACCAGCTCCTGTTTCACCTCCTGTTCCTTCACCTGAGTAAGTCCCATTGTGATATCAGTTCTGTAAGAATGGAGAACTACGTCTGCTATGAAAAGTTACTTGTGATCTGTGTGGGAAATGGTTATCTACAAAAAGCTCCGCATCATAGGACAGACCTTCCACAGCCACTTAAAACAGCTTTTTTGGTTTGCTTTTGGGTACTAGGAATACACTTCACTCTAGCCAAATGTCTGTGTTTTAATATTAAGTATTACTTTTATTATTCACAACACTGAATCTTTTACTTAATTGCAAATAATTGACATAACTCTACAGTATAGGTTTGAGGATAAGTTTTTAAGGCCTGTTTTTATTAAGGTCAGATTTAAAGGCATTGATTAAGTATCTGTGCTATGCCTAGAATGCTATAAGAAGTGCCTGAAATGCTCGGAGCAGTGATTCTTAAATATGCGTTTGTCCCACAGCAAACTCTTACAGTGTCAGTTTGTCAAATTTATGCGGTAGGTCTTTTCCAGGTTGCAGTGGGGCATTTTGGGCAGGGATGCATGCATGCAGGTAACACATAGAACTTCTCTATTTTTTTGTCTTTTCTACCAGAGATGATTAAGGTGTTTGGTACCTCTTCTTATCTATAATAGATAAGCTCATAATGACTTGGATAATTGGGCATAGTTATTATAAATTTAATATATGTGTATGTCATTGGATTTATTCCCTGTGAAACTTTGAAAGACCGTTTTCTCAGAGGAACTCTATTTAAGAGGCTATCTGACATGAAACAGCTCCAGGTATGTGAGTGATGACACACGCGATGGATGTGCTTTGAGCTGTGATACCTAAGTGCCATACCACTTTAACAATGAGGGGGGTTTTGTGCTTTGAAGAGCACAGTGACAAATTTTGTATTATCCTGTGTTAATTCTTAAAGTGACTAAAGATATTTATTGGGTAATTAGAGAGAAAATATAGTATTCTGTGTCATTAATTTCTAGAAGTTCCTAAGAAAATCTATTTCGGATAGAAATATTCTTGGTGCTTCTAATTATGTGGAGCTGTGATTGCTGGTCATGATTTTATAACTAGGCTTCTTCAGTTAACAACACATAGTATGTCACATTTTTTTAAAACTAAAAAAAACGAGTTTTGTATAGGTACATACCCCCCTACATACACATCCATACTTAGCCCCAGATATACGTGAATATTCGTTGGAAGATTAGGTTCCTGTGGCATATATTAGAGTTTAGTTTTTAATACATATTTTTGTGTGATTGTTTATTTTTTTTACTTAATGTTTCTTGATGTACGTTTGTCTTAATTTATTCTTGATGATTATATGGCAAGTTATTATGAAAAGATTTGAATTTTTTAAAAAATAAAGCTCTAATTAGGATGTATATCGATGATATATAACTTAATTTTTACCAGATTAATTCCATTTAGTTTTTCTCCCCTTCAGACATTGTTCTGTTTTACTTTCATAATTTATTTGGTAGATAATAAGGAATATACCACCTGTACATTTAAGAAATGTTCTTAGTGTATCTATCATCTGTATCTGTCGTCTGTTTAGAGAAGCGTACCCTGGCTATGTTTTAGTTTTGGTTCATTTACTATTTTATAGTCAACAAAATGAAAGTATAGAATTTAGATGTTTCTTTTATTCCTGCGTTTGCTATTGTGATATGAGTCTTTATTTGAAGACATTTCCTGGCAGTCTTAGTGATTTTTTTAGAGTAGAAAAATTTGTATATAAAAGTTTTTTTGTTTTTGTCATTTTTTGCTATTCAAATTGCTTTATTTTTTCAGATTGCACATTTTGTGCCATGAGGGCCTCGCTCAGAAATGTGTTCTGTTTATCTTTGAAGGAACCACAGATATTTTAACTTACAACACAGCTTCCACGAGCTCATCGCTCGTTCCCCCCTTCCTGACACGAGCACTCCGGAGCGCAAAGCTGGGAGTGAGTTAGTGGCACTCAGCTTATTGTCAGCTAGGATTTTCATTAACATGGTCAAGTGTTTTGGTTTTAAATAAGAGGACATTAGCCCAGTGGATAGTAAGATTGTTTTGGGGAAGAGGGTGATAATGTCTCTTCTCCCTAAAGCAGACACTCGTTTGTAGTGTCACATTGGAATTCCTCAAATCTTCCACAGAAAAAGGATCTCTGAGGAATGCTCCTGCCTTTAGAAGTAGGGTATTCAGGCCGAAAGTCCTTGGTCAGCATACAGAATCGGGGACTCGCGTCCCTGCTCCGAGACTTCATGGCCCTTGGGTAGCTCAGTGTCTAATTTAGGGGTGATGAGGCTTGTAGAGATCTGGTGAATATTTATGGGACGAGAGGTACACGACAGGTTCAGTAAAGGAACATGGGGTTTATGTTCAGACAGTTCTTAAACAGATGAAAAAAAAAGCAGGGTTGGTTTGGTAAATATGCTGATTGGAGTCATCTGTCTAGTCACTTGATAAGTGGTCTTTCTGTTACCACTTCTGAATAATACTTGTTTTTATAATGATTTGATGGGGAAAGTGTATTGGAAAAATATTTGAGTTCCATCTGTATTTCTAACTTGCCTTTTATCTTATGTATGACCCATTTTCCTTAAACATAATTTTAACTTTAGGTTTCTAATTGAAGTGATTTGTGATTCTGTGTCTCTAGGTTTGTAACCGTTGAGGAACAGTCACAGGACACAGGGCCATCATCAGCAGATGCTCCCAAAGAGAGCCCCATTGTCCAGCTTGTCCAGGAGGACGAAGAGGAGACCAGTCCGTCTACAGTGACCCTTCTGGGTAGCGGAGAGCAGGAGGACGAGTCACCGCCCTGGTTTGAGTCAGAGACGCAAATATTTTGCAGCGAACTGACCGCGATTTGTTGTATTTCTAGTTTTTCAGAATATGTGTATAGGTGGTGTTCAGTTAGCCTCGCTCTCTATCGACACCGCGGCAGAGCTGCCGTGAGCAGAGAGAAAGACCCCCCTGTGCCGGCTCAGCCGCCAGCCCTGCTTCCTGCAGAGTCCATGGACGGCTCAGCATTGCAGCCCCCAGGCGGAGAACTGGATAGCAGGAGTAAGGGAGTGGAAGCTGACACTGCCGTCCAGGGTGACCTGGGTAGTATGCCCCAAGGGGATTTTGTTAATCACACTGTAGAAGTCATTGAACTTGAACCGAGCCATCCTCAGACCCTTCCTCAGTCTCTTCTCTTAGATGTCACTCCGGAAATCCACTCCTTATCTAAAATAGAGGAATCTGAGCCTATCAAACATGAGGCAGGACATACCCCATCACAGGTGATTCCTCAGGAGAGTTCTGTTGAGGTTGCTACTGAAACAGAAAAGAAGTCTGAGAGTTTCAGTTCTGTGGAGAAGCCAGCTGTGATCTACGAAACTAAACTGAATGAAGTAATGGAGAGTACTGTAAAGGAAGATGTGACCTCCATGCACATTTCCACCAAGCTGTCTGAAACAACAGTGCTACCTGTCGGCACCGTCCCAGCGCCAGACAGCGAAGACGAGGAGGTCAGGGTGAGCGGAGCCGACACACCAAAGCACAGTTTGACTCCTTCTGTGGACTCCTCTTCATTCCCTGAAGTGAAAGAAGAGGAGCAGTCTCCAGAAGAGGCCCTTTTGCGAGGGTTACAGAGGACAGCTACAGACTTTTATGCTGAATTGCAGAATTCTACAGATTTAGGATATGCTAATGGAAATCTTGTGCATGGATCAAACCAAAAGGAGTCAGTATTTATGAGACTAAATAATCGTATTAAAGCCTTGGAGGTTAACATGTCTCTCAGTGGTCGCTATCTGGAGGAGCTCAGCCAGAGGTAAGCTTCGTACAAGTTGGCACAGCTGTCCACTTTGCACCATGAGGGAGGCAGCGGACTCAGACCTGTGACTGGAGGAGAGGATTGATTCCCTCATGATGTCATAGTAGTAGGCACCATTCTAGCTGGAGAGAAAATTGCTTGGGTGTTGATCAGTGACTTAAAGAGTTTATTTTCTTTCTTTCTTTTTTATTTTTCTGAAGTGAGAAGCAGGGAGGCAGAGAGACTACCGCATTTGTCTGACCAGGATCCACCCAGCATGCCCACTAGGGGGCGATGCTCTGCCCATCTGGGGTGTTGCTCCCTTGCAGAGGGAGCCAATTCTAGCGCCTGAGGCAGAGGCCATGGAGCCATCCTCAGCGCCCGGGCCAGCTTTGCTCCAATGGAGACTTGGCTGCAGGAGGGGAAGAGAGAGACAGAGAAAGGAGAGGGGGAGGGGTGGAGAAGCAGATGGGCGCTTTTCCTGTGTGCCCTGGCCAGGAACCGAACCCTGGACTTCCACACGCCAGGCCAACGCTCTACTGCTGAGCCAACCAGCCAGGGCTATTTTCTTTCTTAAATGTGGTGTAACACCTCTATTATTAGGTGAAGTTTGAATTATCTGTAACAGGTTTTTTGTTTGTTGCTCAACTTTAGCCACATTTACTGTTTTGATTCCCAGAGCATTCATAGGAAAAATTACAGTCTTTAGCTCTTATAGCTCTTAGTGGAACTAGACAAGTGAAGACCAGAGTGGACTGACTAGGTGGTTGGACATTTGCGCTCTGTCAGCAGCTGCTAGACCCGGGTTCTAGTTGTGATCATGGATGCTCTTCCCTCTTCCCTGCCAGTGGCCTGCTGGCGTGATTGTGCTGTGACTGAGGCCCCAGGCACTGTTCTCTAGTTTTTAAACCTATACACTCTTTTATCCTTTAAGTGTCCAATGTCTTTAGAGCTTCTTCGATATTTTGTAACTGCCTAGGCACTATGTGTCCAGAATGTCCACTCTTCTTAAATCAAAATGCTAATGAGAAGTCAGTAAGGTAGTCATTGTATCCTAAAAGTTTTATTTTTAATTTGTTGAAGAACCTCCATATTGTTTTCTGTAGTAATTGCAACAGTTAACATTCCTGCCAACAGTGTATACTCTCTTTTTTTCATGTCTTCATCAATGTGTGTTGTCTTTAAAAAAAATTTTTTTCCTATTGATTAGAGAGAGAAAGAAAGGGGGGAGTGTAAGGAGAGAGAGAGAGAGGGCATCAACTTGTTCCCTTAGATCCACTAATGGATTGCTTCTTTATGTGTCCTGACTGAGGATTGAACCCATGACCTCAGTGCACTGGGATGACTCTATCCACTGAACAACCCAGCCAGGGCCTATTTCTTTTTAATAATGACATTCTAACAGGAATGAGGTGATTATCTTATCATGGTTTTGAAATGCATTTCCCTGCTGATTAGTGATGTTGAGTACTTTTCATATCCCTGTTGGCTATCTGTGTATCTTCTTTTCTCTGCCCATTTTCAAATCAGATTGTTTGAAGACTTTACTATTCAGCTGTATGAGTTCTTTATATATTTTGGATATTAACCCTTTATGAGATAAATGATTTGCAAATACTTCCTCTCATTCCTCAGGTTGGCTTTTCATTTTGTTGATGATTTCCATTGCAGAAGCCTTATTAGTTTGATGTGGACCCACTTGTTTATTTTTGCTTTTATTACCTAGACTTTTATGTCAAATAAAAAAAACAAAACAAAATAACATCATGAATACCAGTGTCAAGATACTTACTGCCCATGTTTTCTAGGAGTTTTATGGCTTTAGGTCTTACATTCAAGTTTTTAATTCATTTTGAGTTAATTTTGAGTATGGTGTAAGATAATGGTTTAATTTTAGTCTTTTGCAAGTGGCTGTCTGATTTTACCAACTCCAGTTATAGAAAAGACTGTCTTTTCCCCATTGTATATTCGTGGCTCCTTTGTTGTAAAGCAGGGGTCTCAAACTCACGGCCCGCTGAACAATTTTGTGTGGCCCGCAGACTAATCCACGAAGTTCAAAATATTTTGGATAAAATTAAGTAAGCCTAGGGGCCTACTTGTATTTTTCATTTCTTCTAGCATCCTAGCTAGATATTAGCTTAGTTAACAGCAGTTGTGATGCGAACTACAGTTTCTGGTCGTTTTGTGACACTAAGTAAACTGCATGTACGATTGTGCTTGTTGTACTGATTTTTTTTTGTTTTTAACTGCAGTGAGAAAAGTGTTGCGTAACAGTTGCCTTTTGTAGACCTAGTGCGGCCCGCCGAACGGCTGTGATCTTGCTCTGCGGCCCACATGCTGAGTTGAGTTTGAGACCCCTGTTGTAAAGTAATTGACCATATATGCAACTGATAAGTCTTGTATAGCACTGAGACCTGTGCAATTGATACTGAGGTAGCAGATATGCAGGTGACCTCTTATTTTACCTATGATCATGGTCCTGTATCACATAGGCCTCTCGGTAAGAGTCATTTTCAGAAAAATGGATTTGTCTTATATGTTGAAATCAGAAGTGTGTTTTCAGTAATAAATTAATAAATAGGGAAATTAAAGCTAATTTAAATCAACTTTTTTTTTTTTTTTTTTTGGATTTTTCTGAAGCTGGAAATGGGGAGAGACAGTTAGACAGACTCCCGCATGCGCCCGACCGGGATCCACCCAGCACGCCCACCAGGGGCGATGCTCTGCCCACCAGGGGGCGATGCTCTGCTCCTCTGGGGCTTCGCTCTGCCGCGACCAGAGCCACTCTAGCGCCTGGGGCAGAGGCCAAGGAGCCATCCCCAGCGTCTGGGCCATCTTTGCTCCAATGGAGCCTTGGCTGCGGGAGGGGAAGAGAGAGGAAGGAGGGGGGGGTGTGGAGAAGCAAATGGGCGCTTCTCCTATGTGCCCTGGCTGGGAATCGAACCCGGGTCCCCCGCACGCCAGGCCAACGCTCTACTGCTGAGCCAACCGGCCAGGGCCTTAAATCAACTTCTTATTCCATAGGTACCGAAAACAAATGGAAGAAATGCAGAAGGCTTTCAATAAAACAATAGTTAAACTTCAGAATACTTCAAGAATAGCAGAGGAGCAGGTTGGTCATCTTCATGCCTTATTTACTTTTTATATAAATTTCCATTGAATTTTTAGACTTGCTGGTAAAGAAAATAAGTAATGTTGCTTTTCTTTCTCCCCTGGTAGCTAATGATTAAGCCTATTAATGGCATATTCAGGAAATTTATCTAGCTATTAGTATGGCTTTCTCCATCTCTGTCTTCCTCTCTCACTAAAATCACTAAATAAAAATTAAAAACAAAACATGTATTTGGTAAAGTAACTATTTTGCATATTGTTGGCTATATGGTGGTGTATACATCATGGGACCCATATTATCTTGAAAAGTAATTTATTAACTTATGTTAGACTGTATTCTATGTGACACTAGTGAGTGGCAAATGGGTTTTTTGGAGGAGGCAGGGGAGGTGGTTTGAATGGTCTCAGATTCTTGAAGTTTTTAAAATTATTTCTGTTAAGTGTTTACAATATTCATTCATTAGGAGCTTTCCTTATTAGAACTCCCCCTCTCTACCACCCAAGGGACTTAATAGTTTTCTAGATTATTTTACTTGAACTCATTGGATAGCTCGAGTACAGATGAAACACGAAGGAAGTAACACCTGTTCCTTTACCGTAGGACCAGCGGCAGACGGAGTCCATCCAGTTGCTGCAGGCGCAGCTGACCAACATGACCCAGCTCGTCTCCAACTTGTCCGCAGCAGTAGCAGAGCTGAAGCGTGAGGTACCTGTTGTCGCTGGCAGTGTAGACGACGCATAGCTAGCACTTGTCACAAAACGGGCTTGCTAAGAATATGATTTCTAAGAACTGAACAAAACCAAGTTGGTGTTTATACGGAACTTTTCAGAGCACCAGAATTGGCATTGTAAAGTTTGGAAATACGTATATTATCATAAGCTTTTGGAAAAATGGCTTTCATAGTTTAGATCTTACCTACAATAGTCATGAAGCCGTTCTTTTTGGCCTTTGGCAGACCATTGATAGGTGCAACACACACTTCATTTTTAGTTCCAAAAGGTTTATGTTGCTTAACAAAGTAAAAGTTTTATTTAGTAAGCATTTATTGAGCAGCCAGTATACATAAGGCATGCGCTGTGCCGTCCCAGGTTGGGACCTGCAGCGGTAAGAGTCCTGGGGGAGAGGGGAGACGGGCAGTAAACGTGGGAAGGCAGTGTTGTAGAGAGCAAGATGTGGGTGTGTGGAGGGCAGTGGGAAGGGGTGCTGCGTTAGCCAGGGTGGTGCTGGAAGGCTTCTCGGAGGAGGCGGCCTTAGAACTGAGTGCTCACCAGGGATTCATCACCCAGAGGCTGGGTCAGAGCACACCTGTTAGCAGATGAACTCGGCCAGAGGACCCACTGTTAGAAACGGTGTGATTGGCTCAGGTGCAGGAAGTGAGTCAGAGAATGAGGGGAAGAACAGCACAGGGTACTGGCAGTGGCCCAGTCATTGAAGCCTCTGTAGGCGAGCTAGAGTTGAATTTTATCCTAATCATTGGCAAGTCTTATGTGAAGAAGTGACATGGATCGTCTCATGGACGGCCCTGTGGCCCTTGGGAACAGCAAGAGCAGGCATGGGGAGATGGAGGCAGGGGCAGCAGCCAGATGGGGGATGTTGGCCTGACTGGGACGTTAGCTCCTGTGGAGAACAGTGAAGGTGTTGAACTCAGGGTGCAGTTAAAGGAGAAGGTCAAGGCTAAGCACAGGGCACAGCGCTCTCTGCACTTGTGTCAGAGCTTTTCTGTAGCTCAGGCGGTTGCAGTGAGTTGGGGGGACAAGAAGAGATATTGTGGTTTGGAAGCACAAAAAAAATGTTTAAAGCAGCTTGTATTTGAAATCCCACTGTTTTTCCGAGCATGCTCTTGACGTGTTACTATTTTCCCCTCGTCCTGTCTCAGGTTTCGGACCGGCAGAGCTATCTCGTTATCGCTCTGGTCCTCTGTGTGGTCCTAGGCCTGATGCTTTGTATGCAGCGGTGTCGGAACGCCTCTCAGTTTGATGGAGATTACCTTTCAAGACTGCCTCAAAATCATCAGTATCCAAGTCCCAAAAGGTAATGTCAGCATTATATTTCAAAGTCTTTTTTACTATCTTTTTTATATTTTTGAGAAATTTGGGCAAATAAAAGAACATGGTGATCATTTCTTTCTCCATATGATTATCTTGAAACCAAAACGTTAAAAACATCATTAGAACTAATGAGATGGTTCTATGCCTGGAAGGTTCTATGGACTGTAACAGAGAAAACACTAATAGTAAGTGCATAAAACCCTTGAAGTGTTTTGCTTGTGAAAGACTTGAATGTGGGACTCAAAGGGGAGAGAAATAGGTATTTTAATATTGCACTTTTTAAGAGAATGATTTTTACATTTTTTTGCACGTATTAGCAATAACTGCACTGTCACCTTAGAGAGTATTCCTTTGTGGCATGTACAGTTCTCAGTAGCTTCCGCCTAGCCCCACCTATGGAGTGCATTCTGTGTAGCTTACTCACTGTGCACTGTTGATTTTTCTTCATGTGTTAGGTGCTTCTCTTCCTATGACGATATGAATTTGAAAAGAAGAACGTCATGCCCACTCATCAGATCCAAGTCGCTACAGTTAACTGGCAAAGAAGGTACATTTTTGTGGATATGCTTCTGTGTGTGTATATATACATATATATATGTGTGTGTGTGTGTGTGTGTGTGTGTGTGTGTGTGTGTGTGTATATTTGTAAACGACCATCAGCAGCAAATAATGGGTGTAGTCAAATCCCCCTTGTCATTTCACACTTTGTATCTGTCTCTGCTATCTATCTGGAAAGCTCAGAGGGTGGGAGGGGCCGAGGTCAGGGAGCCATTGGTAGCTTTGCCCGCGCTCCTGTTTAGAACTATTTCTTTTTAGAAAGGGATGTTTGAGGCAGTTCCCCAGATACAGAAAACGTGATTGTGCTCCCTTAGTATCCTGTGCTTATCTGCTTCCTCTTCCTGTATAGGTAGGACTCCTTTTGTCTCTAGGTTAGGACTGTGGAACATTTCTGAAAAAAATCCAGCCTTTCTCTTTTCTAAAGCTCAGAATCTGTAATAGCGTTCCATTAGCTAACACTCAAGGAATGCTTAAATTTCAATGAATGTGTACTAAGTGGCTTTCTTATATCAGTACTTTTATAAGTAGTGCTTTAATTTGTGCTTATTAAGACTTTATCCTCACAGCGATATTAAAATAACCAAACTAATTATGCATTTCAATTAGAAGTGCTTTCTTAATCATAGCCCTTAATATATTGGTACAGTTCCTTCTGTTGCTAATTTATTGAGTATTTTTATTATGAAAGGATGTTGAATCTTGTCAGATGCTTATTTTGGAACAGTTGAGATGATCGTGTGGTTTTTGTTCTTTATTCTGTTAATGTGGTACATTACATCGATTGATTTTCATATGCTGAACCATCCTTGTATTCTAGGAATAAATCTCACTTGATCATGGTGTGTAATCCTTTTAATGTGTTGTCGATTTCATTTTGCATCGATATTCATCAGGGACATTGTTCTATAGTTTTTTTGTAGTGCTTTTGTCTGGCTTTGGTATCCTGGTAATGCTAGCTTCATAGAATGAGCTTGGAAGTGTTTCCTTCAAATTTTTGGAAGCATTCCAAGAGGATTGGTGTTAATTCTTTTTTAAGTGTTTGGTAGAATTCTTTGGTGGAACCATACAGTTCTGAGCTTTAGTTTGTTGAGAGGTTTTTGATTACTAATTCAATCTCCTTCACTATTGATGATCTGTTTATGTGTTTGGTATTTTGTGACTCAGTCTTGATAAGTATGTGTTTCTGGGATTTTATCTGTTTTTTCTAGGGTTCCGATTTGTTGGAGTGCAGTTCTTAGTAGGCTCTTACAATCTTTATTTCTGTGGCATTGGTTATAACGTCCTATGTCTTATTTTTATATAATGCTTAGTACTTTGTACAGAGTTGATATACATTAATACAGAATTGGCAAATTACTTACTTTCTTGTCTCATTAAGCATTTGAAGCTAATAACTGGATTTGGATGATCCAAGCTTATTTACATTATTTAATTTATTGTAAGCTTTCTTGTCTTAGTGTCTTCTCTCTCCTCTTCCAAGTTTACACTTTGATTTGCAATTCTATCACTTGTGTTGACTGGTTAGGTAGACCAAAATTGTTTTGATGTTTGTGACACATTTTATTGTGAAATATAAGTGATATATTTTAAAAGTTCACAAAATGAAAATGCACAATTCATCAAGTAAATCTGAAGTGAATTCCTTTGTAACTGACATCCAGCTGAAGGAGGAGAACAAAGCCAACTCTCTTCTTCCACAGCTGACTATCTTGACTTGAAATAATCATAAAGTTTAATTTCTTAATAGTTTTACCATCAGTGTTTGGCTTCTTCAACAAAATAATTTGAGTCTTGCCTGGTTTTGAGCTTTTGATAAAGGGAATACCATACAGGGGTGGGCAAAAGTAGGTGTACAGTTGTTCATATGGAATGTATAATAAAAGAATAAACTGTGTGGGCAGTGGACAATTGGCTCAGTGGTAGAGCGTTGGCCCAGCATGTGAAAGTCCCGGGTTCAATTCCTGGTCAGGGCACACAGAAGAAGCAACCATCTGCTTCTCCACCCTTCCCCCACTTCTCTCTTTCTTCCTCTACCGCAGCCATGGTTCAGTTGGAGCAAGTTGGCCCTGGGCTCTGAGGATGGCTCCATGGCTTTGCCTCAGGAACTAAAATAGCTCAGTTGCCTGAGCAGTGGAGCAGTGGCCCCAGATGGGCAGAGCATCTGTGGGTAGGGGCATTGCTGGGTGGATCCCAGTTAGGGCGCATGTGGAGTCTGTTTACCTCTCTGCCTCTCACTTAATAAAAAATAAACTGTGTTTGCATACTCACAGCTGTCCACCAGCTTTGTGTGCCCCGTATGTGTTCTGTTTTATTGTCTTCAGCATTCTGTTGGTTAGAATCACATATGTGACCACATTCCATTTTCAGGATTACGTAGTAGTTCAGAAACCAACTAAATCACAATGTATTTACCTACTTTCCTGTGGCTTAAAGTTTGGGGCTCTCACAAGAAATGCTGCTGTAAGCATTCCTTTGTTTGCATACTGGAACATAGTTGCATGAGTTTCTCTAGGAATATTAATTTCCTAGATGTGGAATTGCTGGGTTGTATAGGGTATGCTTATCTATGTTGCAAGGTAATGGCAGACTTTTCCAAAGTGGTTTTAACTGTTTATGCTTCCTCCACTGCTATGAGAATTTCCATTATTCTACATTCTTGCAGAGAGACACTTAGATTTGTCAAGTTTTAAAGTGTTTATTAACCTCATTGCAGTTGTAATATGCGTTGATCCAATAGCTAATGAGGTTGACTGTCTTTACCAATGCCTTTTATTCTTAGCTATTATTTTTCTCCACAAAAACTACCTCTACGTCATTCTCTTTTAGAATCTCCATTTAATTAAATGTGTTAGTTCTTCTCACTGTACCCCCTTTGTCTCCTAAACTCCTCCTGTTTCCCTTCTTTTGCTTTTCTATGATTTCTTGGGTGATTTCTTCTGACCTGTTCTCCAGGCCATCCATTCTTCAGCTCTCTGTATCGTCTGCAGTTAAATTCAGCCATTGACTTTTAAGTTTCAGTTATCTTCCATTTCTAGGGGTCCTATTAGTATTTTTTTAAACATCCAGGTCCTTTTGTTTTATTTCTTGAGGATATTTTCAAGCATGTTTTTATTTAAATACAGTAAGTGTAAACTGCATTTATAGATATGTTTGCTAATTCTAATATCTTAACTTTTACAAAGTCTGTTCATTAATTGTCTTCGGAGACTCGCTCAAGGTGCTTTCATAGCTCTGTGTGTGTGGTTGCCTGTGTGCCAGTCCTTCTCTTTGAAAAATGTTTGTAGGGACAGTGTGCAGGCTAGAATGGAGGTTCTTATTCCAGAGAGAATTTGTGTTAGCTTTACATTCAGGAAAACTTGACATTCATGGCCTAATGTTTGTGGGACCACCCAGTGATGGGAATTTGGACCCATGGTCCCTGCATGGGTTTATTCATTCTCCAAGGGTCTAGTCCTTTGCAGCCCCAGCTTACTTTTGAGGGGACCTCACAGACTTGGCATGGGCCCTGAGGTTTGTTGCTGCCCTGTTCCTTATGTTGCCATCAGGACTGAAGTTCCCATGTTCTTTATTGGCAGGTGCTCTCAGGGCAGAAATGATTTCTGTGGTCCATTGCACTTTGGGGATTCCTGCTTCTTCTTTAGTATCGGCCTGGGGATTTGCTTACTGAGATTGGCAGCTTTTGAATGCTTTTAGTGATAAAAATCCATCATATTCAGTTGCTTTCATTGGAGGGTTGATCTGAATAATGCTAATACCCATTCCAAAAGAAGCCATTTTATTTTTAAAAATAATTTGAATGAGATTAGTAATCTGATAGAAATGACTGGACGAATAGTTGGATATTTTTATATATTTGATGACCATCCTAACAAATTTCTAGAACATAATGTAAAATACAATTGTTGACTCATAATATTAATAAATCTCTGGTATCTGAAGTTTTTGTTTTTTTGTTTTTGTATTTTTCCGAATTTTTCTGAAATGAGAAGCGGGGGAAAGGGGCAGGCAGACAGACTTCCTCGTGCGCCTGACCGGGGTCCACCCAGCATGCCCACCAGGGAGCGATGCTTGGCCCCTCTGTGGGCATTGCTCCACTGCAATCTGAACCATTTTAGCATCTGACGCGAAGGCCATAGAACCATCCTCAGCGCCTGGGCCAACTTTGCTCCAGTGGATCCTTGGCTGCGGGAGGGGAGGAGAAAGATAGAAAGGAGAGGGGGAGGGGTGGAGAAACAGATGGGCGCTTCTCCTGTGTGCCCTGGTTGGGAATTGAACCCAGAACTTCTATATGCCAGGCTGATGCTCTACCACTGAGCCAGCTGGCCAGGGCTGGTATCTGAAGTTTTATAGTGTATTTTCTGCTTATACACTTCTGCCTTGGTCACACCGTGGATCATTTTACCTTAAGGTTTTCACCAGGGCCAGTGTCTCAGCCCCTCTTGTGTATGTGAGTTTATCTGGTCTAGAGCTGTATTGAATGTGCTTAAAGTAATGGAAATTTAGGAACCTAAACCTAAAACTAATATTTCTAATTTACTCACCACGCTGAAAATGTTTCTTTATTATTGTTTGGTCACTTACATTGCATGTTCCAGCAGATTTTAGGTTTTGGAATTCATCATTTTGATTATAGTAAATCATAGTAATAAACAATTAGAACAATCTTAGATCTGTTTTTGTTTTTGCATTCATCTGACTTTGATACGCGGCCACAGCTTGTTGCACAGTGTTAACCCACCTCTAACATGGTGTAGAGTTTAGTCTTTTAGGGAAATGTTCAGATGATCTATGGGGTGGGAATTAGCTTACTGGTGATGTGTTCTCTCAGGTAAGAGGGGAGGACTGGGCCCAGTGAAGGATCCTGACTGGGCCGACAGCCAGCCGGGGGCAGAACTGAGGATGTTATTTGAATGTGACCAATCAAGCCCAAAATATGAATGTACTATATCTCCCATCTGTTGCTCTTGGCTTACTAACTTAAAGTGTATGAATATGTGGTTAACCTGGTATAAATATAAATTTGTTGGTTGTATAAGGAAATGTCCCTAGGCATAATATATTTTTGTTGTTTTTAATCTTAGTAGAATCTACTTTACATCTGCTTTTTTTCTTCCTTGTAGTAGACCCAAATGCTTTGTACATTGTAGAACCCCTCAAGTTCTCTCCAGAAAAAAAGGTAATATTTTGTTTCTTTTTAAGTGTATTACTGTGTTATATGGTAACAGATGAAGAAATGGGTTAAAAGGTTTAATATAACCTTTAAGTGTCCTTAAACGTACTGTTCCTTTCAGCCATGGTAATGATATAAATAAATGTTGACAGGGGTAGCAAACTATGCCCCATAACCCATACCTGGTCTGTGTCTTATTTTGTATAAACCTGGAGCCATTTTTAAAGGCTTGTAAAATAAAAAGAGTACGCTAGACAGAGAGCATGCGCTGCAGATCCTGAGATAGATGGCAGGTGTGGGAAGGCTCCTGTCCCCGGGTGGGTGCTCGTTGCTTGGTATCTCTGTGCGTCAGGACAGTGCAGTGCAGCCTGCCACCCTCACAGCGGCTCTTTTTTAGTGAGAAAAGTGACACTCAGAATGTTTGTCTTCTTTACATGACCAGCTCCCCAGATGACCAAACTCAGAATATTCTTAGGCTCATTTGGTTCTGAAGCCTCTGCTTTTTCCATTCTGCCTCTCAAAGTACATTATACTCGTTTTGATCAGAGGTGATTGTAGGCGAAGGAACATGGCCTAGACAGTGTTTTCAACTGCCAGTCCACCAGAAATCTCGTGCAAGTCGGTGGGAGAGGGAACCACCCTGATACGTATAGAGGTCATAGACCCAGCGGTCTTAGTCGGATTTGCTTATGTTAGGGGGATTTCTGCCTTAGCAGTCCCCGAAATAATTCTCCTATTTTCACCAGTCCCCAAGTGTAAGAAGTTTGAAAGCCACTAGCCTAGGATGCATTTGCAGCTTGGCCACTTACTGTGTGGTGACTTGTGCAGGGACCCAAAACCAGGGATACAATCGTCTCCTTTCAGGTAAGTAAGATACACAGGAAAGCAATTAATATAATATCTGGTGCATCCTAGGTATTTAGGTGTGAGTTAGAAACCCCAACTCTATATTTAGAGGCGGCAGGCGAGAGTTTTTATTGAGTAGCACTTAATAAAGAAGGTGACGGCACCTTGCAGAACGTAGCACTGTTTTACTTTTCACCAGGAGGTGGTGCTAGCCTTCCATTAGCTCAGCTTCCTAGCTGTGCGGTCAGGTGGTCAGGTAGCTGACTGTCGGAGGCCTGACTCCTGCCCCTTCTCTTGCTCACCTTACAGAAGAAGCGCTGCAGGTACAAAGCAGAGAAAATCGAGAACCTGAAGCCCGCAGAGCCCTCGCACCCTGTGGCCAATGGAGACATCAAAGGAAGGAGGCCCTTCACGAACCAGAGAGACTTTTCTAACGTGGGAGAAGTGTATCACTCTTCATATAAGGGCCCCCCGTCTGAGGGCAGCTCGGAGACCTCGTCACAGTCGGAAGAGTCTTACTTCTGTGGCATTTCAGCTTGCACGACTCTGTGCAACGGACAGTCTCAGAAATCCAAAACTGAGAAGAGAGCTTTGAAGCGAAGACGCTCTAAAGTCCATGACCAAGGAAAGCTGTTAAAAACTCTGATACAGACTAAGTCAGGCTCGTTGCCGAGCCTGCATGACATCATCAGAGGCAACAAAGAGCTCACCGTGGGGACGTTTGGTGTGACGGCAGTCTCGGGACATATCTAGAATTCACTGACCTTTTCATACTGGAGACTTTTTGTTATTCTTTAAAGAACAGTCTGTGGTATTTGAAGGGTTTGCGGGAGGGAAAAGTATTAATGGGGAAAGTATTCAGAAATTATAGATTCTGCCTTTTTAAAAATAAGCGGGGTTGTCAGTCAACCTCGATGAATGAGCCGCAGTTCTACAAGGCTGATCACTTCCTACAGGGACAGTGGTGGACGTTTTGTCAGTATGTTTTTTCACAGATTAATTCCTGGTGATTTGGAAGCCCAGTTCTTTGGGTGGGGTAGGAATGGAAGCCTAAACCTCTTCCTGTAGCTTTGTTCCTATTTCTTGCACCTTCCATATTTATGTGCCTTTTGTCTATTTATAATGCCACTGGAAGAGGAGGGGGACTTGTTCTGTCGTTTGATTTCTTTTCTAACAGTTAGTTGTTTGAAGCTGCAAACACTACAAGGCTTTAAGGTGATCTGCTCCTGAAGTCCAGTTAGTCCGACGTGAGTCCAACAGTGTAGAGAGCCCACAGACGTGGCAGCCAGACCTCTGTTCAGCAAGCTCACCTGCAGCACACTTGCTGGAGTTCTTAAAGTCTGTTTTTAAGTAAATGGTGACGCTGTTAAATGTTATTTTCATTTAATTTATTCACACTAGTTTTCTTTAGTTATTAACGAGGAAAACTAAACTACAAGATCTTTTCTTAAATGACTGGTATTTGCAAATAAATTTTTTATAAATTCACCTTTAAACACATGTAAACACTTGTAAACGTTCTCTGTAGCTACATTACATTTTAAACATTCACAGTAGGCCCCAGTCCTCCAGGAAACGTGAAGGTTTGTCAGACAAGCCCAGGTCTCATGCGCCCTGGGCACTCAGTGACAGAACCAGCTGCTGGCTTTGTCGAGCCTGGTCGAGTTGGTCAAGTCCACGGGCTGTTAGTCCTTGCTGTTTGCTTTGTATTGGCTACAGATGTGCAGAGGTACATGTGTGATGTCTATGTGTCTGTCTTTGTTTTGTCCTTTTATTTTTTATTTTTTGTCCCTGTATTTCTTTAATTGGTAGCGACTGTCTTTGAGTAAAATGATTTCTTTGTATGTGTTTGTACAGTAGTGAGTGAAAGTGGAAAGTTTCTTTTTGAAAGGGAGAGATTTGACCAGTTTGTGTTGTCAGACTTAAGTTATAACTTATTGAGCACTTTTAGTAGTGACTGTGTTTAAACTTGTCTAATCCCTGTCAGGGGTATTGTTTGTAATGTGAGTTATTTAAAGCCTCTTTTGTTTGTTTGAGTTGCTGCTTTAGATGAACTGTGTTTTAGGTGATGGACATTTTGTTCCTGTCTGTACACTCAGCCATTCAGAGCGCGAGGCCTGGTGGCACTGAAGCCGCCGGGACATCCGGCTGGAAGCAGAGTCTGGCCCCTGTCCCACGCCCGGCGCCCTTCAGCGGCGCCCTGCGGAGGCGGCACCGGTGTGGAACCGCGGAGTCGTAGTGCCGTTAGAAACTGTGAATTTCCAAATAAATCTGAACACTTGTCTTTATTAACTACTGCCTCTTCCGTTCTTTGAAGGAGAACTTAGAATTTGTTACTCCGAACACAGATTTTAAGCTGTTGCCACTTAAGAAAACCCAAGTTCATCAGCATCCATAACTGGTCCCGTCTCAGCCAACTGTACACTGACTGAACTTGCATTGGAAAGCTATCCATGTAATTTAAGCAGTTCATTTTATAAGGCTTATACAGAAAAACAGTCCTCTGTTCTCTGCCATGACAGCCCACCCTCCCCCACCGAGGGTGCCCTCCCCCACCTGCAGCTGGTCCCCATTACTGTGCGTACTCCACCCTGGCTGACTGTCCAGTGCTAGGCGTGTCCCCGATGTGAGTATGTGAACTTGTAGGCCCGAATGTGAAATACATACACACACACATATTTGTTAGTCTCATTGAACACATATATTTATGTATTTAAAAAATACTGCTTTTTATTAAACTACATTTCCTAGAAGAAAGTTATTAAAAAACCTCATGCTTTTCCATAACTTCTTCATTTGAAAACTTTCAAATCCATAGGAGAGTTGAGCACCCGTATACCTCCGCCCAGATTCAAGTTAACATTTTGGGGGTTTTGTGTGTGTAATGTTTTTGTGTGCATATATACCACACATTTTTGGGGGTGGTAGGGGAGAACCATTTGAAAATTAGTTGGGACATCATAACCTTTCCTCTCTAAATACCCGAGCAAGTATTTTCTAAGAATCAGGACATTCACCTACAATGGCTACAATACTAGAATCATACCCAATTTAACTTCCATGGTCAATCCTTAACGTTACTCCTTTGCAAACACCTACAACTTTGTCGCCCCCGTCTTGCTGTGATGTCCTTGCTGGGCAAGAGGTCGGCCCTGGATAAGTCCCCCTTCCTGCCTACTGTGCATGTGCACCCACAGACTGCCCCAGGCCAGGGAGGATGACCAGGACTGTTCTCACTTCAGTTTGCGGTTTAGTGATCTCAAGTAGGCTGCTGCTCAAGTAGATTGCTGCTGGCCATCACAGTCAAGATGCTGTCTCCTATCCTGACGCGTGGCTGATGACCTCATTTCCCAGAGCACAAAGAGAAGTAATCAAAGGCTGTTGAAAGCTTCCACCTACCAGTCTCTGTCCACATGACTGGCCTTTCCTCCTGCCTCTGGGTAACTGTCTGCTCGGTAAGGCCGGTGGCTCTATGGTGGCCTGATCTCATGCCTGATTTCACCTCTCTGAAGACATTGCCTCATTTTCTCTCCTGCGCTATTATTCCCCCCTTTCAAATAGATCAGTCTCTCAGAAACTGTTACTTCTTCTAGGTGTGAACTCTCTTGGCCCCACCTCTCCCTCCACCTGTACTGCCTCTCTCTGCTCCACTGGACAGCCACTCTGTCAAGAGTCAACGAACAAAATGAACTAACAAAACTGAAGCAGATTTAGAGATAGAGCAGATTGACAGCTCTCAGAGGGGAGGATGGTTGGGGGGCTGGGTGGAAAAGGTGAAGGGGTTAAGAAAAAACTCGGGCACAGACAGCATTGTGGGCATCACAGGAGGGAAGGATGGGTGAGGGAGATAGATGAGGGTCAAGGGGTCAATAGTGACCAAAGGAGACAACAATGGGATAGCAAACACAATGGAAGATGCAGATGATGTGTTATGGAGTTGTGCAAGTGGAACCTATGTAATTTTATTCGCCGATGTTACCCCAGTAAATCCAGTTAGAAAAATAGTGTTCCTGACAGGTGACCATTGCAACACAATTTTTAGGTATAATAAAATTTTGTTTCATATAACCTTTCTGTGGGAACTGTTGCAAAACAGAACTGCAAAACCCGTTACTGTATATTTAAAGTCAATTAGAAATGTCAGCATATTCAGGGATATTTGACTCTGATTTCTTGGTTTCAATTATCTTTTTTTATTTTTTTTTTCCGAAGTTGGAAACGGGGAGGCAGTCAGACAGACTCCTGCATGCGCCCAACCGGGATCCACCCGGCATGCCCACCAGGGGGTGATGCTCCACCCATCTGGGTCGTTGCTCTGTTGCAACCAGAGCCATTCTAGTGCCTGAGGCAGAGGCCACAGAGCCATCCTCAGCGCCTGGGCCAACTTTGCTCCAATGGAGCCTTGGCTACAGGAGGGGAAGAGAGAGACAGAGAGGAAGGAGAGGGGGAAGGGTGGAGAAGCAGATGGGCGTTTCTCCTTTGTGCCTTGGCCGGAAATCGAACCTGGGACTCCTGCACGCCAGGCCGACGCTCTACCACTGAGCCAACTGGCCAGGGCCTCAATTATCTTTTTAATAAAATAATAGCTTAAAAGAAAAGATACTACCTTCAGCATCCATTTCTTGCCGTTGGTTCTTGACCTCACACCAATCAGATGATTGACCTCAGGTATTGAAACTGGCTTTGTCCTGCACAGCACTGACTGCAGGTTGCTAAAACCTACGAGCGATTCTCAGCTCACCTTGACCCCTCCGCAGCAGTGACCTCAGCCAATCACCCTCTTGCTGCGACACTTGGCTTTGGGGCACCACAGCTCCTTCAACAATGGTGACTTGTTGTTGGTCTCTTACTCTTCTGCCCTCTCCTAATGTTGGGGTGTCCTGAGGCTGAGTTCTAAGACCTCTACTTTGTATTCACCCATTTCTGTGGTGACTACTCTCATTTTTGTTATAACTCAGTTTCAGGATTAAAAACACATGATTAAGTTTATTGGGGTGAAATTGGTTAACTTAAACCATACAGGTTTCAAGCATACAACTCAACATCATCAGCACACCGCACTGTGCGGCCAGCGCCCAAAGTAATGTCCTCCTGTCCCTGTCTGTCCCCCTTTGCCCTCTTACTCCCACCCCCTTTCCCTTACCACACTGTTGACTCTATGCTATATATATATACATTTTTTTTCTTAATCCTTTTACCTTTTTTTCACCCAGGCCCCAACCCCTCTTCCTTCTGACAGCTGTCAATCTGTTCTCTGATCTATGCTTCTGTTTCTATTTTGTTTGTTAAATTATTTCATTCATTACATTCTCTATATAAGTAATATCATGTTATTTGTCTTTCTCTGACTGGCTTTTTTCACTTAGCATAATGATCTCCGGTTCCATCCATGCTGTCAGAAAAGGTAAGACTGCCTTCTTTTTTATGGCCGTGTAGTATTCCATTGTGTGAAAGTACCACAGCTTTTTTACTGCTTATCTGTAGCCAGGCATTTGGGCTGTTTCCAGATCTTGGCTATTGTGTAGATGACGCTGCAGGGGACATAGGGGTACATATGGTCTTTCAAGTTAGTATTTTGGGTGTCTTCAGATATATTTCCAGAAGTGGGATGACTTAAGTCAAAAGGCAGTTCTGTTTTTAATTTTTTGAGGAAACTCCATACCGCTTTCCACTGTGGCTGCATCAATCTGCATCCCCACCAACAGTGCATGAGAGTTCCCTTTTCTCCACACCCTCGCCAGCACTTGTTTGTTGATTTATTGATAGTCTGACAGGTGTGAGGTGGTATCTCTTTATGGTTTCAATCTGTGTCTCTGATGATCAGTGACGTTGAGCATCTTTTCATGTCTGTTGGCCATCTGTATGTCTTCTTTGGAGAAGGGTCTTTTCAGGTTCTTTGCCCATTTAGTAATTGGATTGTTTTCTTGGGGTTGAGTTATATAAGTTCTTGATATATTTTGGAGATTAATCCCTTATCAGATGTACCATTGGTGAATGTGTTCTTCCATTCAGAGGGTTGCGTTTTCATTTTGTTAATGGTTTCCTTTGCCATGCAAAAGCTTTTTAGTTTGCTGTGGTCCCATTTGTTTATTTTTCCATTGCCCGACCAGATATATTGGCAAAAATATTGCTATTAGAAATGTCTGAAATTTTACTACCAATATTTTCTTTTAGGATTTTTATGGTTCCTCAACTTACATTTAAGTCTTTAATTCATTTTGAGTTTATTTCTGTGTATGGTGTAAGTTGGTGGTCTGGTTTCATTGTTCTGTTGCATATATCTGTCTAATTTTCCCAACACCATTTTTTTAATAGACTGTCTTTACCCTCTTGTATGTTCTTGTCTCCTTTGTCAAATATTAATTTGACCATAAATGTGTGGGTTTATTTCTGGGCTCTCTAGTCTGTTTCATTGATGTGTATACCTGTTCTTATGCTAGTACCAGGCTGTTTTGATTACTATGGCTGTGTAGTATATTTTTGCTATCAGGTAGTATGATACCTCCAAATTCTTACTCAAGATTGCTGAGGCTATTTTGGGTCTTCTGTGGTTCCATATAAAATTTTTGCAATATTTGTTCTAATCCAGATCTGTGAGATACACCATTGGTGTTTTAACAAGAATTATGTCGAATCTGTAGATTGCGTTGGGTAGTATGAACATTTTAATGATGTTAATTCTTCCTGTCTACGAATAAGGTATGTGCTTCCACTTACTTGTATTTTCCTCGTTTTTCTTCTTCAATATCTTTCCAAGTACAGGTCTTTTACCTCCTTGTTTAAATCTTATTTTTTTTCTTTTTTGTTGCAATAGTAAATGGGGTTTTCTTAATTTCTCTTTCTGATAGTAGTTCATTGTTGGTGTATAAAAATGACAATGATTTCTGAATATTAATTTTGTGTCTTGGTAAGTTACTGAGTTATTAGTTCTAGTAGGTTTTTGGTGGCATCTTTAGGGTTTTCTATGTGTCATGTCATCAGTGATGAATGACAGTTTTACTTCCTCTTTTCCAGTTTGGATGCCTTTTATTTACGTATTTATCTATTTGCCTGATTGCTGTGGCTAGGACTTCCAGTTCTGTGTTGAATAAAAGTGGTGAAAGTTAACACCCTCTCTTGTTCCTCATCTTAAGGGAAACACTTGTTTTTTTCCTATTGAGTATGATGTTGGTTGTGGGTTTGTCATATATGGCCTTTATTACGTTGAAGTATGTTCCCATATTCCCACTTTGATGAGAGCTTTTACCATAAAAGGTGCTGGATTTTATCAAACGCTTTTTCTGCATCTATTGATATGATTATGTGATTTCTCTTTTTTTAAGTGAGAGGAGGGTAGATAGTGAGACTCCCGCATGTGCTCAGACCAGGATCCACCCAGTAACCCCCATTTGGGGCCTATGCTCTCCCCATCTGGGGCTGATGCTTGGAACTGAGCTACTTTAGTGCCTAAGGCAGAGGCTCCATGGAGCCATCCTCAGCATCCAGGGCTGATGTGCTTGAATCAATCAAGCCACGGCTACAGGAGGGGAAAAGAGGGAAGGGGGCGGGGAGAAGCAGAGAGTCACTTCTCCTGTGTGCCCTGACCAGAAACCAAACCTAGAACTTCCACATGCTGGGTCGACACTACCACTGAGTCACCCATCCAGGGCCAATTATGTGATTTTTATCCTTCATTTTGTTTATGTGATGTACCACGTTTATAGATTTGCAAATATTGTACCAGCTTTGCATCGCCAGAAAAATCCCATTTAATTATGGTGAATGATATTTTTAATATATTACTAGATCTGGTTTGCTAATATTTTCCTAAAGATTTTAGCATCTCTGTTCATTAGGGATATTGGCCTGTTGAGGATTTTCTATTTCATTCCATTGATCTATCTTTTGCGAAGCTGATACTTACTGTGGGGTGGTCAGCAATGGGGGAAGGTCACATAAGACACCAGACCCAGGAACTTGGCTAGGACCGCCCACACTCATGCGCACCAAAAGAAACTTCCCAGGAGTCCTTTGGAAAAGAGCGACCGTCTGCCAGCCAGTGAGATTTCACCACGTCATATTAGCTTGACCACCCTAGAGACCCTTTAAATATCCCTCATGCGGGTCACCCTATGCGACTTCCCTGGCTTCTGTCCTCGGGACCAGGGAACATCATTGGGCGAGATGCGCTGTACTAAATAAAGCCTTTACTATTCCACACTTCATGGTTACGCCCCTTCATTTTTCCTTGGCGGGAAAAATACCTTACATTTGGTGCCGAAACCCAGGAGGAGTCAGAAGTCCACAAAGACCGCTCCTCTCCCCTTCCCCTCCTGGAAAGAACCAGGACCTCCAACTTTGCACTCACTTTGGCACACAGTGCAATAAGTCCCCTGCCTCCAGCCTCCCCTCAGTTCTTTCTGTTGAGACTCCCTGTCCGAAACCTCAGCTGCATCAGGGACCTCTTTCCATTCCGAGTGCGCGTGTGCCTGTGGAGACTCCCGAGCACATCCACTTTCCCTATCCGTCAGGTGGCCAGAGGTTGAGTTGTGGGATGCCAATTCTCAACTCTGACCACTTTGAGGACTGAGGGCGGCCGTTGGGGCACAGGAACCTAAACCTAATTCCAACACACTCCTGGAGTTAGTTGCCTTATCCGAAATCTCTCCCTCCTTGAAGAAGAACAGTTTCTTCTTTAAGAACCTGTTAAAGACCAGGTAGCCTCCTGAAGGGACTTTCGGTTTTAACACCCTCACCAATTTAACTATCTCCAAAAGAACTGGAAACTGGTTGGAGATCCCTTACATTCAGGGCTTCTAGTTATATTTGCGCTCCTGTCCTAATCTCTGTGCCACCTGCTACATGGCGCAGACCCTTTTTGGCCAGAGAAACTTCACCTAAACCCTCAGCTCCTGATCTTTCCTCCTTTGCTGACCCCTAACTCTCTCCCCCTCCTGCCTGACCCCCAGGGGCGCCCCTCTCTCGGGACCCCTCTCTGGTCCCTCTGTGGACCTCTTCGCTCGGGTCTCTTTCCTCCAAGAGCCCCCTCCCTTCCCTTCGCAGGATCCTGTTTCTCATTCACCTGCAAATACCAGTCTCTCTTTCTCCTCCCCTGCTGGCCAGGGGCCCCTCCCTTCTCCTCTGTGTTCTTAAGCCCCTCCTCCATCAGGCTATTCTCAGCCTGCCATTGGCTCTTACACTGGTTTGCAGGACGCCCAACCCCAATTCTCTTGCAGGAAGTCCTGGCCCTGTCCTGTCTCTGGCTCCAGCATTTCCTGCTGGATCTGGGTGCCGGGCTCCCCAGGAGCCCACCTCCTCTTACTCTTAACCCCCAAACCCCTATCAAAAACCTGTGAACATGGCATTTAAAGTTTTTAATGGTCTCAACTAGTAGAAACAGGCCAATGCTATTCACCAGGCCCACATGCAGCAGAAGGTAACACTCCAAATCCAGACTCTTGTGGCAGCCCTTGAGGCTGGCAGAGCAAAGGGGCAAGGTATAGAAAGTGCCCGACCCAAATCCAGGCCGCAAAGAGGAATCCCACCAGCAGCTTGCTTTAAGTGTGGCAAGCAGGGTCACTGGTCCCGGCAGGGCCCCTGCCCACAGCTGCCCACTGAGCCCTGCCCTGACTGCAAGCAGCCCGGTCACTGGCAGAGCAATTGGCCCCTTTGGGCAATAGGCTCATCCTCAGTGTCTCTACATGGAGGATGAGCCACTCAGATGGGAGGCCAAGCTAGCCAGGCGAGCCCACCCCTTGAAGTCCTAGGCCTCATGGACGACTGACATGGCCGGGACTCGGAGAACCCAGGGTGATGCTGCAGGAACAGGTAAGTCCATCTCATTTCTTGTGGACGCGGGGGCTACCTTCTCTGTTTTGCTATCACACTCTGGACCTCTAGTTCCCTCGCAGGTCTCAGTTATGGAAGTGGATGGAACCCCTTCTGTTCCCCTTCTTCCACCACTCCTGACATGCAGTTTTCCCCCTTCGTACGCCACTCCTGGCATACCGTTTTGCCTCAAGTTTGCTGGCCTCTACCCATCTTCGGCTCACTAAAAGGTTGTGCCCTGCAGACCCTCCTGTTGCTCCTGTCCTGCCCACCAAGAACTTGCTGCCAGAGTAAGCTGAAGCAGGGAACAATGCTGTTCAGTAAGACTGGCCTGCTAAAAGAAGCTTCAGGCCCTGGCCGGTTGGCTCAGTGGTAGAGCATCGGCCTGGCGTGCGGGGGACCCGGGTTCGATTCCCGGCCAGGGTACACAGGAGAGGCGCCCATTTGCTTCTCCACCACCCCCCTTCCTCTCTGTCTCTCTCTTCCCCTCCCACAGCCAAGGCTCCATTGGAGCAAAGATGGCCCGGGCGCTGGGGATGGCTCCTTGGCTGCTGTCCCAGGCGCTAGAGTGGCTCTGGTCTTGGCAGAGCAACGCCCCGGAAGGGCAGAGCATCACCCCCTGGTGGGCAGAGCGTTGCCCCTGGTGGGCGTGCCAGGTGGATCCCGGTCGGGCGCATGCGGGAGTCTTGTCGGACTGTCTCTCCCGTTTCCAGCTTCAGAAAAAAAAAAAAAAAAAAAAAAAAAAAAGAAGCTTCAATCTCTTCAACCATCTGCAAGAAAAAATTAAGCAAGAATCTCTCCTCCTACAACCCGCTTAACTCCTAATGGCAGCCACCCATTCTTACCTGGGCTGCCCCTATCCTAAATCTTCTAATTATCAGCGTATACCTCATATTTACTCCTCTTTCTAAAATTCTTACAGAACTGCATCCACGAAGTTTCTCAACTCACAGCCAAATAGATGTTCCTCCTGACACCCCTCAAAGCCACCACCTGCCGATCTCCCTCTCCCCATGACGCCCCTAATCAGCAGGAAGTAGCCAGATGAATAAGCGGCGCCTGTAATTAACACAAAATATCAGAATGTGGGGTGGTCAGCAATGGGGGAAGGTCACGTGAGACACCAGACCCGGGAACTTGGCTATAACCGCCCGCCCACATCCAGGCGCACCAAAAGAAACTTCCCAGGAGCCCTTTGGAAAAGAGCGACCGTCTGCCAGCCAGTGAGATTTCACCAGGCCATATTAGTTTGACCACCCTACAGACCCTTGAAATATTCCCCACGCGGGTCACCCTATGTGGTTTCTCTGACCTCTGTCCCCGGGACCAGAGAACCTCATCGGGCTGGATGCGCTCTGCACTCAATAAAACTTTTGCTTATCCACACTTCGTGGCTACGCCGCTTCCTTCTTCCTTGGCGGGGAAAAATACCTTACACTTACTGCTTTATTACATTTACTTCTCTTTTCTAAATGTTAAAAATCATCTTTTATATCTAAATTAAGATGTTCAGAATTACTTTATCAGACTCCTCAAACTTCTTTAGAACTTGTGTAATTTGTTAAATACATGAATCGATTTGTAAAGAAATGCTGATTTTGTAATATTGAATTTTCCTATCCAGGAATATAGCAAGTCTTCAGTTATTTGAGTTTTTCTTGAAATTTTATAATTCTCTTCTTAAAAGTCTTATAATTTGTGTTAAATCTACTGCTCAGATTCTTGTTGTTGGTGTTCTGAATGGTTGTTGCCCACTCTCAATGTATTTTCCAACGAATCTTTGAAAATATGAAGAAAGATAGGGGTTTTATTTAAATATATTTTTGAAATAGTTCATCTTATAAAATTTTGTTATATTCAGTTTACAAAATTCTGTTCATTATTTTTCTTCTTTTCCAAGTGAGAGGAGGGCAGTAGATAGACCCACACATGCACCTGGACTGGGATCCACCCTATAACCCCTGTCTGGGGCCGATGCTTTGTCCGTCTGGGGCCATGCTCATAACAGAGCTATTGTTAGCATCTGAGGTAGAGATTCCATGGAGCCTTCCTCAGGGAAGAGAAGCAGATGGTCACCTCTTCTGTGTGCCCTGACCAGAATTGAACCTGGGACATCCACATGCCTGGCCGATGCTCTACCACTGAGTGAACTGGCCAAAGCCTCTATTCATTTTTTTTCTCGGTTGAGTCTCTTAGTTTTTCCATGTAAATAATCTGCCAATGATGTTGCATTTTTTGCCTTCTTTCTGTCCTTACACCATTAGTTCCTCTTGCCTCTTTTTGCAATTGCTCGGGCTTAACAATGTTAAGTAACAGTAGTGTTAGCAGACACCCTTTTCTTGTTTGTGACTATATATATATATATATATATATATATATATATATATGGAAGCTTACAATGGTTCATTATTAAGAAAAATTGTTATCAGTTTCAGATATTTTATCTTTTTTTTTCAGATATTTTATCTTAATGACTTCAAATATTTTTCTTTGTTTGAAGTAGAATTTGGATTTTATCAAACGCTTTTGAACATCTATCCAGTTAACAGGTTTTTTTTTTTCCTCTACCTTATATAACCAATTATTATATTGGTAGATTGTCTAATACAGTATACTGATTATTTAATCAACCTGGTTTTTAAATCTATTGTGTTTTTGGTTTTGTATTGGTCAGCTTAGAATGGGCTATGGTTCAGTAACAAATCAGTGGATTAACACAATGGAATGTATTTCTCGCTTATGTAAAGTCCAGTGCGGGTTGAGTGGCCCTTCTCCATTGTAAGGAAATGACCTTTGGAGCACAGTCTCAATGGTTGAGGCAGAAAGGGAAGAGCGAACATGGAGGAGGCATGCATGTTCTCAACTACTCGGAGCGACACAGTGTTGACACTCACATTCCAGGTTAGTGTCCCAACTCAACTGCAAGGGATGCTGGGGAGTAGGAGGTCAAGTTCTACCTGGCCAGGAAAAGGAGGGAGTGTGTGAGCATACGTCGTCATCTCTGCTGACAATTCTCTGAAATTCTTCCTGTTTTACATGTCTTTCTTTCTCAGCCAGGACTTCTGTATAGATGTCAAGATCTGTTTTACCCTTTCCAGAGGCATTGCCATCAGAATTCTCCAGGACAGACTGGCTCTGCATCTTCACAACGCTCTTCTTCCCCTTTCCCTGCAGAGTACTAGAGACGCCTCTTACCCCATCCTCGGAGGAGGAAAGGGACGGCCAGCATCGGCACTTTCAGCAGTCTGGGTGTTTATATTGCTTTGGGCCTTGCTTTTTGTCTATAGAGGTGGTGAACAAATCCTCTTTTTAAGGTTCTAGTTTGGCTTAGCCCCGAGACTTGTATGCTTGCCCCTATAACCTTATGCTCAGAGTTTTCCTCTGAACTATATAGTGTCTTTCCTAATCACGTCGCCTAATTTAGCTGATTCTCTGACTTTTGAGGCCATTGCGCCCCTGTAGCAGCGTTTTCCTGTCTTTGCTCTTCCCGGCCTGAATTGGGGGAGGGGCTGTGCCTCCCCATGTGCACTATAAAATTAACTTTATGTCCGTCTGCCTCAGGCCCTGCTGTTTTCTGGGTGGTGCTCTGTCTAATGGGTATGGAAAGAGTACACATAGCGTGTAGTTATCAGTTAAATATATATGGGTCCTTGCAACAAGGTATTTTTTTTAGTATATATTTATTTTTCTTATTTTTCTTTTTAAGAAGTTTTTTTAATTTTTAAAAAGACTTTATTTATTCATTTTAGAGAAGAGATAGAGAGAAAGAGAAGGGGGGAGGAGCAGGAAGCATCAACTTTCATATGTGCCTTGACCAGGAAAGCCCAGGGATTCAAACTGGCAACCTCAGTATTCTAAGTCGACATGTTGTAAGGTACCAAAAAGCTGCAAATTAATATTATTATTCTAGGAGGAAATGTCAGGCTTTCCTGTCCTGTCCCTCCTTTAGGGAAGGGAAGGAGAAGAATGTAGAAGTTTGTGGCTTGCAAGAACAATCGGTCATTCAGTTTTAAATCTAAAATAAAGGTTAACCTAGAAACTTCTTCTCTTTCAATAGGAGGCATAATTTACATACCACCTTATATTGACTGTAGTTCCTCCCCCTTCCTGGAATCTTGAGGGTAAAATACCTCTAGGTAGCGAGGGAAGAGGAACCCTGAAAGATTTGTAAATATCTTTGATTGTGTTACCTTGAAAGTCTTTTTTTTTTTTTTTTTTGTATTTTTCTGATGTTGGAAACGGGAAGGCAGACAGACTCCCGCATGCGCCTGACCGGGATCCACCTGGCATGCCCACCAGGGGGCGATGCTCTGCCCATCTGGGGCGTTGCTCTGTTGCGACCAGAGCCATTCTAGCGCCTGAGGCAGAGGCCATAGAGCCATCCCCAGCGCCTGGGCCAACTTTGCTCCGATGGAGTCTTGGCTGTGGGAAGGGAAGAGAGAGACAGAGAGGAAGGAGAGGGGAAGGGGTGGAGAAGCAAATGGGCGCTTCTCCTGTGTGCCCTGGTCAGGAATCGAACCCGGGACTCCTGCATGCCAGGCCGATGCTCTATTACTGAGCCAACCGGCCAGGGCCACCTTGAAAGTCTTAATGTTTCTGTGTACTTCCTAAACAAATGTTATAATGTTGTTAATGATTGTGTCAATGTCATGCTCGCCCCGCCCGTGTGTGAGCAGGGTATATATATATAAGCTGCCCCTGAACTATTTTTGGGGGCTGCACGATTTGGGCCTGCAGATGCCCCCTGTCAGCCATATGCGGCCAGCATATTTAAAATTTCCTCCTTTAATAAAATTCTTCAAAACTCATCTGGACTGGGTGTCTACGTGAACTCAATGAAATGAGATACAGTGCCTTTCAGAATCTGGGGTACAGTACTTTACAACAGACACTTTATCCACTGTGCCACCACAGGTCTGGCCTTTAGTATATATTTTAATTTTATTTATTGCTTTTAGTGAGAGGAGAAGAGAGAGAGAGAGAGATACAGAATCATCAATCTGCTGCATTGTATGTGCTCTGATTGAGGATCGAACCGGCAACTTCTGTGCTTCAAGATGACATTCTAACCAACCAAGCCACCCGGCCAGGGCTCAATGAGGTATTTTGTTCAATGGGGTGAAGTAAATATTTTATGAACACATTGACTAGGTGGGGACCGCCACAGCCCTTGACTGTAAGGGGCTGGAGGTCTACAGTGTGCAGTTCTGAGATCCAGGCCGCAGCGAGGAGGGAAGAGCAGGGGGTTCATGTCAGAGGCAGAGGGAAGTCTGCTGTCCCCAAGAGCGGGCAATCAGAATGCTTAGTTATTGGGGTTTATGGAACTTTAAAAGAGGAAGTACTAAAATGACTCAGAATCCCCACATGAAAAAGAAGATTGATTTGAGGGGGCACGAGATGCTAATGAACTTCACATCAAAGACACTCTGCTTCAGAATAACAAGGAGCTCAACGGGGAACGGAAACCGTGGCTCTCCTCCAGCCCCGGAGCCTCTGACTCCCCTACACCCCCAAGACACCCCGCATACCATCACAGGAGCCCCGCTGGAACCTGAGCTCCTGTCGCTGTGTCTCTGAGTCTCAAGCTGGCCAGGCCCCTGAGAAGTGCCTGCAGCTCCCACGGGGCCGCTTGGCCTGTCCCAGTGGCTCTGACACAGTGCTCTCTGCCTTCTTTTAGTTCCGTCAGATAGACAACTGGGCGCATCGGAGTGGTTATTGTATCTGAGTTTTTTCCTCTGTAGCACAGGTCAGTTTAGAGCCATTCCTGTTGGCTGTTGAACGGTCAGGGTCGGTAAGCCTGTGTGTCGGTTACCAGGAGGGCCAGTCTGAGCCAGGTATGAGTAAGATCCCCCAAACGGATTCACGCTGCCGTTTATGATGATACGTGGTCAGTGAGTCTGTCCCTGAACGGTGGCCATGCGTCTGCATTTCTGCCCTGCCGTATCTGTGGACGGGGGAGGCGCATGACCGAAAGACAGCTCAGGAGATAAAATGTGAGGGTGCGATTTCCTGTCCTCAGGGTCACCGTGGAAGATGTCCATCGCTCATGCACGTCACCCCTCCTGTAGGAGGGTTACACACAGATGCACACACTCCCTCCAGGGATGCGCTGAACGGACCCCCTACCGCCATCTGGGATCTGATATCCACCCTGTGTATGGGGGACTCGAGAAACTTTAGTGCGAGCAACTGATTTGATTCCCTGAGTTCAGAAGGGGCCTCACAGAAGACCTTTTCCCGTCTAACCTATTTCAAAACGTAACCTGAGGAGCGCTGCCCGGGCCCAGCAGTACATTCTCCAAATGTCCAGCACCCTCAGGGGGCCCCCGCAGACCCAAGGGGGTGCTGTGGCTGTGTCACGTCTGGTCCCACTGCCTCTCGCGACGCGGCCTGAGCACAGAGTCAATCACACATGCTTGTGCACACAGGTGCACCTCACAGGAACAGAAACCCAGGACGTTCAGGCAAGGACCGTCTACATACACATTTAGGAAAAAAATGTTCCAACCTTCTTCATCACCCAGCACACGCCGCTATTCTAACATTTCATTATCACGCTAGAATGACAACAGTTTGCTAAGAGGGCTGTCCCCACCTCCTTACTAGGCTGTGAGGTCTGTGTTCCATGCGCTAGCGGTGGTGTGCACCCTCCTGGGACTGAGGAGGGTGTCTTTCGACGTGGGTGGGGTGGGTTTTGCGCCGTGTCCAGAAGAATGAGTGGGAGTTCAACAAGCAGCGGACGCAGTGATGATGGATATTGTTGGGGAAGGAGAGGGGTTAGAAGTGGGCATGGGGGATTATTTCATCTGGAAAGAGCCCCCCAAAGCCCAGAGGCATAAGGCACACCAGCTGCAGAGCCCCCGCTGGTCCCGGCCCACGTGGAGTTGTGTGTCTCCCCTCGGGGAAGGTCATCTCATGTCTCCTCTCATCTTGTGAAGGCGCCATTCCTGAGCCACCATCGTGAGCTTTTCTGCTCATGGAGATGAATTCGTAGGAGTGGGGCCTCCATACGACTGTCCAGCCCCTGTTGGGACCATCGCCTGTTTGAGATGGTGGCTGGCGGGATTAAAAAGTGGTCTTTGTAAAAAAAAAAAAGGAAGTGGTCTTTGGCTGTGATGGTGGACCCTTTTGGGTTCTGTTCTGGGCTGTTCAATCAAATTAACTTGTGTTTCTAAAATCTATGGGCACCATAGGAACTTCTCAATTTCCTTTAGTGGAAAAAGTGAAAAAGTGAGTCACTTCATCTTCATCGCCTTTCCCTGGAGAGGACACAGATGAAAAATTCCAAAGGAAATATAAGAGAAAAACTTAGTTTTCATATAGTGATGGACCCGGAAGAAGTTAAAGACACCAGTGACCAGGGAGACTGAGTCCAGGAGGCGGGGTCAAGGATAAGATCCATCCTCATAGGTATTTATCACAGGAAAATAAGGGCTCTCCCTTACAGGGAAAAAAGAAAAAGACTTCATATCGAAGAGGTGATCTACCTGGAGGAATAATTTTTCTTGAGTAGCTCATGACTGAGGACACACAGAGTCCATTTCTCATTATTCTAGGGCTTTCCCAGATGGTGTTTCAGGCGTACATCTCAGAGTGGGGGGAGTGTGGCTGGTGGGGGGAGAATGTGGACCTCTCCGCCCAAGGACCCACGTGCCACTCAGCCCCTCCCCTGTGGGAGCCACTGGTCTAAGATGGACGTCATTCATTGGGGCCTGGCAGAGGGTGTCTGAGAAACCCTGGGATTCCATGCAAAATTCTGAGTTTATTCTGATGCGTCTAGGGATCTTTGACTTTGACCACGTTTGCAAGGGTCTTATCCCTCTCCAGCAGGTTTAAAACTCCTTGTTTGAATCAATGTGTTTTCAATTTTTTTATTATTATTGTTTTTTTTGGGGGGGGGGTTGTTGTGGACCATAAATGGCAAAAAACCTTTGTAGGTTCGAGGTTTAGCAAAAGGCTAAGTTCTTCCCCCCACCTCCATATTGGCTATGATGCTGAGTATTTGCACCCACTTCACTTGCTTGCTTAAGTTGTTGGAAGCAATTTATTGATACATGCCCATCCTCTTACTCTTTGTTCAGATGTTGGTTAATTTCACTTATGCATGGTAGAGGGATTCCTGTTTATGCCTTGGGAGAGTTTCTGTTTTAGCCTGGATGTGTAACTTTTGTATCAAGGACTTCCTTGATTTGCATATGGCTATATAATAAAACAAACTGGGGCTATGGGGCACTCGGATATTGCCATCAGCATTGATGAGTCCTCCTGGTCCCACCTTTTTTTCTTAATAAGTATGTTTCCTTAATTCCTCACCATTGTTAGGAGCTGTGCTGGTCCGTGGCAGGGAGTGTTGGTGGCAAGAGGAAAAAACTGTGTCAAAATTCCAGCAGTAGTCACAGATGACAGTGATGATGAAGAAATGGGGAGACCTCAGGGGCAGCAGCCCACGTGTCCTCACCGGCTCAGGCGTGAACAAGTGGACTGAGCAAGAGGTTTGCCCATGACCCCAGGAGCATGGCTCCGACCAGGAAGACTGTCATAGGAAGGGCCAAAGGGAAGAGGAAAGTTTTGCATGAGGCCAAGCTTACAAAAATGCAACACCCAATTACAAGAACCTCTTTTTTTTTTTTTCCTAGAGGACGTCAGCCAGGGACAGGTGGAAGGTCACTGATGACAGAGAGGGGCAGAAGGACCATTTTTTGTCTCAGCCTGCAGAGGTAAGAGAGGACATCCCTCCCTTCCGTCTCTCAGACGGGTACAATAGGCAAGATACCGGACAACTTGATTGGCCGGGAAGAAGATAATCTAGGTCAGCGATTTCAGCCTTTGTCCCCTCAGGGTACACATAACCTAATTACTAAAATTCTGCGGCACACCAAAAAAATATTGTTTCCACTTTGACAAAAAAAAAACAAAAACAAAAACAAAAACCAAAATAGGTATAATTGTATAATTTTGGTCCATTAACACCAGATGTTTATTGTTGTGTTGGCTGTTGTCAGCTTTTTATTTGACAGTCTAAGGCAGTGTTTTTCAACCAGTGTGCCGTGAAACATGGTCAGGTGTGCCGTGGGGAAATTAAACATGGGTCCCCAAACTACGGCCTGCTTACGTACAAACAATGAGAAACGGGCAACTTTTTTGAGAAAAACCACAAAGGTTAATGAGAGAGCCCTCAAAGCTAGCTACCTTGTTGCTGAACTTGTAGCTAAATAAAAAAAATCCCACACTGTGGCAGAAACATTAATACTGCCAGCTTGTAAAGCCATTGTAAATGAGATGCTTGGCCCTACCACGGCCGAAGAGATAGCTAAAGTGCCTCTCTCAGATAACACAATTGCCAGACATATTGATGACATGTCTGCAGACATTGAAACTGTTGTTTTGGAAAAGGTGCGCATCGGTAACAAATTTGCTTTGCAACTTGATGAGTTGACGGATATTAGTGGACATTGTCAGCTCTTGGCCAACGTGCGTTTTGTGGATGGAGAAACCATTAGAGAAAACGTCTTATTTTGCAAGGCACTGCCAGAAAAATCAATAGGAGAGGAAATATTTCGGGTCACGTCAGAATATCTTGATAAAAGCGGGCTTATAGCCTGACCTGTGGTGGCTCAGTGGATAAAGCATCGACCTGGAACGCTGAGGTCGCCGGTTCGAAACCTTGGGCTTGCCCAGTCAAGGCATATATGGGAGTTGATGCTTCCTGCTCCTCCCCCCCTCTCCCCCCTTCTCTAAAATGAATAAATAAAATCTTTAAAAAAAAAAGCGGGCTTATATGGGAAAACTGCACAGGTGTCTTCACTGATGGAGCCGCAGCCATGGTCGGGCACATCAAAGGCTTCATAAGTAGGGTCAAAGAAAGAAACCCAGATATTATTGTTACGCACTGTTTTTTGCACCGTGAGGCCCTCGTCGCAAAGACCTTACCAGCAGATCTAGCTCCTGTGTTGGATGATGTTGTGAGCATAGTGAACTTTGTGAAGACGCGACCTTTAAGATGTCACTTATTTGCGTCTTTGTGTAAAGAAATGGGAGTGGAATATAAAATTTTATTGCTCCACACGGAGGTCCGGTGTCTGTCACACGGCAAAGTGCTGGCCCATGTGTATGACTTGCGAGAGGAACTTAAAGGATTTCTGACAAAGGAGAGGTCCGATTACTCAAAGCTGCTTGCAAGTGATGAGTAGTGTGTAAAGCTGGCATACCTGGCTGATATATTTCATTATCTGAATGAACTGAACACATGGATGCAAGGCCGAAATGAAAACCTGCTTACAAACACTGATAAAATGAACGGATCCTGTTTAAAGGTGCAGCTCTGGCAACAACATGTGCAGCGTGGCAACCTTGAGATGTTCTTGCTCACCGAGAAACAGCATGATGGCAACACTGCTGCAATGTGCGAGGTGATTGGCAGACATTTGAAAACTCTTGAGAAGACGTTGTCATTTTATTTCTCTTCAGCCTTCACAAAATGCCTTGACTGGGTTAGGGACCCATACAGCTCAGTATCCGTTGCTGGAAAGGACATGACTTTAAAGGAGCAAGAGGAACTCATTGAACTGAAACAAGATCGTGGTTTAAAGCTAAAGTTTGCTGATCTTCCTTTGGACAGTTTTTGGTTATCTGTTGCCAAGGAGTTCCCCATTCTGGCCAACAAAGCTATTTTGACATTGCTCCCGTTTTCAACCACATATCTATGTGAGCTGAGCTTCTCAAGCTTGACTGCGATAAAAACTAAAAACAGAGAGACTGAGAACTGTTGAGGAAGAGCTTCGTGTGTGTCTTTCTACCACTCCTGCCAGGATATCCCTTTTGTGTTCATCGAAACAGGCCCAGGTTTCACACTAAGTGAGTATAAATACATTTAGAAATTATATTATTAACTATATGTATAATATGTACTGTGTTAGAGTGTCATTTTGTGTCATTTTGGTAGGTGGGTGTTTCCCAGGATTTTGTAAATGTAAAAAATGTGCCGCCGCTCAAAAAAGGTTGAAAATCACTGGTCTAAGGGAAAAGAGGACCATGAGCCTGACAGCATAGTCAGCGACGGCATGCTTTAAAATTTCTGTGACACACCAGTGTGCAGGGGCATGCCAGGTGATCTAGGTCATCGTTTATGATTCTCATCTGTGGGGCCAAATGTGTTTCAACATTTTTAAATGTTTTCATTTTTCGAAAGGAAACACAGTCTGTGCCTTGCAATGATGTAACTCCCCCCAACGTAGACCAGCTTTCTAAGGTCAAACCAACATCTGATCAAGAATCACATTTTGACAGTTGTATGAATGTAGTCACACTCGTGGGAAAAAGACGAAATGGTTTGGTGGCAGTTCAGGTTAAAAGTAGTCACCAGAGTGAATTCGATTTAGGCCTTACTGCCACGGGAGTAATGAGAAATCCGGTTTTCAGACCTACCTGGGGGTGGGTTTGCTGTTCTGTATCAGGTATGCATGTTCAGGTCCTTGCAACTCAGCATATAAAAGATTATTTAGACATGGTGCACACACCCCCTCTGAAAAGTCCCTGTAGACAGTGCCCAGGTCTTACTGATGGTCAGTTTCAGTAGCATCCAGAGTCAGTGAGTGCAACGGAACAGCTTCTGAAAGAGCGAGGGCACCTGTTTCTCTCTCAGGTCTCCCGTTCCGTCTCGTTTCCACTACTTGGGAGTGACAAATGGTCTTCCCACGCAAAGCTGTAGGTTCTCGGTGTTCTGGAATGAAACGAGTCTGAGCACGGTGAACGTGACACAGTAAAAATAAATGTTTGGTTGTGACCTGGGCTCCTGGCACACAGCTCCTCAACCTGTGGACTCTGCAGAGGGTGGTGTCTTTTTTATGCTAACGAGGGGCTCCTAAACTGCCTCAGGGTGGGGGCTGGCCACCAGAAAGACAGAGGCATGAGTAGAGGGTTGGAACTTCCAGCCCCTGGAGATTGAGTCAGTCACCAAATGGCCAAGAATTTACTTAACCATGTCTACATGCTGGAGCCTCCTCTGAGGAGGCTGGGGAGCTTACCCCTTACAGGCAAGGGGCGGGAGGGAGATGTGCTGGGCAGAGCATGGAGGCTCCAAGACCTGACTTACAACCACCTGGTCGGAAGTGGGGAGGCCTGACTTTGAGCCGGCTGAGTCAGTGGCAGCCTGTGGCTCTGGGACTTTAAGCTGTGAGAAACTCTGGGAAGTCAGTGTCAGAATTGCATTGAATTGTTGAACTCCCAGTTGGCATCTGGGGAAGGAGCGAGCTGGTTGTTGGTGTTGGGACCCCCCCACCCAGGGTGAGGCCTGCCTCGCAGCGACTCTGGAACTGGGCTCCCAGGGGCAGCCGTGTTTGCTGCGCTGACTGAGCTCCTCTGTTGTGGTAGTTGAATCGTGATAGTTTTTAAAGTTTGCTGGGAAAGTCTGAGCTTCTCAAACTGCTTCGTGACAACAGACTTCAGAGGTAAACTTAACACCCAGTCAGAGAGGCAGGCACCCTCAGTTGCGAAGTGGTACGGACCCAGTATCAGAGAGTTCTGTTCTGCACCAAAGCTTCCTTGACCTGTCGCTGAGACCCATGTGAGACCCAAATGGGTGTCAGTTTTGATCTTGAGTGGGCTACTTAGAATTAGTGCACCTGGGGCAAGTTATTCACCATTTCTAAGCTTTAGTCTCCCTTTATCCCGCCCCCCCCCTTTCTTTTGTATTTTTCTGAAGTGAGAAGCAGGGAGACAGAGAGACACCCGCATTTGCCCAACCGAATCCACCCAGCATGCTCTACCCTTCTGGGGCATTGTTCCGTTGCAACTGGAGCCATTCTAGCACCTGAGGTGGAGACCATGGAGCCATCCTCAGCGCCTGGGGCCAACTTTGCTCCAATGGAACCTTGGCTGAAGGAGAGGAAGAGAGAGACAGAGAGAAAGGAGAGGGAGAAGGGTGGAGAAGCAGATGGGCACTGCTTCTGTGTGCCCTGACTGGGAATCGAACCTGGGACTCCATACTCTGGGCTGACACTCTACTGCTAAGCTAGCTGGCAAGGGTTTCTTTCTTTTATCTACTTTATCAATCATCTATCTTCTATCAATCCATCATTCATCATTTCCTATCATTATTATTATTTCTATCTGGCCATCTGTGGTCGGCATTAAACTATTCATTAATATCTGTCACCTTTTACTTCTAGACGCCAGGACAGTTACACATGCATGTGTGTGTGCACATGCATTCACATACACACATACAGCTAGGCACACAGCTACATGTGACCTGCCCTGGCCAATGAAATATGAGGAGAGGCAATGACTTTTGTTCCTCCCAGTAGAAGCATTTAAGCGCTGCTGCCAATCTACCATCTTCCCTTCTTGCTGCGGTGGTTGGCAGTGTGGTGGGTGGCCCCTCAGTCGGCCAGGGTCCTCAAATGAAGACACTGTAGTGTCCAACCACTCTGGACTTTGAGTGGACAAGAAATATACTGTTGCTGTGTTATACTAATGAGATCTTGGTGCTGTTTGTTACTTAACCTACTATATCATTTTGCCTTATTCCAAAAAGAAGCTAAAGACGTTTGAAGAGAAATACAGTGTGATAGCAGAGACGCGTGACTGAGGCAAGGAAGGAGAACGTATAGCATTCACCTTACGGGGTATCACCAGGTGATACCATATACGTCTGTCAGTGAGCGTGATAATCAGACTCCATCTCCTGTTTAGGGTGGGATCTTTCTAAATGATACTCCCTCCCCACCCCGATACCTCTTTCACTTTCTACCACGTTCGGGAAGCCTTCCTTGACCTACTTACTTACAGTTACAACCCAGTTTTCTCTACCCCACACTCGTTATTTCCCTTACACCGAACTTACCACCATCGTACCTATTGGTGTATCTCTTCTCCTACACTAGGACTGAGGTGCCCGGAGGGTCGGGGTCGTCATCTGTTTTGTTCCCTTCTGTAGCCTCAGACCAAGAGCAGTGCCTGGCATGCAGAGCCAGCACTCTGGGGATATTTTTGAAGGAGCTCTGAATGAATGAATTGGGACTTGATAGGAGTTTTCAGAATCTTGAGTGCAGATGCCAAAATGGATAAACAGACACTGGCCCGGCACCCCGAGTGGGGAGAGCACGCACACACTGAGAACCGTCTTCTCGGTGTCCCCCCACCCTTGACGTTGATCTGTCCGTCCGCACCCTCCCTGCCTCTGCTCCCATGGTGGCGTGCGGCTTTGAGAGATGCTCCCCCTTGACAGACTTCAACAACAATCATAGTGAGAACTAAAATCAAGTCAAGCTTAACATTTTTTTTTTTTGTATTTTTCTGAAGCTGGAAACGGGGAGAGACAGTCAGACAGACTCCCTCATGCGCCTGACCGGGATCCACCCGGCATGCCCACCAGAGGCGATGCTCTGCCCACCAGGGGGCGATGCTCTGCCCCTCCGGGGCGTCGCTCTGCCGCAACCAGAGCCACTCTAGTGCCTGGGGCAGAGGCCAAGGAGCCATCCCCAGCACCCGGGCCATCTTTGTTCCAATGGAGCCTTGGCTGCGGGAGGGGAAGAGAGAGACAGAGAGGAAGGGGGGGGGGGGTGGAGAAGCAAATGGGCGCTTCTTCTATGTGCCCTGGCCGGGAATCGAACCCGGGTCCCCCACACGCCAGGCCGACGCTCTACCGCTGAGCCAACTGGCCAGGGCCAAGCTTAACATTTATTGAGCACATACAATATGCTAGTTTCAAAGCTAAGTACATTCTGTTCACGATCCAGTTTGAGTCCCTGCAGTCAGTACTATTATTATCCATATTTGGAAGATGTAGAAATTTAGACTTAAAGATGATAAATAATATGCTTTGGGGCATTCCTAATAAGTGGGAATGTAGGTGTTTTGATTACTTATTGCTCTATAACGAGCCAAGGAAACACAGCAGCTTAAAACAATTCATTATTATTACGGTTTTGTGGGTTGACTGGGTTTGGCCAGATGGTGCTCTGTGGAAGTCACTTACAGGGTGGCACACAGTTGTTTGTAGTTAGATGGTGCTGGCCAGGGTGTCCAAGATGGCTTTCACATGTCTGGCCTCTCAGAGGGGATGGCTGGACCACTTGGGAACTGCTCAAGCGTCTCTTTCTGTCTATGTGGCATCTCCCCATTGTAGCTTGGGCTTCCTCACAGCATGGAGGCCTCTAGGCTGTCAGAATTCTTGTCTGATGATGAACTTCTTATGAACTGGCCCTAGACGTCACCATGTTACTTCCATGGCAATGTGTTCATTGCACAGGGTATGTGGTGTTCATGGCTCTCTCAGCCTAAAAGTTTCCCGATCCCTGTGTTACTAGGTTTATACAGGCTTTTTCCACCCTGGATTGTATAACTTGTGGTAAGGTTATCTCTTGATTTTTCGGGGGTGGGGGGAGGGAGGGCACCAATCACTCACAGAGATTTGTTTCCTGCTCTAGGGGGACCGAGCAGAGTCAGAGAGCCCCACCCCCTTTCTGGGGATGTGCAGGTGATTGTAGTTTGAGATAATTCATATACCAGGCCACTGCCACCGTTGGGGGTTATCTTGGGGCCGCTTCCTCTGCACCCTGACACTTGTCATGGTGGGATTTTTAAACCAGCCATTCTGAACCCAGGCTAGAGGCTACAACCTCAGTCACGTAGACGAGCAGGCAGGGGACATGAGGAGAGGGGTCTGATGCCAGACACTCAAGACTGCAGAAGACCCTGGTGAACGAGAGAGAGGGAGAGAGCACAGCCGTGGGACCCCAGGAGTGGCTTCCGGTACAGCCCCAGTTCCAAGTAGCACCTCTGACTCTCAGTGGGCCATGGTCCCATCTGCTGCCCGTTGCTCACCACCCGAGTTTCCAGTGGTTAAAGCCTCGTCAGTCTGACACTCTTGAGAATCCCAGCACGGGTGCCTAGAGGCTGGCTCATTTTTCTAGAAGACCCACGGTGGGGCTCCCTCTGCCCAGTGTGATCAGCCCGTGGAACAAGACGAGGGTTGGAGTGCTGCTGCTCGGCGTGGAGCTTGTACATGTTCCATTGTGCTCTGGAACTGCAGCTCTCCAGCCCGACCGCAGAGGGCTGTGGGCAGATCAGCCTCTGATCTGTCTCATCTCTGGAAACCCTGACTTTCAAGCTTTGTCACAGCCAACCCAAAAGAAAGTGACCAAGCTTATACCCTGAGGGAGGCGAGGAGCCACCTCAGGCAGCAATGGCTTCCTGGAACGTTTGTGCCCTGGAGGGGTGGCCGTAGGGGACAGCGCCTCACTGGGCATTGGTGTGTGCCCTACCTTGGAAGAGGAGGGGTGGTGGCAGAAGGGGACAGCTGGGTTGCAGGTGCAGCTGACCTTGCTGCTCAATGGACAGGCTGAGAGCCAGGTGGGCAGGAAGGTTGAGATCAAATGAGGATTCAGGTCACTTCTCACACAGATGATTTTTTTTTTTTTTTGCGCGTGCGATAGAGACAGATGGGAAGGGAGAGAGATGAGAAGCATCAACTAGTAGTTGTGTCACTTTAGTTGTTCATTGATTGCTTCTCTTATGTGCCTTGACCAGGAGGGTCCAGCCAAGCCAGTGACCCCTTGCTTAAGCCAGCGACTTTGGGGTCATGTCTATGATCCCATGCTCAAGCTGGCAACCCTGTGCTCAAGCTAGTGAGCTCGTACTCAAACCGGAGACCTCAGGATTTCAAACCTGGGAACTTAGTGTCCCAGGTTGACGCTCTATCCACTGCGCCACCACTGGTCAGGACGGACAGTTTCTCTTGTTCTTTTGCTTCATATGATCTTTGTAAGTGAATAGGCCCAAACTTTATTTTGTTTGCTTTTTTTTGGACAGAAAGTTAAAATAAATGAGTAGAGATCATTCTTCAAACCCCATGTCAGATTCCTCCTCCTCCATGAAATGTTTCTTCAGCTCCCAGCTCCACCCTCAGTCCAAACACGATTTCTGTCCTTGCAACCAAGAACTAATGTGCAGGTGTCCAAAGTGTTTGTGACACTTGTAATGTAGTCACTGTCCCATGTGGCCTTCTCTGCTCCAACCCCCTCTGTGCTGTGGGCCCCCTGAGTGCCAGGACTCACCTGTCCCTCTTTGTCCCCTGGAGGTTGGCAGTGTGGAGCTTCGCACATAGGAGCTCACTGATCAAGGGTCGACCCGAAGGATGCCTCGACTCCCACCGGGGCCTTGCCCACTCCTGGTGACAGCTGACCTGCCCTGGTCACCTGCTGGGAAGGGGATTGTGAGATCCTCTGAACACATTTCTAATAGCTCAGGCCAGGTCGGGAGAACGTACAACATGGTGAGAGCTTCGGACAGGTGCTGTGTCATCTGACTGCCCACACTTCAGTAGTCACTAGAAGATAATCTGAGCGATGTATGCAACATCCCCGCTGACGGGTTGCCATGGACACTCCTTGAGGACAGGGCATCTCTGTGTTCCACTGTATCCCCGCAGCGGTTCGTGGTGTCTGGTGCTTGGAGGAGTGGGGTGGGCAGGATGACAGATTAACTCCCCCGACTCCGCAGAAGGGAGGAGGGACTGGTGATCATCTGGAAGTCAACCAGGAAAAGTCAGCAAGAAGTCAAGGTGTCTGCTCAAGAACTAGGAGCTGCCATCGGTCACAAAGGGCCAATGCTACACCTTTGTTAGACATATTACTGTGTCCGTGCAGGGAGGGACAATGGCCACAGAGATGGAAGGATGTGGAGATGGGGTGTCTGTTATAAATGGTGGAGCTATGGCTGGTGATGAAGCCCCATTCAGGCACCTCTGGGTTCCACAAGCTGAGAACCATGCCCTGGGGACCTGGAAAGCCACGTGGGAGTCAGAGGAGGCAGAAACCTCATCAAAAGCGTTTTCATGTTCTCATCTTGAATCTCACTGGAAGGTTAGGTGGGTGGAGTACGAGGTGTCAGCCCAGGATGAGCCCTTCTCTCTTGGTGACCCGGGCTCTGTCACCCGGGCACCCTGGTTAGAGCCAGCACCCCCATTTGGGTGGGGCAGACTGACCTTTTCTCTTTGCAGGAGCTGGCAGGACTCAGGCTGGTGACCAAACACTGGTCACTACCCTTGCGTTGACACTCTTGCTCTCTAAGCATCCACCCAGTGTCCTTATAGTGGGTCTATTAGGTCTTTTGGTTTCAAGTGCCAGAAACCCAACTCAAATGGACTTACATTTCAAAAAGGAGGAGAAGGAAGTGACATGCTGCCAGCCATGATGCTCCGTGGGAGGAAGGTCTCAGCTCAGATTTCACCTGGACGGCAGGGACGTTGACTGCGTGATCTGGGTGATCACGCTGTGCTAGAACCCAAGGCAGGGTCCCTGCTGGGCCTGGGGCACGTGGTCGAGGCTGAGTGAATGAGCAAATGAGGGGCGTGACTGTGCGCTAAGATTACTTTCAGTTCTCACTCCTGTGTCTGTGAACACAGCCGCCTCTTACACCAGGCGAGGGGGGGGGGGGGGGAGATGAGAAAAAAAGTGAAGAACGTAAAAAATGTGCATCTGTGAACTGGAGGGGAGACTTCTGAGCAGAGAGGTCAGGACACTCAGCTTCTGCCCCAAGGCCTTCTGCGAAAGGAATGCTTCCTGCCACCCTCTGACCACTTCCTCAGTACCCCCCCCGGCCACCCCTCCCCCCGGCCCCATCTGGGGTGTTGGAGCTGAAACAACAGGACTGTCAGGGAACCAGACTGCTCTAGTGGCCGTGGTTACTGGGTCCTTATTCCTGTCTGTGTTTTGCCCTGACCCTCGGCAAGCCCTTCCCCTGTCCTGCATGGTTAACCCGAGCGCAGGGAGGGCGAGCAGGTCCTTTGCAGAGGTCACAGGTGCGTTTGCACACACACGGGGCAGGGTGCAGGTGTCAACTGTTTGCTGTGCGGAGTGAGGCAGGTGCAGAGCCCTGACCTGAGCTCACTCAGAGCTGCTGGGGGAAGGCAAGCCCAGGACCTTTTTCCTCCCTGGAACCCCACCCTTGGAGGGTGGGAGCCCGGCAGGCCCGGGAGCACTGCCCTTCACAGCCCGGTCACCTCCGTGTGTGGGTGGTGAGACGTATGAGGTCGGGTCCTTGGACTCGGGTCCTCGGGGTCAGGTCCTCCAGGGTCAGGTCCTCCGGGTCGGGTCCTCGGGGTCAGGTCCTCGGGGTCAGGTCCTCCAGGTCAGGTCCTCGGGGTCAGGTCCTCCAGGGTCAGGTCCTCGGGGTCAGGTCCTCGGGGTCAGGTCCTCCGGGGTCAGGTCCTCCGGGGTCAGGTCCTCGGGGTCAGGTCCTCGGGGTCAGGTCCTCCGGGGTCAGGTCCTCCGGGGTCAGGTCCTCGGGGTCAGGTCCTCCAGGTCAGGTCCTCTGGGGTCAGGTCCTCGGGGTCAGGTCCTCGGGGTCAGATCCTCCGGGGTCAGGTCCTCCGGGGTCAGGTCCTCGGGGTCAGGTCCTCCAGGTCGGGTCCTCGGGGTCAGGTCCTCGGGGTCAGATCCTCCGGGGTCAGGTCCTCCAGGTCAGGTCCTCTGGGGTCAGGTCCTCGGGGTCAGATCCTCCGGGGTCAGGTCCTCCGGGGTCAGATCCTCCGGGGTCAGGTCCTCCGGGTCAGGTCCTCGGGGTCAGGTCCTCGGGGTCAGGTCCTCGGGGTCAGGTCCTCCGGGTCAGATCCTCCGGGGTCAGGTCCTCCGGGTCGGGTCCTCTGGGTCGGTTCCTCTGGGGTTGGGTCCTCGGGGTCAGGCACCTGCTGAGCAGACGCTGATTCAGTCAGTGGCCGCCCCTGGCCTGGGCAGCACCCGGGTGTCTCGTGCAGGTCTGAGTAACGAAGACGTGCGTGGGGAGGTGGGCAGCACGGGGAGGTGGAGCGGGGCTTCTTCCTGACTCGGCCACACGTCACTGTGGTCTCGGGACCGTCGTCCCTCTGCAGAGCCCAGTCCTCACCTGTCAAGGCGGGGCCGTGATGGGATGGTCTCCCCACTGTGCCAGCATTGACATTCTGGAGCCGTGCGGGGCTCTGGGTAGGCGACCCTAGCTCAGGGCGGAGAGTCTCGCTTGTGAAATAACAAATGGGGACAGGCCTCGTGCCTTCTTTCCCTGGCCCGTCTGTCCCCTTCCTGCTGTCGCACGCTCCAGGAACCACATCTCAGCCTCACTGGCTGCGTGCTCAACACTGGCTTCTGGGGGGACCTCGAGGATGGGAGGCTCTCGAGGCATCCAGCTGCCAGACAAAGGAAGCAGCGGGTGACAAAAACAACGGCTTTGACATTTAAGCCAGCCTCGGGTGCATCTGACTTTCCCACAAAGCCACCATGACACATGTTTTTGCAACAAAGCTTCTGAAACACCAAGAGGGGCTCATGAAAGAGCCCGCAAGACCCAGGCATTTCCAGTCTTAATAGCTGTCGGGTGGGGTGTGCCTCGCACCTCATTCCCCTTCCTCGTGACCCCGCCGGTGGGCTCCTGGCCCTGTGCACGGGGCGGCGCTGTGCACGGGTGGACTGAGCATTCTGGGTTTGTGCTCACTCTCACAGTGTGCCCTTTTGGGGTTGGCATTTGGTTCAAATGCCAACAGGCTGCGTGACCTTATGCAAGCCACTTAATTTATTCGAGCATTGGTTTCCTCATCTCTGTTTATCTCATCAGCAGATATTTCTTGAGTGGATCCAGTACTGGGCACTAGTCTAGGTTTGGGATGGCAGCACCTTAGGCAGAGGCCCTGGGGTGGGCAAGCACTTGCCACGCTGGATGACCTGAGAGGCCGGGGAGGCCGCAGAGCAGTGAGAGGGAGAGAGAGTGAGCAAAGGAGAGTTAGGAAGAGCCCGGGATGTGCAGGGGCCCGGAAGTCGCGATGAAGAGTTCAGATTTCATTCTAAAGGCAATGGCGAGCCACCGACGTGTTCTTTTAAACAGCCGGCCCACGTGATTGTGATCATATGTCTGTTTATCTGAATGTTGTCAAGCTCCCCCGGCCAAATAAAGTGAGCGGCAGGCCAGGAGATGGGGCACCTAGCGTCACCAGCTCAGATTGCACAAGAGTCTTCTCATTCTCACCAGAGAGTCCCGTTCCGGAACTGGGGCCCTCCTGCCTTTGTTAATTCAGTCACTGCAGATTGGTTGAGGTTTTACCCAGTGAACAAGACAGACGCAGATACCACATAGAATCTGTCACCACCCTGTGCTCTCCCTGCCCCTGGGAGCCTACATGTGGCAATTCCTACGTTCCCTTGCAAGTGGGATCCCGATTAGGTTCTGCCAATGGGCTCTGTCTGCCATTGCCTGAGATCTGAAGGGTGGAAAAGGAGACAGCAGGTTCATGGCAGCTACTGAAAGGCATATAGGAGCCTGCAGGGGTGGAGATGGGGGTGTTTTCCTAGAACTTTCTACAGCCTTCCTGAGAACCCTCCACTTAGAGCTGCTGGCAGCTAAAACTGATGGTTGGAGCACTGAGTTTTGCATTTCAAAGTTTCCTAGAAGTGGTCTCCCTGACCTTTGTTTCCGCCCTATGTTAACCCTTTCCTTACTTTGCATACTTAGAGTGGCCCCTGTTTTCCTGACCAGACCTGAGTGATGCCCAAGGGGCCCAGGGAAGAATGGGCGTGTCTTGAGGTCCGATCACACCGGTGTGTACCAGCAGGGCTGGAGGGTCATGGTGACCCCATTGCCACTGTCATCCTCACGCTCTCTGTTTCCCCCCGTAGCCGTGTGACTCGGGGAAACGTGAGTTAACGCTTCATAGCTTGTCCCCCAACCCATCCTTTCATATTAGAAAAGGACATCAAAGTCACCTCCTTCTTGGAGACAAGAGATAGAGTCTAAGCAGAAGGCAAAGAGGTGGCTATCTACCTCCTCAAGTGAGATGAAAACAGCTTGCGGATTGTCCTGGGCCAGTCAGATCTTGCCAGGTGGGAGCAGAGAAGGGGTGTGCACGGAGGGAACAGAGGAGCGGCCCAGCCTGTGGAGAGCAACCCGTCAGAACTGGATGGGAAGGAAACTCGGTGCCGCCCCGCACCTTGTGGAGGAAAAGACCAAAGTGGTTAAAAAGGAATAAGAATTACATGGACCACCGGCTTCTCTCGAACATCTCTGGAGGAGAGAGGACGAAGAGTAATCATTGTAAAATTTTAGAAAAGAAAAATAAAAAGAATGTCTGATTTGGAAATGTGTGTCCCACTAAACCACCACTTGGATACGATGGCAAAAGAAATACAAGAATCCATTCACAAAGCAGAATTGAATTCTAGGTTCTGCCTCCTGACAGTTTCCCCTGGATGGATCCTATCCGTGGGCTCCCTCACCCTCTGGCTTCTGGTTGACTTTGTGCAAAGGGGAGCTCCAACAGGAGGGAGGGCCGTGGTGGGACACATGGGGTTTGTTCTCCAGGCTCCTCTAGGCTCGCCCTGGGCTGGCTGCGGCTCTTGGCTGGAAGTCACAGTTCCTGCGTGTGTCTTCTCTACACAGCTTTCTCCTCAGGTTCTGGTGACTTAGCTCTTCCTTTGTCTCCTGGTCATAGCAGCCCTGTTCCTTCGACCTCAAGAGCATCATACTACCCCACTGGGTTTCCCAACACTCTGCCTATCTGTTTGCAAACAGTCCCTGTGATTAGGTCCTCCTCAAGCTCTCCTGATCTGAGTATTCCATCTGTCTGCTGATGACGTCCTGACCACGCCACAGGAAACTTCTCTTATTGACAGAAACACTGTGTAAAGAACAGAAATCGGAGGACAACATCATACTTATTATGAGAACCATTAGATGCCCATGATGACTGTTACTCTTTTATATAGTTTTTGGGGTTTAGGACAATACAAAAAAGAAAAAAGAAAGAAAAAACTATAAGGATTAAAAGGGAAGATTAAAAATTGTCTTTTTCCCCCCATTGATAATGCATATCTCTATTTAAAAAAAATAGAAATCCACAAACACACTACTCAAAGTAGAGAGAGTTCCACAAGTTTGCAAGGTGTCGAGGTTATTTATTACAAGATAAGGAGCATTTATCTAAACCAGTAATAGCCATCTGTGTTCGTGACCTGTGGCTGCCTAACAAATGACCCCCAAATGTAATGGCTTAAAAATAACACATATTTATTATCTTATAATTTCTGTGAGTCAGGAATCCAGGGTTAGCTTAACTGGGTATTATGGACTGAATGTTTGTGTCCCTCCCAAATTCATACATCCAAACCCCAAACTCTAATACAATGGTATTAGGAGGTGGGGCCTTTTGGAAATAATTAGGATTAGATGAAGTCATGGAGGTGAGGCCTTCATGAATGGGGTTAGGACCCTTAGAAGGCTCACAAGAAACCTTGCTTTTTCTCTCTCTGTCTCATGTAAAGGGTACAGCAAGATGTCGGCCATGGGTAATCCAGAAGCCACAGCCTTTTTATAACTGGATCTCGGAAATGCTATGCCGTGACTTCTGCTGTTTCTGTTTGTTAGAAGCGAGTTACCAGGTCCAGCCCAGACTTGAGGGGAGGGTATTATAAAAGGGCATGAATCCCAGGAGGTGGGGATGGATCACAGGGGTCATCTGGGAGGCTGCCTTCCACAAAAACGGAACATACCACAGGAAATACACTGCTCACAAAAATGAGGGGATGTTTCAAAATGCATAGGAAGTGATAAAAAGAAGAAGCATTTGAATTTTTTTTTTTTTTTTTTTTTTTCATTTTTCTGAAGCTGGAAACAGGGAGAGACAGTCAGACAGACTCCCGCATGCGCCCGACCGGGATCCACCCGGCACGCCCACCAGGGGGCGACGCTCTGCCCACCAGGGGGCGATGCTCTGCCCATCCTGGGCGTCGCCATGTTGCGACCCTCCTGGGTGTCGCCATATTGCGACCAGAGCCACTCTAGCACCTGGGGCAGAGGCCACAGAGCCATCCCCAGCGCCCGGGCCATCTTTGCTCCAATGGAGTCTTGGCTGCGGGAGGGGACGAGAGAGACAGAGAGGAAGGCGCGGCGGAGGGGTGGAGAAGCAAATGGGCGCTTCTCCTATGTGCCCTGGCCGGGAATCGAACCCGGGTCCTCCGCACGCTAGGCCGACGCTCTACCGCTGAGCCAACCGGCCAGGGCCTTGAATTTTTTTTTTATTAAACAAGAACATCAGAAAAGCAAACGACAGGTCAAAAAAAGTTGTTTTATTATGCAAATGAGAACCAAGTTTGATTTCACTGGTGAAAATGCACTATACAAAAGACTGAAAGTACTGGAGTATCTGCATGTCCCTGATCCCCTCATTTTTGTGAGCTGTGCAGGACGCCACGTATCATCACAAGAAAATTACAAAGTCTTAAGTAAGCAATCTAAGAAAGAATGTATGAGATCATCCTGGAGAAATTTATATATTTTTTTTTTCCTTGGGGAAAATGTTAAAAGTCATGAAGAAGATGTGAGAAAGTGTAGTAAGGGCAGAAACATTGTAAAGATAACACTCCCCCCAGTTTAGTGCAACTGCAGTTAATAGTACCCTCCAACATTTCAGGGGCATGATACTACTTTTTCCTAACACGTTCATGGGAGATTAAATACACTCAGGTGGCTAAGTCAGTTTTGAAAAGGAAGAACGAGAAAGGGGACCATTGCTATAACTAGCTCTTGAGACATTCTGCAAAGCCATTAACTATAAAAACTGTGTGACTCCGGTACTAGAAGACAGATATTAATTAGTGAAACAGTAAGAAGAGCCCAGAAAAGGACTACTATATTTCAAAAGTTGATACATGACCAGTAAAATGCTCACAAAAATCAGGGGATATTTCAAAATGAATATGAAGCGATTAAATATCCCATCAGTTTTGTGAGCAATGTATATACCACTGTCGTTCACTGGGGGGCAAGATGGCCTGTGTTGGGAAGACGGGCTCATCCGTGGGGAAAGGACAAAGATGGACTCTTACTTCACAAAGGTCCACTCCAGAGAGATTAGAGCCTTAATGTCAAATTTGTGATGGTGTGGGGGAAGAAGATATCTACAACGGCTAAAACGTAACAAAGGATTAATATCTAGATTATAAAGTACAAGGAGATCCCGTGGGTCAACAGGAAAGAGATGAGAAATCCCATTAAGCATGGGCATGGTGGCCCTAGCCGAGGGCTCAGTGGATAGAGTGTCGACCCAATCTATGGACGTCCTGGGTTTGACTCCCGGTCAGGGCACCATCGGCTTCTCTGCACTCCCCCCCTTCTCTCCCTCTTGTCCTCCCGCAACCAGTGGCTCCGTTGGTCTGAGCATAGACCCTGGGCACTGAGGGTAGCTCGGTTGGTCTGAACATTGGCCCCAGACAGGGGTTGCCGTGTGGATCCTGGTCGTGGCAATATGTGGAAGTCTGTCTTTCTATCTTCCCTCCTCTTAGTTCAAAACAAAACAAAACAAAACAAAACAAAACAAAAACACAGTTCTGGCAGCATTTTGGAAGGAGACTTGGGCTTGGGAACAGTTGGTGGCAGAGAGCCAGCTAGGGTGTCATTGTGACATTTCAGCTGAGAGATAATAGAAGTCTGACCCAAGGCAATCACAGCAGGAAGGATGGGGGTGGAGAAGGGATGGAAGAAACACGTCTCAGGTAAAACCAAGAGCCCGGTTAACTAGTCAAGTGTTGAGGGTGAGGGTGAGGGAGAGGGAGAGAGTGGAGCTGACGTAACCAGAAAGCGTGACCTCAGGTGAAACAGGCTATATTGGGACGGGGTGGGAAGTGGTGGGGAAACAGGTTCAGTGGGGTCGGTCTGGCACAGGTGGAGAGCCAGCACGGTGTCAGGGGTATGCCGCAGCAGGATGTGGAAAAACTAATGGGGTTAGCCGGCAGGAATTATCAAGTGGGATATTGAAACTGAAAAGCAGGGCCCTGCAGTAAGATGGGAAATAAGAGTTTGTGGGAGGCTTACATGGTTTACAGGAAGAACCACTGCCTAGAGCCAAGTGCGTGCAAGTTACTGGGGTACGATCGGTGTCCGAGGCCAGAGGAAGGGCAGGCCAGTCCCGGTAGGGGTGCCATCTTTAATAAAAAGCAAACAAATAGGACAATCCATTGTATTTGAATTTCCCATAAACAATGAATAATTTTCTTTAGTACACTCAGTGTAATGTTGAAGACCTACTTATCCTAAAAATTATTTGCTATTGACCAGAAATTCAGATTTAACGGGCAGCCTGCATTTCACCTGACACTGTAACAGCTGCCACAAACAAATGCCTCCAGGGGCCAGGACAGCCTTGCCTGTGGCGTGGAGGGGGTCCTGGCGGGCGGCCCGGAGCACCTGGAGCACCTGTCCCATGCTGCCGCGATCCTGCCGAGTGGGCTTGCCTCGAGTGTGTTCAATATTCTCATGTTCAAAACCGGAAGAGAAATAGATATTTTTAATACGAACTATCCCAATTTTCAAACGGGACAGCCAGTGGAAAGAAAATCCAAGGTGAGGCACAAACAGAGCAGGCCTGTGGGTCCCAGAGGGCACAGGGCCACTGGCCTGCAGCCTCTGATCTAATCTCTGGAACGTGTGTGGGTGGGGCAGGTGTTGAACCTGTACAGGGTGGTGCTTTGCAAGGTCTGGGTACGCAGTGCTTTGTGTGGGGAAGGGATGTCAGAAGGGGACGACTCTGTCATGCAGAAGGTAAGATATGGATGCCATGCTTCCAGCCACAAGGCCACAGTCTTGTCCCTCAGGGCCTGAACGTATTTCTTGGCCACTGTCCCCGTAGCTGGGCAGTGGCTGAAACCCAGGCCTGCCCCTGGTGCTACCTGCCCTGGCGGGCCAGGAGCGGAGCCCATGCCAGCCCTGCGGGGCGCAGGCACTGTGGCCAGCTAGAAGGCTTGCATCAGAAACGGGGGGGGGGGGGGACTTCCCGGGGTGTGCACTGAGCGCCTTGAGGCTTCTCAGCTTCAGATGCAAAGTGAGTGGGTGTCTCTGAGAAGCAGAGAGAGAGAACGAGAGCAAGGTGTTTCCCTGGGCCATGGAAACTCTATAAAGAGGGAGCCGGCCTCCCTCCTCTCCAGCAGTCTGCGGCAGCGTCCCCTCCTGACAACTGAGACTCCAGGGGACTGGGGAGAAGGGGCACCCTTTGCCAGGTGCTGCCCAAGTCTCCGGCTGCCATGCAGCAGCCCCTGAACTACCCGTACCCCCATATCTACTGGGTGGACAGCAGGGCCACCTCCCCCTGGACCCCTCCGGGGACAGTCCTTCCCTGCCCCTCCTCCATGGGACCTCCTGGTCAAAGGAGGCCACCACCACCACTGCCACCCCTGCCACCCCTGCCACTCCCACCTCTGAAGAAGAAGAAGGACCCCAACACTGGCCCGTGTCTCCTTGCGATGTTCTTCATGATTCTGGTGGCCCTCGTTGGACTGGGGCTGGGGCTGTTTCAGCTGTTTCACCTGCAGAAGGAACTGGCCGAGCTCAGAGAGGTAAGCTGCCCTGGGGTCGCCGTGTCCTGAGGGCCGCGTGGGAGACAGCTCTGCACAGTGGGGGCAGGGGGGGGGGTGTCCGGCCAGCCCGGTCCACGTGGATGGACCGCAGGCTTCCTTGCAAACTGCTTCTTAGTCTTTTCATCCGGTCCCAGCAGTGGATCGTTCTAGTCACTCAGTGGCACAGACAGAGGCTGGGAGGCTCACATCAGTAGGACTAGCTTCTCTCGTGTAAAGAATTAGGGCTGAAATGGGACCGACAGCTGCCTTCTTCCTCTCTGAGTGGGCAGGTCAGCCTGGGGAGCCACATTCTAAAGGAAGAAAAGGAACTTGGAGTCTCACTTAGGATGGCATTAGTGCAAATGGCCAAGCTAATATTTTTCTTTGTTTGTTTATTTTTGAAAAGACTTAAATAAATTGGAAGTATTCCAAAGCACAAAGCTGAGGCATGAGAAGCCCCGGGCGTGACCAGGATCTGAGTTAGGAGAGGGCAGGAGGTGTTTAGAGTCCTTTCCAGGGCCTGGCGATTCGACGAGTCTGCCACCTTGGCTGAAATAGCTTTATAGGTATTATGTCACTTTTCTCTTTCTTTTTGCCAGTCCTCCAGCCAAAGGCACACAGAGTCATCTTTGGAGAAGCAAATAGGTGAGTCCTTGTCTGCATGGACGTGGAGTTTCCGAAGATGGTCTCCAGAGCCGGACCCTGTGGGTGGGACCCCGTGAATTTCATCTGTTCTCAGGCACATTTACCTCCTGTGGGAATCCTGGCTAATTCTGAATTTCTGGTCCTTCTGGTTCCTTGGGCAGCCCTCCACTGCAAAGTAAATTTAATCATTCAAAATCAGTGCATCAGAGTACTGCACACAATTCAGAGCATTTCCCCCTTGACCTTGAGACACACACCTCTGCAACCCTGGCCTTTATGCCCTGGCAGCTGGCTCCAGGCCAGAGTCCTTCCTCGGGCCTCCTGGGCCCCGTGCACAGGATGGCGGCTGTAACTCCAGGAAGAGCAGGGATGGGTGGGGGACAGAGAGAGATGCTTTTAGGAAGGGTCTTCTCCTCTTTAAATTCTCTAAGATAACACAAGAATCAAGCTTAATTTAAAACATACTCTACGGCAGGGGTCCCCAAACTTTTTACACAGGGGGCCAGTTCACTGTCCCTCAGACCGTTGGAGGGCTGGACTATAAATAAAACTATGAACAAATCCCTATGCACACTGCACATATCTTATTTTAAAGTAAAAAAACAAAATGGGAACAAATACAATATTTAAAATAAAGAACAAGTAAATTTAAATCAACAAACTGACCAGTATTTCAGTGGGAACTATGGGCCTGCTTTTGGCTAATGGGGATGGTCAATGTGCTCCTCTCACTGACCACCAATGAAAGAGGTGCCCCTTCCGAAAGTGCGGTAGGGGCCAGATAAATGGCCTCAGGGGGCCGCATGCGGCCCGTGGACCGTAGTTTGGGGACCCCTGCTCTACGGGCTATTTGAAGCTTTGAACAGTGGGAACTTAATCATTCCCATCAGGATGGTTCTTTGGGGGAAGACTAAAGCCACACTATTCAGAGGGTGGGCCAGCCCCACCCACAGAGGTGATCGCCAGCTTCGGCCATAAAGGCGGACCCTTTGTGTAAAAGCCAAAACAGGAAGAGGGTGAAAAGATGGAACATCTGACCACATGAGATTTCAGGGCATGGCTCTGGAAAGTGTGGACAGGTAGCTTTAGGATACTCTAGCTCCTTAAACTAGGATTCATCGAACTTTAGGTTTGGGAAAGAGTTGGGAAGAAGTCTAGGCAGCCCTCTGGTCCAGTCATCTCGTTTTTCGGAAGAGGGACGGATGATCTACCAGGCAGATCAGGTGACATGCACAAGAACCCTGGTGTGGGACTACGGGGCTTTCCAGTAAGTGGCCTGGTGCCTCTGTGAAGACAGTGAGTAGAACTCGTTAGGAATTGGGGACAAGACAGAAATCAGCTCTGGGCACCGGGCAAGGGGAGCCTGTTTCTCAGGACATGCCTCATTAGGGGATCCCAGCCACCCTGCCGCCCTAGAACGGAGGAGCCAACCTTCGGGTGCTCTGCCCCCTCCCCCGCCCCCTCCGGTTCTGGGTCTGAGTCCCAAGTGTTAGAAAGTCCAGCTGCACCCAAGCAGAGTAGAAATATTTGCTAGAAAAAGAAAGGCTCTGGTAGATGTCTAGACTAAAACAGGTTTGGAAGTCAGGGGACGGTGGTTGGTGAAACAGGTACCCAATTACTCATCTCGCACCCACTCTCTGGAGTCGTTTTTTTGTGATTAAAAGTCAGTCAACAGATGAGTCAGGGCTGCCAACCCCAAAACACAATGATCTTCTCTAGATCAACCAGATGGACCCCAACTTGGTGAATTATCACATGGAAATCAAATCAGCAACTTGAGTAATAAGAGATGCAAATTATAATAGAGGACATCCATTTTTATCCATCAAATTAGTAAGGTTAAAAAAAAACAACAACAACCCAGACTGGCAAGAATGTGAGAGGCCAGGGTCTGTATGAGCAAGTCTGGGGGCCAGGGGCATGTGAACTTCTCAACCTCTTCTGAGGGGCGGTTTGGGAAAACCTATCCAAGGGTTCAAACTGCGGAGTTTACCTTATCATCTCATTGCAAAGAATTTACCTTAAGAAAATGACCAGAGACATGCCTGAACATTTCTGTATCAGGATGTTCACACTTCCTTAGAATGCTATTTATAATAGACAACTCAGAAGAAGCTTAGATGCCTCTCAATAGCTTAGCTAAATGCACCACGGTGTCTCCAGAGGAGAGCATAATAGGCAGCAACTAAAACCCAGATATGAGAAGGACTCTTCATGCCCTGGAGAGTGTACGTTCTGCAGTGTTGGGTAAAAAGACAGGTTCGTTTAATATTGACTGTATGCACAGATGCATGTTTTTATGCTTTTGGCAAAGAACTTGAAGAATTTATATCTTAACCTGAGAACGGTGATTTTTTTCTCTGAGAGGTAGTTGCTTATGTACTTCTGTTTTTTATTTTCCATTTTCCACAGTGAACTCCTACAGTCTTTTATTCATTCACACGTGTTCTTGGGGGTACTTCCCGTGTGCCAGGCTGGGTGTTGGGTTGTGGGGGAACACTGAACAGGAGAGACAAGGGACTGCCTTTGTGGTACTTTTAGCAAGCTAGGGAAGCTAAACAAAAGAGAACAAACAGACAACATCATTTCAAAGTGTACTATGTGTACCTAAGATAGAGTGGTCTGGAAAGTCCCTTCTAAGGAGGTGTTGTGAGTGTGTGTGTGTATGCATGTGCAGTGGGGTGGGAGGGTAGTGTAAAGCGTTAGCATTACGAACGGCATGTGCAAAGATCCTGGGGCAGGAAATAGTCATCACCCAAGTGGAGGCTCTATTTCTAGTATATTTATTGCAGCATTTATCCAGCAGATAAGTTTACTGAGTGCTGTCTATGAGAGCCACACCATACAAAGCTCTCTGAGGGATACAAAGAAATGCACCATTTCCTGTCAGAGCAGGGTCATGTGCCAGATGAGCTGCAGAGATGGCTTGTGGTGTAGAACTGTAGACGGGACCCAGCCTTTCCTTTCCTGTTCACTAACACCTCATTTGTGATGGGTGCTCTTGGGTTAGGGCTACAGAGGTAATGATGGCTCAGGGAATGTTCTCAGTTGATTGGGGCATTTTCATGCACCCTTCTAAGAATCTTTCTTGAATGTCTTAGCTTACTTCATAGCTCAGTGGTAGCTCTATTCGGTTAAATATCTGAAGTCAGAGGAGTAGTGTCTGTGTTGAAACGTGTTGTCTATGTTAACTCCTTCAATTTGATTTAGCAAACATTTGTTGGTCACATGTCCTGTGTTAGACACTGAGCTAAGTACTCCGGTGCATTAAAGCTACAGCAAGGAGTTTTTACCATTTATGGGAGAGGGTTAGAAAAACTATACAGTTTTCACAGAGAACGGGAGTCCAAGTTGACAAAAGAGGTAAGGATGGTGATTCTAGGGTTTCAAAGGCGGGAAAAAATCATATCTGACTAAAAAGGCTTGGCAGGGTGTCTCAAAGAAAGAGGTGTTTTCGGTGGTATTTGTAGGGTTGATAAGAATTTGACACAATTTTTGCGGGGGAAGGCATCCGGGAGGAAGAATCGGCCTGGACAAAGGCGTGGAGGCCGGGAAGCTGGGTATGTTCCGGTCACACCAGGAAAGTTGGTAGAATGCCACTGGGGGAAGACCTAGTGGCCAGGAAGCAAATTAGCTGTGTGCTTTGGCTTCCGACCTGCGGAGTCCTAAGGACAGTTGAGCCAGAGCGGAGAGGGTCCCGGATCTGGAGTCGGGATTCCCGAGTAACCCTGAGCAGCGGGGTCTTCTTGGACAAGTTGCCGACCTTCTAAGCCCATTTTGCTGTCCATGAGGTGGGATAGTAATCCCTACCTGAAAGCATTGTGGCCTGTTCTAACTGCAGGCACTCGTATGACAGCTCTTCATTAGTCCATAAAGTTATTAATGGATGTTTATGGTAACACGATAATTTGTGCCTTTGTCTATCTTAGTCCGCTTTATTTTTTTAACCTCTCCCTGTGTGAAATACTGGGGCTGTGAGTTCCACAGTTTAGTCTTGCCTGATTCGTTTATGTTAGACTGTTGCCTTTTATGTTTAGCGACCCCTAGGATTCTTGTCAGAGCTACACTCTGTGACTGGCCATTCCTCTCGGTGCTGCTGTCCTTTCGGGGGGCTCCCTGTCTCTGTATACATGTAGCTTTGCCAGATATGTACTTAGTAATATAAACTATCTCAATAAAAATCACATACTGTATAATATATGAGCTTAAAAATTAAGAACAATTAGCTGTTCACTTTGATAAAAGGTAGTTAGGCGTGTCCCACAGGTGTTACTGCAATGGCATGGTGGTGACCAGTGACACTCACTAGGCTGTAGGAGTAGGGCATGTGCTCCTGTGGTCCTCAGAGACCTGGCGCCACCTGGCTGGGTCCGGCTCCACCGGGACCCTGCCCATGTAGCCTCAGCTGTGTAGTCTGTGTGAAACTAGCAATTCTGTATTCTCTACTAATCTTCCTGTGTTGAGTGATTTGTGTACCTGTGTCTTTCTAACTTCTAATAAACTCACTCCAACTGAAAAAAAAAAAATAACATCTTTTATATAAGTGCCCTGTTTAGAGTGCCACCGAACGAATAGTTGTCTCCCTTTCACTTATATCTTTCGTCTCTCTATGACACAGGTCACCCCACTCCGCCCTCTGAGAAAAGGGAGCAGAGGAAAGCGGCCCACTTGACAGGTGTGTATTCGGAAGGGGCAGGTGGCCAAAAGCATTGCTCTGCGCTGGGGAGGCCAGTCCCTGGGGGCCAGGCCCGGTCCTGGCGGTGGTGAACTTGCAGCATGGGGCCGTGTGGTGGAGTGATGTGATTGACAGCGACGTGGCCTGGCACTCCGCGCGGGAAGTCCACCAGCATCAGAGAAGTGGGTCGGCACTGCAGACAGGAGTGTGCCACTGTCTCTGGGATTGTTTAGGCCTGAGGTTGTCGAATGACCCCGTTCAAATAGACAGGCATTTGTTGAGCATGTTTGTGTGTGTGTGTATGTGTGTGTGTGTGTGTGTCTGTGCGCGCGCGCGTGTGCACTCGTGCATGCCAGGCCTTGGGTACATGGAGTTAATAATATGTGGCTCCTGCCTTTGAGGAATTTGAAATTGAATAGGGAGAGGGGGACATGGGTCATCATTTCAGTTTTGGAGAGAGCTCTCTGCTGAAGGTGTGTGCATAATACAATGGGGACTGCGGGAGAGGGGGCTGTACCCCGGGGGGGGGCTGCAGGTGAGGGGCTGGACCAGAGGATCCCTGGGGTCCTTTCCCACGTAAGAACCTTGGCTTTGGCGTCTCCCTTCATGGAAGGAACCCAGAGCCTGACTGCTTGGGGGCTCATTTTGACAATCATAGAACCTTTGTTCCAGGGAGCTAAACTCATGTTACTCATTTCTCGCTGCAGTTGATGAGGGTATGTTTCATCGTCCTGTGGTGTGTCCTGATAATGTGGATGATAAAATTAAGGCCAGGCATTTGGTAAAGGTGTCGAAGGAATTTACTGATGGCTGAGTCTGGCCCCTCGGCCAGTTCTGTGGTCGCTATGTCATTTTGGGTTAATAAAAACCAAACAAAACCAAAAACCTTTTTGCTCAATGGAGGAAGGGCCCCAAGTTTTGCCTTGGAAGCTTTGTTTTTGGGGGGCATTCCTTGTTAAGAGCTCCCTTCTGGTTTGGTTTCAGGCAAGCCCAACTCGAGAGCCATGCCTCTGGAATGGGAGGATACCTACGGAGTGGCCCTGGTCTCCGGGGTGAAGTACAAGAAGGGCAGCCTCGTGATCAACGACACCGGGCTGTACTTTGTGTATTCTAAGGTGTACTTCCGGGGCCAGGCCTGCAAGAACCAGCCCCTGAACCACAAGGTCTACACAAGGAACTCGCGGTATTCCCAGGACCTGGTGCTGATGGAGGCGAAGATGATGGACTACTGCCTAGCCGGCCAGATGTGGGCCCGCAGCAGCTACCTGGGCGCCGTGTTCAATCTCACCAGCGCCGACCGCGTGTATGTCAACGTGTCTGAGCTCTCGCTGGTCAGCTTCGAGGAATCCAAGACGTTTTTTGGCTTATATAAGCTCTAAGACAAGAACTTTATCGTTCCTTGTTCCAGGCGCTGAGAATGTTGTCTTGAAGGAGGGTGGTCTTTAAGCCCACGTAAGGTCAAGTGAGACGACATGAACGGAGAGGACCTTGAGACCACAGGATCCAGCAGGCCTGTGGATCCTCCTCTGACCCACGGTCTGTGAGCAGGACGGGAGGAGGAGGACCGCTGAGGAACATGGCACCCGGGGCTGCCGGCCAAGGTGCGGAACAGGGAAGAGCAGCTACCAGGGTGCTCCACACCCAGCTCCAGTGGCCGGGAGTGTTTGGGCACACTGCAAAAGACACCTTTTAACTCACCTCTTGGCGTGGGTCTACTGTCTACCTCGGGGGAGCCTGTCTTTCAGGTGTACGGTGTGACATGAGTGTGTAAGGGACAGGAAGAGGACTAGGCTTCCTAGTCTCAAGGGACTGGGAAGTCAGTGTCTGGTGGCACGTCTTTACTCCCGAAGCCCTGGCCTGAGCCGCCTTGTGATGGGAACCGAGAAGTGAGGGAGGTCTGTGGGGGACTCAGTTCACTCCCTACACAGCATGTATCTTTCTAGAGCAACTGTAGGGTGTGTGTGTGTGTGTGTGTGTGTGTGTGTGAGAGAGAGAGAGAGAGAGAGAGAGAGAGAGAGAGAGACTGGGAAGAGAGAACGTGCATACTGTGGAGGATGTGTGTTAGGAGACTATCGGGTACATCTGGTGTAGGGTTAATATGCTTCTTGGCCCCCAACTCTAACAGCCTCCCAATCTTTGCGAGTCAGCAGGTAACACTGTTTTCCTATAATATCACCAATATTTATATAAATTTTGTGCATTTTTTAATGAAAAGAGTATGTGTAATAAAAAACTATATTTTAGAATGCAGATAAACATTAGGGATGTACTTTTTGGAAATCACAAAGATTTGGATTATTTTTTTCCTGTATTACTTCTTCCTTCTGTGGATTCTTCATGTATTTCTATTTATGGCCCCTTTCAGGAGAATTTGCTGGGGTGAGAAGGACTCTTTCAGGCTCTTGTCCCCTCACTGTATTCTCTTCCCTCTCTATTCCCATTATTCAAAGTTTCCATTGCCGGTATACTCACCATCATGGTTAAGCTCCCCCAAGTTTCCATAGATCTGATGACAACTTGTCTTTTCCTGGGGGCAGAGTCACAGCAGAGTGGAAGGGGCAAAGACTTTGAACTAAAAGAAAAAAAAATCTGAATTTGAATCTTCACTCCTCACTCCTCCACTTAACCCACTCGGTAACCACTGTGCAGGTCACTTGACCTCTCTTGGACAGCAAAGGGCTAAAAGGCACATAAAGAATCTGACTGACACCCAGTAGAATGTCAGAAAACGGCACCTACCATGATTGATACGCTGCTTTCTGGGAGGCACTCCATTCCCCAGGGGAAGCGCGGCCCTCAGGGATCCAGCTAGACCCCTGGTTCCCGTGTTCTCCCCCCACTCCCATAGCTCACAGGACCTTTTCCTGTTGTCCCAGCCACACACCACCATGTCCTTGCCCTCGCGTTGTCATGGTGAAACGTTACCATGCCCTCTTTTGGATTGTTATCTCAGAAATCTTATTTTCACAATATCATCTCCCATTGTTGCAGCTTAATTGCTCCAACATTTTGTCTCCTAGGTAAAGTGTTTATCACGTATAAAACTACTTACTTTTGGTTGACCACATTGAGACCTCTCACTAATGAACTTTTATTTTCCGACATGTCCCTCAGGTCCCCTCTCTGTCTGGCTTGGGTCCTCCCGTCACCTGTCATTATAATCACTGCCTTGCAAAGACCCTCAGCCTCTAAACTCTGCGTCCTTCACTGTGTTTCTCCTGCAGAAATCCCACATTCTCCACGCCACCTCCCGGCAGCCGAGTATGGCCAGAGACAAATCTCCCAGGCAGATGGTCCAGTTTCATTCTACTTTTAATCAGCTATCTACTTCAGTCAGCCAATCAAGTATTAATCCACCATGAATTGGTTTCTGTCCTTTGATTGACCTGAATAGGTAATACATGCGCATTGTACACAATTTAAAAGTCACACAGACACAGGATGAAAAGGAGTCCTCCTCTCACCCTGTCCTGTGGCCCCATTTCTGCCCATGAAGAGGGTCACTGTCTCCTTATGTGACTCCAGAGAAGGCCTGTACATGAATGTCCCATCACTCTGCATTCTGAGCTGGACCATTCTCTGTGGTGAGGCTGTCCTTCCTGCCTGTCCATCATCGGGTGTTGGGCAGTTCCCTGCCCTCTACCTGCCAGATGCCAGAGCATCTTCCTGACCCTGTGCTAATGACCCACACTATCTCCAGACATTGCCAAGCATCCCTGGGCTGGGATACAGAGACCAAGCCAGCCCTGGCTGGGAATGAGCACTTTACATCAGTGGTCACAGACCTCAAGTGGACATTCAATGCGGCCCAGCGCTCCTTCAGGTCCCTGGTAAGCACGCTTTTCTATTGTTGGAGACGATTATGTCCTATCCTCTCCTCCTGCAAACCAAGCACATCCCCTCCCTGCTCCACGGAACCCCAGCCCCCCTGCGTCTGAATGGCCTCCATTTCTGTCTGTTGCGGTGGAGGAAGAGCACCCCGTCTCCATCTGTGAACTAGACCTGTTTTCTAGGTGCACCTGGCTCATTCTACATCCTTCTCTCTTCTGGATCCTCAAACTACGCCTGTCTATGAAATCACCCCCAGTAGCACGTATATATGTTCAAGTACTCCCTTTCACTGAAAGACAAACCAATCCAAACACCCGGAAAAAACCTCGAGCCTTTCTTGAATACCATCCTTCTTCCTCTAGTAATGGCTGCTGCTCTGGTTCTACCGGTGGGGACAAACATCTCAGAAGGTTTTTTCCGCACACACGGGCCCCATGTCCTTGGCCAGGTTTGTGGCTCTGTTCTTTATTTTGACCACTTTAAACATATCTGTGTTTTTACTTTCTGCTGGGATAAAAATTCCGATGGTAAGACCTTTTTCTGCCTTGTTTCCCCTGTATCCACGCCACCTCACCCAATGCCGAGAGCATACAAGGGGCTCCATAAATGTTTGTTGACAGAATAGCCCTAATTATAAGGCAAGTGTCTGGGCTCCGTGGGTATGTTTTGAGAGTAATGAATCTATAGCAGTATTGCCTTATAAATGTGCGCAAATGTTTATCCAGCTTTGAATAGATTTCCCAAATGGGAGTCCGAGGCTCCAGACGGAAAAAATAATCATGCATCCTAATCCATAGCATTGGAAAACAAGATAGAACTATTTGGTCCCTGGCATTACCAGGAGTCAGTCAGGAGGCCGGGGTTGAACTGCCGGGCACCTTGAGCTGAAACTGTCATTTAGAAGGTGCTCAATAAATATTTGTTGACTAAATTAATGAATGTCACCTGCTCACCTTAAAATGCTTCTGTTGACTCATCTGCTTTACGTGGTCAGGGTCTGGGCCAGGTTGCTTATGGAGAAGGTCAGAGAGGCATTCGGCCTCAGTGGGCTGCTGGTCCGTGGTCCCAGCCCTCACAGTGAAACCCTTTTTCCTCTGCTTTTGGCTCCAACTATCAAGAAGTTTGCTAAGGTGTTTTTTATTTGCTTGTTTTTGTCTATGGACCCTTCTGGAAATGATTCCAGAGCAGAGAGGAAGTGATACCACATCCTGAGATGACCCGCTAGGATGTGCCCTTGGCTATCAGTGCTGGTACTGTCCCTTTCATCCCTCCAGGTCTGAACTCTACCAACATGCCTTTGACATCTTCTGAAGACAGGCTTGTCGTTTATTTTCAGGCTTTAACTAGTGGTTCTAGGGAAGAGATGTTAACAGTTTCTTTAGAAGCCTGACTTATTTTCCTTTACCTCCATAGAAAGATGAGGAGTGGGCCCTGGCCGGTTGGCTCAGTGGTAGAGCATCGGCCTGGCGTGCAGAAGTCCTGGGTTCGAATCCCGGCCAGGGCACACAGGAGAAGTGCCCATCTGCTTCTCCACCCCTCCCCCTCTCCTTCTTCTCTGTCTCTCTCTTCCCCTCCCGCAGCCGAGGCTCCATTGGAGCAAAGATGGCCCAGGCGCTGGGGATGGCTCCTTGGCCTCCACCCCAGGCGCTAGAGTGGCTCTGGTCGCAACAGAGCGAAGCCTCGGAGGGGCAAAGCATCACCCCCTGGTGGGTGTGCCGGGTGGATCCCGGTCAGGTGTATGCGGGAGTCTGTCTGACTATCTCTCCCCCTTTCCAGCTTCAGAAAAATACAAAAAAAAAAAAAAAAAGAAAGAAAGAAAGAAAGAAAGATGAGGAGAGTCAACCCCCCCCACGTTTGAATGTGCTCATTAAAAGTGCAGACTGCCGTTGTTCTTTATGAAATGCTGAAATGTTAAACCCAAAGTAGAACACTTCAAAAAAGAAAGGGTTACTTCTAGTTCAGCAGGTTGAGGTTTTCCTTCTTTTCAGACAACTAAAAACACACAAAACCCATTTTATTTTAAGCCCCCCAGAGTGATGACTTTGACTTCTCTGAAGTAGGTTTTGACTTACCACAGCCTAACGGAAAAGAGCTCTTCTGGGACCATCATGGCAGGGTGACTAATCTGAAATGATAGCTCATCGAGAGGGGGCTGGAGAGAGGCCAGCTGGCTCCGCAGAGCCAACTTCCGCCCGACCAGGATGCTGTACACCTGCAGCTGATATAAAGTAATTCTGAATGTCACTGTAATTGAAAAATAAAATTTTTAAAAATGTTTTACTTCTAAAATAAAAAAGATTTCCTTAAGGGGTTGCGCCTGGTCCTGAAAGTGTGTCACCACATGTTACATTTTTCAAAGGAGTTTGGTTAAGTTCTGAGGTTATAGAGATAAATGTTTACTTTCTGGTCCCTGCCCCCCTGGAGGTTTGGATCATCCAGAGGCAGAATGAGGTGATCTAGGAAGGCAGGACCCGAACCCCGTTCCTTAGGGCTTCAGAGTCGAGATGAACCTTACTCAGAAATGACATCACACTTCCCGGTAGCCGGGACCTTTGGGATTCATCTAGACAGCGATCAGCCTTGGAAGTACAGACGGCTGAGTGAGCATTCGGCTCCCGCTCACTCAGAAGGGAGGGAGGCGCCTAGGACCAAGCTTCCCTTCACCGGTAGACACTTCGCTACCACGCCAGCAGGGGCATCGTCAGAGGAAAGTGGGGTTCGGATGCCCCTCCTCTCCCACTTGGAGGCCCCGGCTGCTCGAGGGCGTCACCGTCTCATCTACTTCTCAATGGAAGGACATGGACCTCCAGCTCACACTCTGTGGGAAGTCCAGCGTTCTCTCCAAGTTGTCGGGGAAGCGCAAGGAAGTGCAGGGAAGCGCAGGGAAGTGCAGGGAAGACCCGCCCTGGTTGGGAGGTCCGCAGTGCAGCTTCCGGCTCTCACGTGGCTCCGGAAGTGGACGCCCTCCCGGGCTCCTGCCTCTCCCAGCATGCTGTGCCTTCAGTCCCTTACGGGTACTTCTACCACAACATGCCCTTTTACGGAGGGTTTCTGAAGGTAATGGAGGGATTATCTTATGAGTCACACCGTATAAGTTACACCAAAAACTGAGTGTTGGATATCACGAGAATCCTCCAAATTTGCCACAATTATCTACTTAACTGTGTAACCTCAAATCCTAGTACTCGAAAGGAAGCAAAGGTTCATTCACTTATTCATTCATTCATTCAACAAGTGCTTGCCACGTACTAGAAACTGCTTAGGTATTATGGATACATTGAAATATAAAGTCCCCCAGGAGTTATATTTTAATGAGGAGATGGTGAGTAGACAATAAAGAAGGAGCAAAAAAAAAAAAAAAAAAAAAAAGATCTGGTAAATTACATGGTAGTAAATGCTATGCAGAAAAATTAAGCAAGGTTAAGGCTGGCGAGGGTGATGGAGGAGGGGTGATCGTCTGGTATGTGGTGAGGGAACACCGCTTGGAGCACAGCAAGTAGAAAAATTACCAGTGCAAAGTCATCAGAACAACAGGTGAACCTCATGCTGAAGTATAAAAATAGAAGAACACTATTGCATTTCCATAGCCTTTATAACGTTTTCTCACATGCCTCGTTTTTTGTTTATTTTTTTTTAAATATGTGAAGTAATATGCCTACACGGAATTGGCCTGGGTCAGGGTCCTTATTAATGTTCGTTGAACATATCCGATGTATTCTGTGCCCATTGTATTCACAGCATGCTGGGAGGCCATGGTGGTGTGTGTTTCCTTTTATAATTGAACAGGATGATGTTGAAACATTTGGCTGGTGAGATGTAACAGTTGAAGCTCCTATCATAGAGCTGACCCCTCTGCTTAAATCAGGGCTGTCTCGGGACAGTCTCTTTTTACATAGTGTCAGCAGCTGCGGGAATTCCCCTCCTCCAGCTGTTGATCACAGAAGGGACAGAGCTTGGTTCGTACGCCGTAGCCCTGGCTTTCGGAGGGTGAACCACTTCAAAGACAACATGAGTTTGTAAAAGACGCCCTTGATGGTTGAACTCGGAATGGGTCCACACATGTGAGACACCCAATGCAAGACAAGAACCTTTGCCAAGGAGATGGAAGAGTTGGATGGGCATCTCTTGGCGTCTCAGATATTTCTCTGGGCATAGGTCTCAGTTTTCTCACACACTCCATCCTACCCCCATTTCCAGGGTGTGGAATGGAACTTGGTCCACGTTTTCTGGAAGAGAAGGTTCTAGACCAGTGGTTCTCAACCTTTCTAATGCTGTGACCCCGCAATACAGTTCCTCATGTTGCAGTGACCCCAAACCAAAAAATAATTTTGGTGGCTACTTCATAACTGTAATTTTGCTACAGTTATGATTCAGAATGTAAATACCTGATATGCATTATGTATTTTTCGATGGCTTTAGGCGACCCCACCGGGGTCGTGACCCACAGGTTTAGAACCGCTGTTCTAGACGTTTCTGATGGAAAGAGAAGGGAGGTGAAAGATTCGGGAAGCAACAAAGGCCTCTGGCCTTCACTAAATGAACTGAGACTCCGAAGCTTCACAACAAGAGATAAAAGATGATACATGAAAGCCTCGGGGGCTTCTGGTAACATGAAATGTGTCGCCTTCTACCCACCCCGATGGAGAAGACAAACGAGTCTTGACTCAGATGGTGAGAAACAGATGCAAAGGTGTTAAACAGAATGCTCAAGTCTGAGCTACAAGAGATGGCATCTCAAACCTCAGCATCCTCTTTGCATCATTTGGTGGGTTGCGTTCGGCTTCTAAGAAACTCCGAAGACTTCTGCAGGGGTCCAGGAGGGCGGCACAGAGAACAACACTGCGCATGGCAAGGAGACGGCTTATACCTCCCGTAGCGCTCGTGGTGTTGCCCATGGTGTTGACCAGAATGGCTAACTGGCTCTTCCTGAGTTTCCAGAAGAACGTGAAAAAAACTGCTCAGTTTTCGGCAGGGTGTGGCAGTGCCGTCAGTCAGTGAGGGGAAGGTGGCTGGGTCCACTTTTGAAAGGAAGGTGAAAAGGGGGTATGTTGTTTCTGTCCAACAGCCAAGCCTGTCTGGTCATATCTTACGGCTCATAAGCTAGATAAGAATGTCAACTTGACCCTGGCCGGTTGGCTCAGCGGTAGAGCGTCGGCCTGGTGTGTAGAAGTCCCGGGTTCAATTCCCGGCCAGGGCACACAGGAGAAGCGCCCATCTGCTTCTCCACCCCTCCCCCTCTCCTTCCTCTCTGTCTCTCTCTTCCCCTCCCGCAGCTGAGGCTCCATTGGAGCAAAGTTTGCCGGGGCACTGAGGATGGCTCTGTGGCCTCTGCCTCAGGCGCTAGAATGGCTCTGGATGCAACAGAGTGACGCCCCAGATGGGCAGAGCATCGCACCCTGGTGGGCATGCTGGGTGGATCCTGGTCGGGCGCAGGCGGGAGTCTGTCTGACTGCCTCCCTATTCTTCCAGCTTCGGAAAAATGAAAAAAAAAAAAAAAGAATGTCAACTTCTTATTTAAAAATAACAGGACACAGCCTGACCTGTGGTGGCGCAGTGGATAAAGCGTTGACCTGGAACGCTGGGGTTGCCAGTTCGAAACCCTGCACTTGTCTGATCAAAGCACATATAGGAGTTGATGCTTCCTGCTCCTCCCCCCTTCTCTCTCTCTGTCTCTCTCTCTCTCACTTTCCTATCTAAAATGAATAAATTAAAAAAAATTAAAAAAACAAAAAATAACAGGACACATACCACAGGACTTATTCTTGCCCAGAGCCAAGCCATGAAGAAGATGAACAGTACAAATAGTTGTAACTTAAGGACTCTCTTTCTGGAATGATTATGCAAAGCTCCTTGCCTTTATGTTTACGAATTCTTACAACTCCAAAAGTCAGTTGTCAGTAACTCTATTTTGTAAGTGAAGAAAAAACTAAAACTGATTTATATTCAGAGAGGTTAAATAACTTTCCTCAGGTCACAGGTTAGCAGAGCTAGGAGTCAAGGCCAGTTTTTTCTGACCCAAGGGATCTTACCTAAAGCGGGTTTAGAGCGCCTCTTCATAATGCCAGGATTCTTTATTCATGCCACACACATTTATTAAGTACCTACAGGTGGCGAGCATTGGTTACTGGATAGAAGGGTCAACAAAACAGGTAATGTCCTTGCTCCCTTTAAACTTATACCCTAGCTGGGGAGGAAGGTTGTAGTGGTGGTGGAGAAAATAAACAAGCAAATAAATAAGCAAACACATAAATGATCCACTAATGATAAACACTATGAATAGAGAGTTAAAGGAAGGTGCTCAGATAAAGAAAGAAGAGGTAACTCAGAGGGAAGGCCTCCCGGAGGAGGTGCCATTTGAAATAACAAGAGCCAGGGATGCAAAGATGAGGCTAAAGGGCATCGCAGTTGGAAGCAATAACCTCTTACAGGCTGGTTTAGGGTATTTTGGATCAAATAATGCATTATTGTGTGGGGCTGTAATGCACATAGCATTAGCAGTCTTACGTACTTAAATGCCAGTAGGCGCCCTGGTCATTGTGACAACTGCCCACCTAAATAAAGAGGTAAACTGAGGCAGAAATTTCGAGTTACCAGAAATTGAGCTTATTGGGGAACAGCAGAGGAATCCTGGATGGGAAACACGGGAAACACGTGCGGTAACAAGCCGCAGGTGCCGGCACCAAGTGCAAAGCGCGGCAGCCTCGCGAGATCCACGCCGGGAGCCCATTGGCCCGCGGAGGAGCCAGTCCTGCTCAATTACGCGGCGTCTCAGTGGCGAGGGTCACGTCTGCCGCGGGGCGCACACGTCAGGCTCTCCAGCTGCGTGTTCCAGCTCCCTGGTTCCCACCACCGAACGCAGCAGGTCCCGCGTTCTGTCTTCTCGGTGCACGCGGTTTCCTCCCGTGCTGGCCGAGATGCGGGAGGCACTCCTCACGTGCTTATGTCCATTAGGCTGCGGCAGCGCTGGCCTCGTTCTGCGTCCTTGCGCTTCAAGGCGCAGGGCCTGCCCAGGACGGTGAGCGAGGACATACCGTGTGTCCCACCGGCGTCACCAGACTTCGCCCTGGGCGGTGGTCACCACCGGACGGGAGCGCTGGATCTGAACCGGGAGCAGAATGAAGCACCATGTGGCTGGAGGCCGAGGGCGAGGACGAGGCCACCGAGGGCCGCAGGGGCCGGAGGAGGTAGGCCTCTCCCGGCTGGGCCGAGGGGCTACGGCCGCCCTGTTCGCAGGGAAGGGAGCCTCTGAGAAGCCCCGTGGAATGGGGCCGGGAGGGAAATGGAAAAGTCTGGGCTGTGTCTGCTGGTGGAACTTAAGGGCCACCGACTGGATGTGGGGTGCGCGGGCCAGAGACCAACCAAGGATGTATGCCTGTATTCTGCTGTTTCTTTTCTAGAAGTTTTTTTTTCTTTCTATATTTTCCCATTTAGATCCATGTCTATTCATTTATTTATTTATTTTTAATTCGGGGGCTCAGGAAAAGTGTGTTAAATGATTGAGTAGAGAACTATATGGGCGTCTTTTACTGCATACACCTGCGTCTTTTTTTTTTTTTTTTTTTGAATGGCTGTGTGCCTACGCCAGTAACATCCTCAGTCATTTCTCTATTAATTGGTCTGTTTCTGAAGTGTTGCTGTTTAAAAAACAAACAAACAAAAAGAACCTGTAATGAGTATTTACGTACATGTCCGTGCATTTTTGCTGCTATTTCTCCAGGATGGAAAGGTAGAACGGGAAAGGAGAGGCATGAGTTATATGTTACAGCTTTCAGTGGGTTCTGTCAAATGGTTCTCTAAAAAGTTTTAAGTTTATACTTCCTCGCATACCGTAGAGAACTAGAGAAGGCCTTGTCTCTACACTTGAAGCACTATGTATATTATCATTGGTAAAACTTTTTATGATACTATGTATATTATCATTGGTAAAACTTCTTATGATAGGGGCAGGCAAAAATGGCTTCCCGTTGTCCTTTGCATTTAAGAAAATGTTTTTGAAGTTGAAACTCTTTCATTTTAGGTTTATGTATGGTCATTTGTATTTCTATTTCAGTGAATTACTTAATGTAATTATCTTTAAAAAGTAAGCTCTTCTGTTTGTGTTACTGGTTTGTAGCAGCTCTGGATAAGGTATGAATGTAACTCCTTGTCTGTTATGTGTGTTACAGATGTTTCTTCCTGCTGTGTCACCTGTTAACTTGTTTCCATCTAGTGGTGCTTATTTTTTCAAAGCAAATCTATTCTTTCCTTTATAACATCTTGTCACACTGGATTTACCTCACCCTATTAATTACAGCAATAATATTCTTCCCTTTTTTCTTCTAATGTAAAAATTTTCATTGTGCTTCAGCTCCATAATGTGTACAAATATTTACTTTTATACAGTGCGAGGTAGGTAGTAAATTTTTTCAAAAAATAGGTAATCAACAACCCAAGGAACACCATCTTTGAATTTCGCATTCATTTGAAAGGAGGGTACTTAGCTTCCCTTGATGATTGGATTTGGTTCTGAGCTCTCTCTTCTGTTCCTTTGATCTTTGTCTACCTGCTGGACTAGTGACTTTTAATAACTGTGCCTTTAATAACGTTTGTCTTCAAATGTTGTTAGTTTTTGTATATTTATCCTTCATGCAGACTTCATCATCAACTTATTTCATGCTGCTCCCTCACCCACTTCCTTGCCAAACCTAATTAACTACTCCACACTAGGAAGTCTACTCTTCTAGGAAAACATGGTGTGGCTCAGCATTTATTCAATGACTTCATACTTTCAGAAAAATTAGTTTTTTTTAATCGAATCTATTTGACATATAATGTGCAAATTTAAAGTGTACCGTGTGTTAATTTGCTACATTTGTATATTGTAATACGATTGTTGCAGTTTCCTTCACTCGGGTTTTGTGCATTTCTTAACTTTCTTTCCCGTGTATTTTATAGTTTTGAATCTGGCCACTTTATTGAAAACTTTTAGCTTTCAATGGGCTAGACTTAAGACGACTGAATTTGTTTTTTCTCTTATTCTTTGACGCCTTCCTTTCCCCCACACCAACAAGTTTGCTTTCTGATGGGGGTCTTGCTCTCAGGTGGTTCTTCACAAATACGTAATAAGATATTATATTTGTGGTGAACCTAGCAGTGGTCGGCAAACTCATTAGTCAACAGAGCCAAATATCAACAGTACAACGATTGAAATTTCTTTTGAGAGCCAAATTTTTTAATCTTAAAACTGTTTATAGGTAGGTGCATTGTTGTTATAACCTACACGCCCACACATGGTATTTTGTGGAAGAGCCACATTCAAGGGGCCAAAGAGCTGCATGTGGCTCATGAGCCGTGGTTTGCCGACCACTGAACTAAGGTGTTGGATGACAATTGAGAAATTAGTCAGTGGCATTTGTTTCTCATCCTGTTTGCCCTCCCATTATGTCCTCACATTTCCCCTCCTCTGGCTCTGGGCCCCAGGCCAGAGTGGAGGGGAGAGGAAGGCAGAAGTCATCACAGGTTGCTTTCCCTTTTGACGCCATCCCAGGTGGTTTCTTAGACCTTGGGAAGGAGTCCAGTGTCTGATTTTTGTCCCCTTCCCTTCCCTACCTTTCCTGAAATGATTCCAATGATGTTCTTTATCATTTCAACCGCGGCTAGGTAATTTTTGATACGTAACTTTTTCAATGAATATGTTTTCCATATCAGTCAAGAGGTATTCTTTGAGCATCTCCTGGGTACTGGGTATGGAGACACGGAGAATCAGGACACTGTCGCTTGTTCTCAGGAAGCCCACAGGTTAACGATGCATTGGTAATTCCCAGCACCTAGCAAATTCCATGGAATGAAGGGGTGAACACCAAACGCTACGGGCAGTGCCAGCGAGGGGCCCCTCACTCAGTCTTATTGGTCAGAGAGGCTTGATGGGGAGGTCCGTGTGAAGCAAGTTAGAAAGTTGCTTGGGAAAGAGAATAAAGACATAAAGGGGTCAGGGGGCGTGACCCACTGCGTGGAATATTTGTGAAGGAGTCAGGAGATGGTCCAGGAACGGGCTTCTTATGAAGGCTTCTCACCCCAGGAACTGACTGGGGTGCCCCGTTCCCCTACTGCTACCTAGGGACCATCCTGCCATAGCTCAGTCAGCTGGACTCTCTGTTGACCACCTAAGGAAAAGAGAATTAGAGAAACACTCAGAAATATACGATTCTGTCAGTCTACACTGTTTGAAGAACGAACTTACCTTTCCCAGAACCTGGGTGTCCTCAGAACCTGAAATGGCGGGTCCACTGCAGCACTCCATAAATAATGGTTGACTTAAGACAAGACTCAGATTCTTGGCTGTTGAGTTTTAAGACCCAATTTTGAGTCGTAAGAACCCTTGCTCTGGAGTTGCCACAGCCTAAGTTCCTAAAGGCGCAGGCCATCAAGTTAAAGATGAATGTGACACAGTGGAGGAGAATAGAAGATCAGTCAGAGATAGTTTTTTTGTGTGTGTGTGTTTTTTTTCCATCAAGCTAGATAACTCTTCTCCTTCTGAGGGAGCCATGTGTCCTGGGTGGACAGCAGTGATGTGTCCCAGGGCACCAAGTGCTGGTATGTGCTCTTGAGAGGGGACTTCTACCATGCCCTCCTTCATGCCCAGTCTGGGGATGGGAGGAACATATGCTAAGAACCCCTCTATGGATTAGGGGCTCAGGTAGCCGAGGGTAACTGTGTCTACAGTCTCAGCAGAGCCAGGAGTGGTGACAGTTTTGTAAACGTGTCCTCTGCCCTGTGAAGTGTGGGACTGGTGGAGTAGAGAGGACCACATGTGATGGTTTAGTAGGAAGACCTCACAGAATTTTCTCTCACCCCACATAAGGCCTGGGAAACAACTCAGTGTGTCTGCATGCCCAGGAATAGTATAGAAGTAGCTGAAAGAGAGAGGAGAGCCCAAACCAGGGATACCTCCCGAGCAGGACAGGGACGATATAGCTGTGTCCTGCAGGGCTCCGCAGCCGTCCCCCTGATGGGACTGATGGTGTCTGAGCTGGTGCCGCAGGGGCCACATGAGGACCGGGGGCAGGTGTTTCTTCTTCCCCCTCCCGGTGCCTTGGGCACAGTTTGCAACCTGAGATGCTTAGATGTGATGAGGCGCAGGGTGGGGTGGTAGGGGAAGAAATCGATCAATGATGAACGGGAAAACGCTGAGTTAAATTATGATTAAATTTCCTCCAGCCACCACCCCCCTCTCCCCACCCCTCCTCTCTCCTCCCTCCCTCCCTCTTCTCACTGAGCCTGTCCCCACTAACTGCTGCCACTGGGCTCTTTTTGCAATGACATTCTCTAGTTCCTTGAGGTGCTAAGAAGAGGATTAATACCGTTTTTTGCACTTGTGTCCTAACTCCCCAAGTACAAAGGTGTTTTTTTGTTTGTTTGTTATTTTATTTTTCTTTTGCTGGTAATACAGCGCTCACCTTCCTTTGGAATCCGCAGTTCCTGTCAGCTCTTACAGGCATAGAAGCGCCACTGACCACAAAATTGCTTTCCTTGTGCTGGGGCCGGGGCCTCTGCCCTGAGGCTAGGTGGGGGCAGGTGGAGAACTGCCTCCCAACCACACCTCACCAGGGGGGGGAATGGGTGTGAACGACTGCTTCATGCAGAGCAGATAGACAGGAGAGCGTCCTTTCCTTTGCTGGAATTGGTTTGGTGCTGCTTCACCTCAGCCAGACCTGTCACGCACGCATAGGGGTGGGGGTAGGGGTGGAGGGGAGACCATGGTGATGAAGAGTGGGGACAGGGCAGAGGGTGCATTTCCCTGTAGGAGCGCTGACTCTCTGCATGGAGTGAGAGAAGCTGGTTTGACCTGGGTGTGGGACTTGGGTGTGTGAAGCTTGGCGCTGTGATAGGGGAGGCAGGCTGGCGGACAAGGGCACAGGCTGAGGGCCCAGGCTGGGAGGGGAAGTAACCCAGGAAGGGAGCAGGGCGACACGCGGGAGGAAAGTCAGGACAGCAGCCACCTGCACCCAGGCGGTGGGATTCTGCGAAGGGGGTGTGACTATGAGTGTCTCCGGCTGAAGTGGGACCAGAGGCCTGGCAGCACAGAGGCTGAACAGAGGCCATCTCCTTGGTGACCAAAAACCTTCTGGGAACATTGGAGAAGTTAGTTTCAGAGGAGGGGGCTGGACTGGAACGGGCCACCTGTGATTTGGGGCTGGTTTGGGGGTGCAGAAATGGGGGAGTGAGGAAATGGGGGGGGCGAGAAAATGGGGGGGGAAACAGACAACCTTTCAGAAACACTGCAGGCAGGAAGCAGAGAACAAAAAGGATGTCTGGACTAGGCTCAGAGTCGCCCCATGTGGATGAGATAGCCGTCCATCCCCTCACTGCTTTGGCCCTGGATGCCGTGCAGTGTGGAATCTCTCTCAGCTTTTTAAAAATAGGCTATTTGTTAGGATTTCTCACTCTGAGGAATCTCTTAATTTCACTGTCCTCTCTAGTTTTATAAGTTGTAACTTTTATTTTCCTAAAAGAAGCTGTCTAAATCGTATTGATGGATACATGAATTTACCAAAACTTCCAAACTGCCCTTTTGCTGTTGTGCTTGGCTATCGGACCCCACCCTTACTGGATTGTCACCCCTGAAACAGAAAAGTTCTAGGGAGCTGGTCAGCCACCCTGAGGAGAAGCTTTCCAAGAAGCCAATATCGTAAAACTACAGAAGGGAGCATACCAGAACTGCTGACACAACACACACTTGCTCAGAGCTCTCCCCACCTTAATAAATGTTTGCCTCAGAGTCTGTTTCGGTGCACTTCTCCCGAGGAGTGCCCCGGCAGGTCTTTCTCCTCTTATAAAGCCTGCACACCTGGTGTTCGAGTGCCGTCTCATTCTTACATCTGGTGCCGAAACCCGGGACAGGGTACCAACTGCCTGGATGATCCCTCTTTGCCGTCCAAACTTACAACCAGGGAAGCAATGGGCAGCATCAGCTTGTCTGGGCTAACTTCCCGATTCTGTTTGGACGTGTAATTGTAGGCCGGCAGTCTAACCCTGTCCTGAACCCCTGCTGGACCAGAAAGGTAAGGAGTTTCTCCCTTCCCCTTCCCCGGTTGGCCTCTAAATTTCTCTCTAAAAACACCCCTTTCTGGTCGGATGGTTTTCTCTGACACGCCTCACATTTTGAGGGGTTTGACTTTCAGTCTCAGTGGACTGCATGGAAGACTAGGCGCCTAGCCAAACCTCTCCACTCTCTCGGACTTCTTGTCCTCGGAGCTCCCTGACAGGTGGTGACGACCTCTATTAGGGATGACTCCCACACAAGAGTCTCTTCTTTTGGGACAGTGACAAAAGGCGGGGAAGCCCCCTCTTGCTCACCTATCTCCACTATGGGCTCTTCAGAGTCTAAGTTTTCCGACCAGACCCCTCTAGAATGTCTCATAAAAAACCTCACTAAATTAAAAAAAAAAAAAACAAAACAAAAAAAAAACCCTCACTAAATTGTGCCTCTCTGACCTTAAGCCAAAAAAAACCCCCTCATTTTCTTCTGTAACACGGCATGGCCTCAGTACAAATTAGACAATGACTCCCATTGGCCTGAAAATGGGACATTCGATTACAATATCCTAAGAGATCTTGACAATTTCTGCCACCGGATGGGGAGGGCATCAGAAATTCCTTACATGCAGGCTTTCTTCTCCCTTCTCTCCTGCCCTTAATTTCTGTACCTTCTGTTCTACATGCAGGCCGTTTTTGGCCAAAGAAAACTCATCTAAAAACCTCTGCTCCTAATCTTTCCTTTTCCGCAGACTCCCAACTCTCTCCCTCCTGCCTGACCCCCGGGGGTACCCCTCTCTCGGGACCCCTCTCTAGTCCCTCACCAAATCTTTTTTGCTGGAGTCTCTTTCCTCCAGAAAGCCCCCTCCCTTCACTAAATTCTGTTTTCTCCTTCACCAGTCTCTCTTTCTCCTCCCCTGCTGGCCGGGGCCTCTCTCTTCTCCACTGTGTTCTTTGTCCCCTCCCCTCTCCTTAGAAGCTGTGGCTCTGGCTGTGGTGCCTGTCTCATCTCTGACCTCTCTTCCCTCCTTACAAATTGCAGTTCTGTCTCTTCTCCGACCCCTCCTCCTTCCTTACAAACTGTGACTGTGCCTCTTTCCTCCTCACCCCCTCCTCTCTCCTCAAAGCTCTAAATCTTTTTTGAATCCTCTGACCACATGGTGCCACACTAGTACTTTACCCTCCTTCTCCTCCTCATGCAGATTCTGACCCTCCTTTTTTTCCATCCAGCTGCTCACACTGTCCATCCGTCTGCTTTCTCTCTTCCTCCCCTCTCTGCTGGCAACTCCCTGCCACCTCGAAAAGCTTAAAAAAACAGAATTGTCTATTAAGCTTTGTAAGTAATCCGTCTTGTCTCTGTTTGTCAGAAAATATCTCTAGTATAATTTGAATTGAAACAAGTAAAGCACGCTCATTTAAATTCCTTAATTCATAAATTTAATGTAAAATCTTTGTTTAATGTGTAACTATGTCAGTTTCTAAGGCCTTAAACAAATAATTATCCACCTCTTAAACCAGACTTACTCATCCCCATGGACTCTCCTTGCAATACCCCCATCCTTCCTGTTCAAAAACCTTCAGGGGCTTATCGCCTCGTATCACTTATACCTAATCAATGAGGCAATAATTCCCCTCCATCCAGTAGTCCCTAATCTCTACAAGTTACTGTCACACATTTTCTCAAACACCACTCATTCACAATCCTAGACCTCAAAAATGCCTTCTTTACCATTCCTCTACACCTTGACTCTTACTTTCTGTTTGCCTTTACCTGGACACTAACGCAGCCCAGCAACTTACGCGGACTGTCTTACCCCAGGGGATCAAAAGCAGCCCACACCTGTTTGGGCAGGCAGTAGTTCAGGGTTTAACAGCATGCAATCTTAAAACTAGTACTCCCTTGCCCTGGCTGGTTGGCTCAGTGGTAGAGTGTCGGCCTGGCGTGCAGGAGTCCCGGGTTCGATTCCCGGCCAGGGCACACAGGAGAAGTGCCCATCTGCTTCTCCACCCCTCCCCCTCTCCTTCCTCTCTGTCTCTCTCCTCTCTGTCTCTTCCCCTCCCACAGCCGAGGCTCCATTGGAGCAAAAGATGGCCCGGGTGCTGGGGATGGCTCTATGGCCTCTGCCCCAGGTGCTAGAGTGGCTCTGGTCACAACAGAGCGATGCCCTAGATGGGCAGAGCATCGCCCCCTGGTGGGCATGCCGGGTGGATCCCAGTCGGGCTCATGCGGGAGTCTGTCTGCCTCCTTGTTTCCAACTTCAGAGAAATACAAAAAAAAAAAGAAAAAAACGAGCACTCTCTTATAATATGTAAATAACCTACTCCTCTACAGCCCCTCCCTGCCTGCCTCAAGAAGACACACCTCCACTCTTTTTAACTTTCTCACCATGAAGGGATATCGTGTCTTCTCTGCTAAGGCTCAACTTCATTCTCAGTCCTTAGTCTATCTAGGCATTGCCTTAACTCCCACCACCTGAGGTCTCACCCTGGATCAAACTCAGACCCTCCGCATTCTCCAACCACCTACCACCACAAATCAAATCTTTTCTTTCCTTGGTCTAATAGGCCTCTTTAGACACTGAATTCCCAATTTTGCTCTCTTGATCAAGCCCCTCAGTGAGATCTTCTGAGCATGGCTTTTATGGTCTATAATGACCAAAGAAGTAACAGAAAAGGCAAATAAGGCCCAAAAGAAGTTAAGAAATACCAGCTTTTGGCTCCAACGCCCTAAAGGGCTTTATAGAATTCTATCAGGGCCCTGCTCAAGAGTGGGAAGAAAGGTCATTGAACTGAAGCCTGCCAGGCTTTCCAGCCCCACTGGCTGACACATCTGTGCTGTGGAAAGAGGGACACGAGAAGGTAAGCTGCCCCCTTGCTCCATGGAGGGAGGGTTCAGCCTCTTCTAGCCCTGCTCCAGCTACCTGTGACCTGACCTTGCCCAGCATGCTGGGAATTGCCACTGAAGGCCCAAGGACATCATTCATGAGCCTAGGGTATTTCTTCCAAATAGCAGATAAGCTGATCTCATCTCTTGTAAACACAAGGGCCATCTACTATGCCTTGCTTGAATATTTAAGTTTTATTTATCCCTCAGAAATCTCTACTGTGGGTATTGACAGTCTGATTTTATTACTTTATTTAATGTATAGTATCTCCTTTATTCCTCTTTTCTCAATGCCCCATACTATTGTAGGCTGGGACTTGCTGTTAATTCCAGCTAGAAGCAGTGGTCAATAGGACTTTAACTCCAAAGTGTAGAAACGTAACCACCCTTTCCCTAAGTACTTGCAGGATTTACAGGTTACTCAGCAAACCGTTCAAAGACTGTCCAAGAGGTGCTTCCAGCATTACATCACCCAAGGACTGACTTTCACATGGACAGGTACAACCACTGTGACCCTGACAACTCTCACTACTGCTAAGGGCTACTCTTTCCTCCACCCTGACCATCTGGAGCTCAGAAACAGAGAAACAAAACTGACCCCTTGTTCTTCTATTCTCTATTCACCTCTCAACCTGCCTCACCCAATCAAAGGCTTTCTACTTGTGTGGGACCAACACCTATATGTGTCTCCTTACTAATTGGACAGAAACCTGTACCTTAATCTATCTCACCCCAAATATCAACCTAATCCCACCCCGTGAGCCTCTTGCAGTTCCTAGTACACTACCTGTCAGTCTAAGAACCAAACAAGCTGTACAAGTAATCCCTCTTCTTATTGCTTTAGAAATCTCTACAAAAGTAGGTCTGGGGCAGGGAGACTGGCTACTTCCCTGTCTTATCCCTATTCGCTCTCTCTCTCTCTGAAGCCTAGTGAATTTGTATACATGGAATCAGTGGTTTCACACAAACTGGGTGTCTTGACTATTGCCTTTCATTGGTCCACTCACTCTCCTATTTATTTTTCTAAATTTTAGACCCTACCTCTTATGTTTGTTCACTAGTTTCTTACAGAACTGCACGCAGACCTTCACCAATCAGAAAATTGGAAAAATCTACCTAACCCTACACACCAACCCTAAAACCTGCCCTCGCAAAGCAAAAAATTTGGAACCCTATAAAAACACTCCTATTCCAACTTACCCCAGGGAGAGGTTCACGAAGGAGGTCCCCAATAGGGATAACAGCAGGAAGTAGCTCCAGAAGATGGCTGGTCCGAGACAAACCTCCTTCCTGGACCTCATACCCTTTTTTCCCTTCTTTTTCTTCCCCTCACCTCTTTTATCATACCACAGAGTTGAGAAATGATGGATACATGAATTTACCAAAACTTCCAAACTTCCCTTTTGCTGTTCTGCTTGGCTATCTGACCCCACCCTTACTGGACTATCGCCCCTGAAACAGAAAAGTTCTAGGGAGCTGGTCAGCCACCCTGAGGAGAAGCTTTCCAAGAAGCCAATATCGTAAAACTACAGAAGGGAGCATACCAGAACTGCTGACACAACACACACTTGCTCAGAGCTCTCCCCACCTTAATAAATGTTTGCCTCAGAGTCTGTTTCGGTGCACTTCTCCCGGAGGAGTGCCCCGGCAGGTCTTTCTCCTCTTATAAAGCCTGCACACCTGGTGTTCGAGTGCCGTCTCATTCTTACATCTGGTGCCGAAACCCGGGACAGGGTACCAACTGCCTGGATGATCCCTCTTTGCCGTCCAAACTTACAACCAGGGAAGCAATGGGCAGCAGCAGCTTGTCTGGGCTAACTTCCTGATTCTGTTTGGACGTGTAATTGTAGGTCGATTGGCCGGCAGTCTAACCCTGTCCTGAACCCCTGCTGGACCAGAAAGGTAAGGAGTTTCTCCCTTCCCCTTCCCCGGTTGGCCTCTAAATTTCTCTCTAAAAACACCCCTTTCTGGTCGGATGGTTTTCTCTGACACGCCTCACATTATGAGGGGTTTGACTTTCAGTCTCAGTGGACTGTACGGAAGACTAGGCGCCTAGCCAAACCTCTCCACTCTCTCGGACTTCTTGTCCTCAGAGCTCCCTGACAGGTGGTGACGTCCTCTATCAGGGACGACTCCCCCACACGAGAGTCTCTTCTTTTGGGACAGTGACAAAAGGCGGGGACGCCCCCTCTTGCTCATCTGTCTCCACTATGGGCTCTTCAGAGTCTAAGCCTTCCGACCAGACACCTCTAGGACGTCTCATAAAAAACCTCACTGAGCCTGACCTGTGGTGGCGCAGTGGATAAAGCGTCGACCTGGAACGCTGAGGTCGCGGGTTCGAAACCCTGGGCTTTCCTGGTCAAGGCACATATGGGAGTTGATGCTTCCAGCTCCTCCCCCCTTCTCTCTCTCTGTCTCTCTCTCCTCTCTCTCCCTCTCTGTCTCTCTCTTCTCTCTAAAAATGAATAAATTTAAAAAAAAAAAAACCTCACTAAGTTGTGCCTCTCTGACCTTAAGCCAAAAAACCCCCTCATTTTCTTCTGTAACATGGCATGGCCTCAGTAAAAATTAGACAATGACTCCCACTGGCCTGAAAACGGGACATTCAATTACAATATCCTAAGAGATCTTGACAATGTCTGCCACCGGACGGGGAGGGCATCAGAAATTCCTTACGTGCAGGCTTTCTTCTCCCTTCTCTCCTGTCCTTAATTTCTGTACCTTCTGTTCTACACGCAGGCCATTTTTGGCCAAAGAAAACTCATCTAAAAACCTCTGCTCCTAATCTTTCCTTCTCCGCAGACTCCCAACTCTCTCCCTCCTGCCTGACCCCCGGGTTCCCCTCACCCCCAGTGGGGATTTGTGTTCTTGTAAGAGCTTCATCAATAAGGAGATGTCTTCTCAGGTCCCAGGTCGAGGACAGCTGGGGTAGAGATGAGCTCTAAGTCTTCCAGCTAGTGTGCCAGCGTGGGGGGGCGGAGCCACAGAGATGGAGCCTCAAGTGACACTGCACTTTGTAGGGAAGTTCTCTGGCTGCCCTCAGCGTTGGCCTTTCTGCGTCTCCTTCATCCCATTAGCACAGACTGCTTGGCCAGGTTAGCAGCCGTGACAGTTGACCCTGGGACAACACGTGTCTGAAGTGTGTGCGTCCACGTATATGTGGATTTCTTTCAACTAATACATTGGAAACATTTTTGGAGCTCTCCTTGCCAGCGTGAGCGATAGCGCTGGTGACACTGGGCTCCCGTGAACCAGTCAGATTGCTACTGCTTCATTGTTGATGCACAAGGCTTTGTACCTGTAAATACACCTGAATTTCTCTTCCACATTCTCTGTTCCTTTTTGATGGCAAGTGTTAGGATTGTGTAGAACACCTACAGTGTTTTGTATCTGACAGCATAAAGCTTACAGTAGCAATAAATACAGCACAGTAGGATAAATGTATTTGCCTCATAATATTTTTAGTACCATTTTCTCATTTCTAGCTTACTTTTTTGGTTGTATAAATACAGTATATAATACATAGAAAATTCAAAATATGTGTTCATCCATTGTTTATGTTCCACATAAGGCTTCTGGTCAATAGTAGGCTAGTTTGACAGGAGGAGGGGGAAGTCAAAAGTTATATGCAGACTTTGCACTGTGCAGGGGGCAGTGCCCCAACCCCTGTGTTGTCCAGGGGTCAACAGTGCTTTGGAAGGTGCCCAAATGGGCAGGAATGGATGGCCCTTTGGTTTTTTGTTCACCTGAGGTTCTATATTTGTGCCAGAGAGCAAGATTTCAAGGGCAAGGGAGGCAGGTTGGAAGATTCAGGGAGTGTCTGTGGCCAGGTCAGGTGGGGTTGGCAGGGAGGGTGGAGGACTGGGAGACTGGGAGCTGCTCTGAGGGAGAGTAAGGAGGGGACTGCCTGGGTGGTCGGTCCAGGTGGGCAGGGTAGGGTGGCTGCTGTTTCCAGACTTGGCCAGGGACACAGGGATCAATGGAGGGACAAGAGCTGGAAGTGAGGGCGCGCAGTCGGGGTGAGGGCACACTGTCTGAAGGAGGGTGTGCCGTGGGGGCGGGGACAGCTGGCTCCAAGGTCCCCGCGGAGCTCCGCTCACAGGAAATGCTCACAGATCACTGACTCATCCTGATCAGTGAGTCAGGCTCTTCCTCTGCCACCCCCAAACCCCCCATGAGATGACAGGCACCACAAGGGGCGGTGGGAGGAAAAACTGAGAGAGATACCAAAAGCATTGGTGCTGCATGCATTCTTGTGTGGTGTCTATGGTTATGATCCTGGGCTGAGGCTAAAAAATAAAGCGAGTAAAATGTATGTCCACTTACTTATACAGTGCATTTAAAGGTGGGGTTCTTTTTTTACAGGGAACTGTCACTAAGAGAGGACTTTCCTCTGGGGAACCCCCAGCCTCAGGGTCTCTGATTTGTTGTTGAAACAGGTATCTGACCATGGCCCACGTTCTTGGCTGTAAGGGAAGAAATGGGGAATGAACATTAGCTCTTCCGTTCATAGTAACATGTGCTGAGCACCTGCCTTGTGCCAGCATGCCAGCCTTCTGATCGTAGGCAAGCCACCGACATGGAAAGGGGTAGGGTTAGCCTTCAATAAATGTGAGAATGCCACTCATTACAGTGGCACGAATGAGAGGCTCAGTGGCGCAGGTGTGTGCCAGGTGCTCTGAGAGAGCAGACAAAGAAGCCGTGAACGCAGGGGACAGGTGTCGCCACATGTCCCACGGAGGAGCTGGCGTGTGATGTGCGCCCTGGGGGTGGTCAGTGGCTGAGGAGGTGCTCAGGTAACAGAATGAGGGTGGTAGGAGCGCAGAGAGGGGGGACTTCTCCACTTCGGCCTGAAGTCTAGAGACAGGCGATGGGGGTGACAATTCCTCTGAAGCTGATTTACTGCTCGACCCCCCTCCATGTGGCCCCAGGGTCTTTTCTCGACCTTTCACCCCAGGGCCACTCCAGCAAACATTTCTGTTTAATTCACTCCCTGGTATAAAAGGACTCAGTCGCTTTTTTTTGGTCCTGAATGAAACCTGGCTCCTGTTGCAGACGCTGGACCCCTGTGTGATGTGCACCTGGGGGTGGGGGGAACTACCCTTGGTGTTCCCAACCTGACGGTCACTCATCCTGTAACTGGCTGTTTCTCACTCTGCAGGTTGCCATGCAAACACTTCCCCCAGTTGGCTCCTATACTTCAGCCTGATTTTCTCCATTATCGTCTCCTGTTATTAAAATACTTGTTGATAAGTTAAATGTTGAATGAAGTAATAATGAGAATAATAAAAGCTAACGTTTATGCCTTTTTAAAAAAAGTTTTTTAAAACTTTAACTTCTTTATTTTTTTTGTGGTGAGAACACTTAAGGTCTGCTCTCTTGGCAAATTCCAAGTGTACAATAAAGGATTAACTGTAATTACCATACTGTATGTTAGAGCTCCAGAAATTGTCTTATAACAGAAAGTTGGTATGTGGTATGCTTATTTCTTTATGAACATTACCTTACTTGGGTTTTGCACTAAACTGAAGAGGTTAAGTTCTGTTATCATTCCCATTTTACAGACCAAGAAACTGAAACTTAAGCAAGGCCACGCAGATTGGCCCAGGAAACAATGAATAATCTAGTGATAGTTTAGAAATCAGGAAGTCTGACTCAAGTACCCCTACCCTTAAGTACATTTGCTTAATACTTTTAAACACTGACTTTTGAACGTCTATGATTATATACAATGTTAGTGAATGGTTATCATATGTTTATTTCATATCAGCCTTGTGCTGTGAATTTTTAAATGATCATAGACATCAATTTAGAATCTTCTTCTAAAATGATTTCTGTTACCATTCATGCATCAAATGATATTCCTTACTCATTAGCAAAGGGGGACGTGAACTTAACCCTCTTTTTTTCTGTCCTCGGATTTCCTGTGCCCACGGTTTGTGTGATCAGACAGACTTGCATTCAGTGGAGAGTTCCAGACAGTGCGTCTCAAATATCTCTGTGCATAAGAATTACCAGGGGATCTTATCAAAATGTGGTTTCTGATTCAGGGACAGGGCCCGAGGTGAACTGATGTTGCTTGTTGGGGATCACACTTGGAGAAACAAGGTTCTATGGCAGGGGTCGGGAACCTATGGCTCGTGAGCCAGATGTGGCTCTTTTGATGGCTGCATCTGGCTTGCAGACAAATCTTTAATAAAAAAATAATAACGCTAAAAATATAGAACATTCTAGTATCTGGCCGTCTGGGCACAGACCATGATAAAGGCTAAGGATAGGAGTAAGATGTACAGTTCCATGGGACTTTAATCTCCAGGAGCTCAGGGTCCTTTGCTGCCTCGTTTACCAACATTTTCCCAGCTCCTAGCACAGAGTCATTGTTGAAGGAAGAGGGTCTGTCCTTGCTTGGGACAGCAGATAAACTCCACAGCCTCACCCTCTTGTTTCTTTCTGGTTCTGCGGTGAGTGAGGGGACTCCTTTTCATTTTTCAGAAGAGTGAAAATTGTTTTCTACACGGTTATCACATGAAAAGAGTGATGGGTGACTTAGGGACCCTCAGCCTTGAACTTCTGCTTTGACCAGTATTTGTTTGTATTTGTCTTTGCTCATTTAGGGCCAGATGCAGTAGACTGGTCCCAATTGACTGGGTTTCTGAACACATTCATTCATTCAATACACACGTGAAAATACTGTTCCAGGCACTTGAGATACATTGGTGAACAAAGATGACCCCTGTCCTCATGGAGCCTTTATTACAGCTGGTGGAGTGGGAAATAAGAAATGGAATAAATAAACATAGTGTACGTTATAAGGGGAGAAGGACCCAATACAAAAAAGTATGTCAAGCAAAGTAGAAGCACAAGGTGGACGGGGGTTGTGCTACTAAGCAGGGTGGTCAGATTGAGTCTTGTGGAAAACGTGCCATTTGGGTGAAGACTTGAGGGGAGTAAGGGGGCAAACCAGGCAGATTTGGAGGACTTGTGTGTTGCCAGGCGGGGGTGACAGCTGGTGTAGTACAGTGGCCGGAATAGTCCAGGGACAGGAAGGGAGGTGGGAGTGTTCAGAGTGAAGTGAAGGATGCAGAATGTGACAGGAAGTGAGGTCAGAGAGGGAAGGGAGGAGGTGCAGGCCTGTCCAGGCGGGCCCTTGTGGGCACTGGGAGGGAGGACTTGGGCTCTTACTCGAAGTGAAATAGGAAGCTTTGATCATAGGGTGATATGTTCTGAGTCATGTCTTTCAAGTGTCTCACTGGCTTCTATGTTGTGATAGACTATGGGTGGACAAGGACAAAAGCAGAGAGACCAGTGAAGAGCAGTGGTGGTCATCTAGGTGAGAGACGATGGTGCCCAGGACCAGGAGACAGGCATAGAGGTGGACAGCACCTGCCCTACGACCCAGTCCACCTTCCCTCTTCTGAAGGTCATTACGTGGCGCCGCCCCCCGCCCCTTCTGTCCCAGGCCAGAGATCATGGGGTCGTTTCTGATGACTGCCTCTCCTTCTCCCCTGATACAACTCATTGTCTACCATGTCGGTGCTTCCCGTCTCTCCAGTACTTTCCCCTCCTCTCTCCTGGCTCCACGCTTGACCTGCAGTACTCTACCCATTACCCTGCTACTGGAATATCTTTTTAAAATTACACAACTGGTTGTGCCACTGTCTGTTTTGCTGTGGATTTTCATTGACTTAGAGTTTAACATCAAAAAAATTGTTTTTTATTAAGTGAGAGGCAGGGAGGCAGAGAAATAGACTCCTTCCTGCATGTGCCCCACTGGGATCCACCCTGCAAACCCACCAAGGGGCAATGCTCTGCCCATCTGGGACCGCTGCTCTGTTGCTCGGTAACTGAGCTATTTTAGCACCTGAGGTGAGGTCATGGAGCCATCCTCAGCGCTCAGGCCAACTTGCTCAAACTGTTTGAGCCATGGCTGCAGGAAGGGAAGATAGAGAGAAGGGGGAGGGTGGAGAAGCAGATGATCACTTCTCCTGTGTGCCCTGAACCAGGAATTGAATCTGGGACTTCCATACACTGGGTCAGAGCTCTACCACTGAGCCAACCTGCCGGGCTAACCTCAGATTCTTAACACAACTTACTTACCCATCCGGCGTGTAGCTACCCTGACTCTGTTATTCCTCCAGCCCTTCTTATCCAACAGTACATGACAGTTGTCAGTTCCTCAAATATGACAGATGACAGATAGTTTCCTGCTGCCTCTAGGCTGTTCCTGTACCTGGAGACTACCAGCTGTGACCCCCCCCCCCAGTCTCTCTCTCTCTCTCTCTCTCTCTCTCTCTCACACACACACACACACACACTTTGCCTTAACAGCTCCCATTCACTAGTCAGTCTCCGCTTAAGCAGCACTGTCTCCAGGAAGACCTCTGGTCCCCAGAATCTGTTAGTTCTAACTAAAAGCTCCCACAGTCCCCAGTACTTTTATACTAGAAACTTCTGTATTTAGTGCATGTCTTCACCCTCCACCAGGAAGAGGAGTCCCAGTCCCTGGCGGTGGCCCTGGCATATAGGACAGGTTCTAGGGCGCAGGAGGAGGACCAGGTGTCGGTTTCAGGCCCATGTGAGGCAGCCGCATGTGCTCTCTCTGTAGCCAGAGTGTTGATCAAAAACGTTCTCTGCTTAGTGCTGACTCCTTGTATCAGGATGGTTTACCAGCAAGTAGCAGAATCCCCAACTCACGTGTGCCTTTGAAATAGGTTAGTAATCCATCCTTTCACACATCAGAATGCTCAAACTTAGGGCAGACCTCAGGGTGGGTGTTGATTCAGCAGCCCAGCAGGGTCCTGCCGGACCTCTGCCCTTGGCTGTCCTGCTGTGCTGGCTCCCCGGGTCACATTCCCTGTGTGGTCATCAAACACTTCCCCGAGTCCGCCTCGCTGCCTGGCCAGGCTGAGAAGGAGGTGACCAGAGCCATGGACATCATATAGGCCACCCGGGCGTCAGGCCTCCAGGACCGAGTGGGCCTCTAGCATCGGCCACGGCGCTCCCCCGCCCAGTACCGCTGCTCTAGCCGCTGTTTCATGGACACCCTCGGCTCCATGACACTGGCCCTTAGGAGGGGTTCCTTATGTGAGCTCTTCTAAAGAAAGTGTTGGCCATCACTTTTTCAGTTCCGGGAGGGCTCCTTTGGCCTCCTAAAAATAGAAAATGGAGGAAGGAAATGAGAGGGAACAAAATCACGTTGAACTCATCTGTCCTCACTTTCCAAGGACTCAGATCCAAGCACTTCTGAGTGAACCTCTCTCTCTCTCTCTCTCTCTCTCTCACTCTCATGGTTGTTCGACATGGATTTATTTATTTATATTTTCAATTTTTAAAATTGTGTCATGTATTTTTATTTTTTTAGATTTTATTTATTGACTGGGGGGGGGGAGAGAAAGAGAGTAAGAGAGAGAGAGAAAGAGGGAGGAGAAGCATCTACTCATAGTAGTTGACTTGGGCTTGACCTTGTTGACAAAGTTGACTTTAGCGGGGGAAGAGGGGAAAGCCCTGGAGCTGGGTCTTAATTCATGCGGCATGAAGAACTCTGGGAGGAGTGACTACTCCAGTGAATGCAGGCCTGTGGTTGGGACTTCTGAGAAAAGGGTGTTCCTGGTCAGAGGCTTGGACTTCGGTTCCAAATGTGCCTGAGCTCATTCCTTCTGACAGGTCTATTTTTATTTTCCTGCCTTTAACCCAGTTAGATCACATGGTGGTTCTTTTTTACCTGTATTTGTTTATTTTTGTTCTGAAAACAACCTAGTGCTTGAGATAGTGGGGAAACCTGGTGTTTTTCTTTTTTGTTGTTGTTTTATCTCAAGTAAAAGTTTTCTCCGTGTGGGAGGAGGGGCCGAGGTCACCACGGGTATCCCCGCTCTAGCGACATCTGTGAGAAGACACCTGCTTCGGGGGACAGGCCGAACAGGACTAAAAAGCGAGAGCTGTTCCTTTTGATCTCCCTGCCTCAAGTTTGCTGAACACCGATTTCCACTGCAGATAGACGTGTCAGAACTTGCAGCTCTTTCCCTCTGTTTGTCAACTTTTGCTTTTTGTTGATTCAGGCAACCCCCTGGGGGTGGGATCTTACTCATTGTTCCAAGTGGCACATTGTCAGACAGCCCGAGGAGGTTTGCAGAGTCCTCGCTGGGAGCATGAAATGATGGTGTCTCAGAGGGCCCCTCAGGGGCACGTGTGGTGGCTGGGAGCTTTGCAGGCTGAACTGTCTTCTCTTTGTGAGGTAGTGGGAGGCGGGGTGGGGGAGAAAAGATGAGAAAAAGGGCGTTTTTCGTTTCTGCTGAGCTAGGCCTTTGTCTTTGAGATAGCTGAAGAAGGCCTGGGACGGTATTCTAGCTTTGAAGCCTATACCCAACCCTTTCCCCACACCCACACCCACACCCACACCCACGCCCCTTGGCTGTGGGTGGACCTAGCAGATGGCACATGGGGATGGGGTGGCTTTTTCCTTTTGCTTTCTGTATGTCCCTCCTGAGACTGCAATCCCAATAGTCACGGCTGGGTTTCTGAGCAGACGGGCTCCGTTCTGTATCCCGAGTACCTGACTACTCTTCTCTTTAGGTTAAAGCAGCGATTTTCCACCTTTTTCATCTCATGACACATCAACTAATGACTAAAATCCTGCAGCGCACCAAAAAAACATAGCTATAATTTTGATTTACCAAAATAAACAAAAAATAGTAATTACCTACTCTTTTTGCTCCAAAGTGACTTTTTAAAAAATCAGATGCCTATCCTTGTGTATAAGGATTTCTGATCCCAAGAATTAACCAATCAGATGCAGCCTTATTCTGTGATGTGATCAGTATGATGCAGCTCTATTATCTGACCTATATATAATATATTTATGGCTTAAGACAGGACATTAACACCAGATGGCTCTTGCTGTATTGGCTGCTGTCATTTTATTTGAAAAGCTAAGGGAAAAAGAGGTCAGTGCCCCTGGCTAGTCAGGTGTTGCATGTTTTTTTTTTTTTGGAAGAAAATCACTTTATTCTAATTAATTCACAAACAGTAACATCACAAAAGCTGGTTTAAGGAGGCCAAACATTTGCCCAGCCCAAAACTCAGTGAATTTCTACAGAATGAAGGCCCTCTTCCGTTGCAGTTCTGAGTTAAGGAAACTATTAATGATAGAAGAGAGGTTTAACTGGTAGTTTTATACTTTCACTATCAATTATATTTTTATACTAAATTAACTTGGTCATGAGAGATGATTTTCCATTTCTTCAATCTGAACTTCTTAATTAGGCTAATCCATTTGTAAATCTGCACTGTTTCAGCACCTTACTGAAACCCTCTCAAAGCTTAAGGTCACCCTGGTTCTGGGCACACTCCAAAAACTGCTTCATCTCATAGTGGCATGGGCCAAACTGCTGCTGCTGCTCCTGGTATGCCGGCTGAGTTCCCTGGGGCTCCTGGTAAGTGATGTCAGGCCTTGCGGGCTCAGCATTACTTCCTCCACTGAAGCCCCCAGTGATGGCATGACCTATTGTGTGGCCAACAGCAGAGCCCACAGCCACGCCAGCTGCAGTGGTTGCCATCTGGGCCATCAGACCTGGCTGCCGGGGAGCAGCAGCAGGCGAGCTGACAGCAGATGGTAGAGCAGGGGCTGGTGTCTGAACTGCTGGTGCTGGCCTGGGTGCAGCTCTCATCTGAGATGCCCGGCTGGCCGGAGGGGCCACGCGGGACGTGCGGTTTCGGCTTCCATGCGGCATCCTAACTGCCCGACGGTTTGGTGTCTATAAGAGCTAAAGTCGGAGAACACTGCGATGACAGCACGGAGAAGATTCCGGTAGGTTCTCAGGTGTTGCATGTTTTAAAAATTCTTCTGGCACACCAGTGGAAACCTGGGTTAAAGAATGAAGTGAGGCTCTGGCTGGTTTGCTCAGTGGTAGAGCGTGGGTCTGGCATGTGGAAGTCCTGGGTTCAATTTCCAGCCAGGGCACACAGGAGAGGTGCCCATCTGCTTCTCCACCCTTCCCCCTCTCTTTCCTTTCTCTCTCTCTCTTCCCCTCCTGCAGCCAAGGCCCCATTGGAGCCAAGTTGGCCCAGGCACTGAGGATGGCTCCATGGCCTCCGCCTCAGGTACTAGAATGGCTCCGGTTGCAAAGGAGCAACACCCCAGATGGGTAGAACATCACCCCGTGGTGGGCATGCTAGGCAGATCCCAGTTGGGCACATGCGGGAGTCTCTCTGCCTCCCTTGGGTCAGAAACACAAACATTTCATTTAGGAAACTGTGATCACTTTGTTCTACCTGTGATTCGAGTCCTCAGGATTGATATAATAGAGGCAAACTGCTCTCCATGATTGAGAAACTGAATTCAGTCTAAAAGAGGGTAGCAGCTTCAATGAGAAACTGGCTTTCACAGCTCATTTTAACCGCAGTGGCCAGAGTGATCCTGGAAAACCGAACACTGGATCATACCATTTCCGTTTTAAACTCTTCAACATCTTTCTGTTGCTCTAAAAATAAAATTCAAACTCTTGACCATGGGCCTTCCTAACCTACATGGTCTGGCCCCTACCTACCTCCCTGGCCGCATCTGGTACTAACTCCCTCATCAGTATGCAAGGTCAATTTTGAAATTAAGCCTCAGCCTCAGAATTTTGGTTTCTTTTGCCTTTTGCCCTCTCCTTGTCCTTTGCCTGCTCCTTTCTCAGTCGGCCACTACTCCGTAAGCAGAAAACCATTCCTATCCTTTGCTAAGTGGAGCCCTTGGGTGGGTTGTGGTTAGTTTTCCCTCCCAAGATGTCAGAGCGCTTTATACAGTGTGGCTCAGCCATATATGCACCTGTTGGGAAACAGATGGGTAAAATATGATTAGGTCTTCAGAAGGTCAAGGGCAGAACTGAAGCTATACTGATCACTCAGTTCTCTTTATTTGTTATCAGGAACTCACTAACAAAATGCATTACTTCCTCTCGCTAGCGGTGAGTCAGGCCCAAGTCAACATTTAGTGGGTGGAGACAAGGGGTGCTTCATTCAGAGTCAAGCCTCAAGAGTCCCATTCCTGACTTGGAAGTAATCCACATGGGTTCACACTGGTCTCAGAACCTTTAGTGATGTCCCTGGAAACCTTGGGAAGTCTCTGAGAGGTTCCATTGGGTGAGTGAACCTGGATTGTGGCAGGGGGAGGTGGTTGGGGGGATATGAGAGGGAGGAATAATGTTGTGGGCGGGTGACAATTATATTGATTTTAAAATATCAGATGCTGGTTTTGTAAGTAACTCCTTAAAAGGCAAAGTCCTTCTTCAGTTCATGAATATTTGCATAACCGCTCATTAATGCTCGGGAGAACTGAATCACCAGAATGTCATGGGGGCAGGATATTTCTATTAAGACTGGTGGAATCTTCCTGTGGTGGGCACGGCCTGCCTGGGCCCCCATAACAACTCCTAATATCCTGTACAGAAGGTCTTTATTTTCTAGAAGTGAATTAGAGGTAGTGATGCTCATGAACACTGATGACTTGGAAAGCTTCTAGAAGTGAGCTGTGGAGAGTGGAGACCCTGTTAAAGGTCTTCCTTTCTCCAGGGTAGGAGAGAACTTGGACAATATCAGGATGAAAGAATGTATAATATTCTTCAAAGCCATTAATAATAATTCAAAATTCTCACCCTATTTCCAAAAATGCTTTATGCCAACTTATAATTAAAAAAACCCCAAACAATACAATACCTATAGCACAAGCAGCTAAAACAGTATAACAGAAACGATTTTAAGGAAAGAGAGATAATCTTACACCCAAACTGGGATGATCAGGTCAGTACAATCAGATACTGCGTTTAGCTCTGGTCTTCTTGGCAGCTGTAGCAAAGCAACAGTAGCATCTAAAAAACAGAGACGCAGTTCTAGTGATTTGATAAAGGGGATCATAGACACCCATTTGGAGTATATTGTATATATATATATATATATTTTTTTTAAGATTTTATTCAATTTTTCAGAGAGGAGAGAGAGAGAGAGAGAGGAAGGGGAAGAGAGAAGAGGGAGGAGCAGGAAGCATCAACTCCCATATGTGCCTTGACCAGACAAGCCCAGGGTTTCGAACCAGCAACCTCAGTGTTCCAGGTCGATGCTTTATCCACTGCGCCACCATAGGTCAGGCCTATATTTTTTGATATTAGATTCCTAAGAGAAGCCAGCTCACTGGATTTCCTCATAAAAGGTGATGATGGAAGAACCGCAGTGTTTGTGGAGATGTCCTGGAGGCAAATGTCTCCTACATGCCCCGCCATGCAGAGTCCAAGGGCACAACACTGAGTTGTGCCCACTGAAGGAATTCGTATGAGGTCTAGTTAACATGTTTAAAGGTTATTTGACATAGAATTTGAGTATTGAGAGTTTATTCCTAAAGGCCCTTACTTTCTTATGCTATGGGCCTCTTTTTAAGACAGTTTTCCATGCATGAAGCCAAGGACGTAGGACAATAAAGAAATCAGTTGTATTGACATTTAGATATCAATATGTATGAAACGTGATATATTAATAGATATTAACACATAACAAGATCTATATCAGCTGGGTCTATATACTACCATAGTTTAAAATAATGATAAATGTAAGTAACCACTGGTTAAATGTATTTGTACAACTGTAATGTGATAAGAAAAATGTCTGTGATTTCTATGAGCAGTCACAGACACTGCTGATATTGCTAGGTTTTATTTTCTACATCCATAAAAAGAAAATGTTGAATGCCAGTTTGAGATTAATAAACATCAAGATGTGTTTTTTTCTTTCCACCCAAGTTTATGGACCCCTTGTGTACTATCCATGGACTTCTTGGGAATCGAAGGACCATCAGGTTAATGACCAGTGCCTTTGAGGAATGAATTAGGCAAACTGACCCATCTTCATTTGTTTCTGTCAGGCGCTTGGGGAAAGTCAATCCAAGATGGGTAGCATGCTTTAGTTAACAGCTGTGTGTATATGTGTATGTGTGTGACTGCGGGGAGACCCATCAGCTTGTAAATAACAAGAAACAAAGTTGATGTTGTAGTGTAAAAACATTTTTTCAGTCTTCTGTTTGATTTTCTTTGACTTCTTAATTTTTTTTTTTTTTCTGGTTTAAGTCAGCCCAACTCCGTTTTCTTCCCTGAAACCAATATAACCTTAGCTAATAAGATGGGTAACCCAGGCCGGACCTAACATAGCGTTGGAGATATGACCCAAGGCTTGGTGGGATAACCTCAGTTAGAATCCTGAGGGAAAAGTTAATTGATTCCTCTCCTGTTCCCTTGGCACCAGTAACTAGAAGTGTTGCTGGGAACGCTCCCCATCCTTTGAACCTTCAGGAATTCGCCTTGTGGAGGAGGAGCTCATTTGTTACCCAGGGTAGTGTTTCCCTGAGACCTTCCCAATTCCCTGGAGACACAGAGGGCTAAATTCCTTCCACTGGTCATCATCCTCTGGCATGTCCCTCTGTGTCCAGTCTTGTTCAGGAAGGCTCTAGAATCTCTCTGTACCTTCTTATCACTTAAATCTGCTCTTTTACATCTTATGGTCTCCGGGTGCCTGTGCACGCCTGCAGATGCCTGTGAGTTTGCATCCACATCACGAAAGCAGAGGGAGGAGTTGGGCGGCGGGGGGCGGGGAATCAGAGGGGAGTGGCCAGCTGACTTCTTAATTTTCAGTTATTTCTTGAACAAGTCTGTAACAACAGTGAAAACTATTTCTTCTTCTTCTTTTTTTTCTTTTTTTGTATTTTTCTGAAGTGAGAAACAGGGAGGCAGACAGACTCCTGCACCCACATGTGCCTGACCGGGATCCACTTAGCATACCCACCAGGGGGCGATGCTCTGCTCATCTGAGGCGTTGCTCTGTTGCAACTGGAAGCATTCTAGTACCTGAGGCGGAGGCCATGGAGCCACCCTCAGCGCCTGGGCCAATTTTGCTCCAGTGGATCCTTGGCCGCAGGAGGGGAAGAGAGAGACAGAGAGGAAGGAGAGGGGGAAGGATGGAGAAGCAGATGGGGGCGTCTCCTGTGTGCCCTGCCTGGAAATCGAACCCAGAACTTCCACATGCTGGGCTGACACTCTACCGTTGAGCCAACTGGCCAGGGTCCTGGTGAAAACTGTTGTATTGAATTCTTTGTCTCATGCCCTGACACAAAGATGGGGGTGCTGAGGTTCGAATATAAGAAAGAACAGGTGACCAGATTCATTTTGGACGTTCTTGGGCTCCAGCTTCAGCTCTCTCCGTAGGTCTTCCCCTGAGCCGTGCATCACTGCGATGAGAGGTTCTCCTTGCTCGCTCGAACCCGTTCTTGGGAGGGGTCCCAGAGCGCTGGCAATGGAAAAGGCAAGGACAGCGTGGCCTGGGTACCGCCGGTGCCCAGCTCATGGAAAATTCTCCCCTTTTCCTTCTCTGTGCTCCCTGGCTGCCCAGGCAAAGACAGGAAGGAGACAGTGGGGGCGGGGAAGGCAGGAAGGGTAGGAGGACGAGTGATGGTGAGAGGCATGGGAGGAGAAGGGGAAGGAAAGTGATGCTTATTTGTGTTGAAGCTGCTACCATGGCACCAGTCACTTGGGTCATCTGGGCCTTTTTGGTGTTTATCTGTGGGGTGGTGGGTTTCTAGGAAGGCTTATCTGAAAGCAGAGACCAGGAACCACCAGTGATTTTTGTTTCAAGTGCAGTTTTCTGGGTTTTCTCCCAACCTCCTCGATCAAAAATTCCCCTGGGACCGAAGATTGTGCATTTTTTACTAGCTTCCCATGGGGTTCCAGTGCGTCTTAAGGTTGGAGAACCACTGATGTGTGTGTGTGTGTGTGTGCGCGTGCGTGTGTGCGCGCACGTTTGTGAGGGGGGGAAGGGAGGAGGTAGGAGAAGCATCAACTCGTAGTGGTGGCACTTTAGTTGTTCATTGATTGCTTCTCATACATGTCTTGAACAGGAGACTCCAGCTAAGCCAGTGACCTCTTGCTCTAGCCAGGGACCTTGGGCTTCACACCAGTGATCTTTGGGCTCAAGCCAGTGACCCTGGTGTCATGTGGTTGATCCCATGCTCTAGCCGTTGACTCCATGCTGAAGCCAACAACCCCACACTCAAGCCAGTGACCTCGGGGTTTTGAACCTGGGGCCTCAGTGTCCCAGGTCAATGCTCTATCCACTGTGCCACCATGGGTCAGGCAAGAACTACTGATTGTAATGAGGGTAAAACTTGGTTGACTTTTGCTAAGACAGAGTAAATCGAATTCCCCTCCCTGCTCCCCCCCTCCCTGCATTAGTCAGGAAAGAAAATCAGCTCCTTCACTCACAAATACCCACAATGCGCTGAAGTTCAGAGATTGGGACTTGAGGTAATCTGATTTGCAGAAATTTGCCAAAACTGATGCAAGGAAGCGAGGCATGGTGGAAAAGGGTTGGTTTAGGTTCTGTTCCTTGGTCCTTAATAGCTTAGGGTTGTGACCTTAGGCCTGTCACTGTACCCTCTGGGTCTTCATCTCTTGAACTAAAAAATGAGGTTTTTTTTTTAATTTTTTTAATTTTTATTATTATTATTATTATTTTTTTTAACAGAGACAGAGAGTGAGTCAGAGAGAGGGATAGACAGGGACAGACAGACAGGAATGGAGAGAGATGAGAAGCATCAATCATTAGTTTTTCATTGCGTGTTGCAACACCTTAGTTGTTCATTGATTGCTTTCTCATATGTGCCTTGACCGTGGGCCTTCAGCAGACCGAGTAACCCCTTGCTGGAGCCAGCACCTTGGGTTCAAGCTGGTGGGCTTTTTGCTCAAACCAGATGAGCCCGCGCTCAAGCTGGCGACCTCAGGGTCATGAACCTGGGTCCTCTGCATCCCAGTCCGATGCTCTATCCACTGCGCCACCGCCTGGTCAGGCAAAAATGAGGGTTTTGAACTGAGTGACTTTCAAGGCTGCTCATGCTGTGAGCCTGAGAAGGCGCCCAGCCCATCTTGTTCTTCTCCTGAATCCCTCTGCGTGGTACCCTCCTTCCTGGCTCATCTGGAGGCTTGGAGGCCCAGCAGCAGGGACCTTCCTGGTGGGCTCCTCCGTGTACCTTCAGGGAAATGCCCGAGAAGCAGGTCTGACACCCAGACTGGTTGCTGCTGCTGCAGGGTAGAACTCTGGAGAGAGGTGGGGCCAGAGTGGTCTTTCTTCCAGCGTTTGTCACAAATGTCATGGTTCAAGTCAGCTGACTTGCCCGGACTTCAGCAGTGGAACTTCTTAATGTACTGTGATAACTGTTCCCCATAGGGTAGCCCTCAGCCCTTGCAAGGATTAAGTCACTGATTTGTAAACTTTCGGACCTGCCCCCGAGAGCCATCCTGACCCCACCAGTGGCGTTGTTTTCCTTCCTCCTGGCACCATTCAGAGGTTAATCTTTCATCTCCTTCCGTTCCTGCCTCCACAGGGTTTCCTATCCTCGCCCCCTCCCCGCCCTCCCCGCCACCTGCTCTCAGGTGGTGGAAAAAATGCAAAGGCTCCCCTTGTTTTGCCACTCTCTGGGGAGACCTGTTCTAAAGCACCGACAGAGAACCAAACAGCACAGCTGAAAAAAATAGCTGAAGTCATTTAGAACAGTCAGTAAGATAACCGTGCAGCCAAAGCCACATCAGAAGCCCAGCTGTTGGGGTATACCTTTCAGATTCCATTAGCACGGGGGCTGTGCAGGGAGGGGCCGTGGCGGTGGAGAGGTTTCTGAAGAGAGAGGAAAGGTCAGAGTGATAGAGAAAAGGAATAAAGCAGATTGAACAACAGGTTTCAGAGAGGGAGGCAGAGGACGCAGCCCTCGCAGAAACTGGAGTTGAGTCCCCGGGAGCCACCTGTACCTCCTACTTTGTGAGCAGACCCTTTTGGAAAGTCTCCCCGGTGGGTCTAACTGGAAAGCATTCTAAAGAGTTTCCCCTCCACCTCTTCTTCCTCCACGGGACTTTGTTTTTCCTTTTCTTTTTAGGATGATGAAATCCTGCAATTCCACCTTAGAAATGAGTGCTTTTATAAGTTCAGTTAAGTATGCATTGAGCAATTTGAACATAGTTGGGGGTGGGACATTTGGGGACCATTGTCCTTTTTGAGGTGGAGTCTGTGCATGGGGACAGAGAGGTTCCCACATGGCGTCAGGCAGGTGTTCCAACGGTGCTGCTGGTTTGCTGGTGACCCACCTGTCGCCCTCATGGCAGGTGTGCTGTGAGCAGCGTGACTAGAGGGCCACACTGTTGCCATGGTTGCTTTGACTCTGCATTGCCCGCAATGTCAGAAACTAGACACATTTTTCTGTGATGTCACCAGAGGTCCAGAAATGATTGTGTCCAGGCCTAGGGAACAATAGGAAGTCTGTAACAAAGATACCTAACGTGATCAATTCCTGGGGTGGGAGTCATTCTAACATCTCAGCTCTAAAATCAGATAGAACAGTATTTTTAAAGATTTTATTTATTGATTTGATGGGGGAGGGGGGAGTGAGAAGTATCAACGCATAGTTGATACTTCACTTAAGTTGTTCATTGCTTGTTTGTCATATGTGCCTTGACCGGGGAGGCCCAGGGTTTCGAATCTGGAACCTTAGTGTTCCAGGTCAATGTTTTGTCCACTGTGCCACCGCCAGTCAGGTTCAAATAGGTCACTCTTATTTGCTGTTGTGAGTTCCATCATAACATCTTAGTGCTGTGAGTGTGATTAGATGAGGTGATTGAAAGGCAGCTTCAAGAGAGAGGATTATGGGAAAGGACGGAGCAGCAGCTGCTAGATAAAGCCGTTTAGCTAGGAGGGAGGCATCTCCCTCCCTTTGGGATGCTGGCATGTGAGGGCTGTGATTTGTGATTAATCAGTAACACCTGTGGAGAGGGTGTCAGAGAGCTCTGGGTCAAATCTTACTCTTAAAAATAATATGACATTGGGCATTTTTATAGGTCCTCATTTTCTTACCCTTAGAACAGGGATAATGCTAGCACTTATCCGTTAAGATGCCTTCGGTTGTGAATGACAGACAACTCAAGCTAGCGTGAGGGACCTGTGCTGGCTCGTGTACCTGTGAAGGGTGAGAGGAGGGTTAGTTTCAGGGGTGGTTTATTCACTCACAATGCCAGCAGGTCTCCCTTTTCATTTCTCTGAAACTTGCTGTGCCCTCCTACTTGGGTGCGGGTGGTGGTGACAGTCCCAGGTCTCATGTCCCACCATCTCTCCGCGTGGTTCCCATAGAAGAAAGAAGAATCTTCTTTGCAAAACGCCCTCAGCAGGTGTCTCCTTCTGTCTTGAAGACCTGGATGAGCTCACGAACGCACTGTGACCAATCTGTTTGTCCAAAGGGCTGGGGTGATAGAGTTAGGCTGCCCTTTCAGAGCTGAGGGTGGGCTCAGACCCACATCAGCCACCACCCAAAGGGTATAGGAGAGGCAGGTTGCCAAAAGAGAGACTGTGTGTGTTGTTCCAGGAGAAAGGGGGAAGGTGATGCTAAGAGGCAACCAAGAACAGTGCCTTCATGGAGGTTGGAAAGGTCTTACTTAGCAGGTGCCTGTCCTTTGGTAGGTCTAGATAATTGTCAGTAATGGTTACTTTGGTGTCATCCTACCTAGAAGTGCCAACCCCACTGTTTCTTTTTTCTTCTGTAATGCCTGCCTCTTTTACGTAGGAAGTCTGGAGAACTGAATTCTGGTCTTCACCCTGTGCCTGACTTGCTAGGTGGGGTCGGCCACATTGCTCACTTCCTGTCAGAAGAGAGGTTTGGATGAAACATGACTTCAGGGCACCTTTCCAGAAATAAAGGGGCCTTTTTCTTTGGTCCCCCAGTAAACTTTACATAAAGTGAGTCATGACTTAGGGACCTTGTCTACCGGGCTCAGGGTTTAATTTAAAGACAGAAGGCTTTGAAGCCAGGCATGATCTAGATTTGAGTCCCAGCTTGGCTGGTGCTGTGATTGTGGGCAAGTTCAGTCTCTGAGCTCCAGCCTCCTTTGCTATACAAGGGAAGGGGTGGTCAATAACGCCTGATTCTCAAGCTGGACTCTCATGGACATGATAGAGCTGGGACAAGGCACAGATGATATGTATCGATATATAGTGGTAGGACAACTAGAGGAGTCCTGGTAATTAAAAATGGATGTTTTCATTTTATCTGCTCTCTTTTTAAATATTGTACCACTAGTCTGAGGACTACATCTAGTTCCTTCTCAGGGATATTGAATTGTGAAATTGAGGGCTTGGAAAGTTAATTAGGAGGTTGTGTGTGGATGTATCATAATGTGAAAACAGAGGGCACAACTCCCCCTCCCTACCAGGTGGGTGCTTACCTCATATGGGGCCATTATGAAGAAGAAGTAAATATTCACTCAATATTGGTTGTATCCATTCCTCTTTCTCTTCTCTGTTTCTCTTCATTGTTTTCTGCCTTAGTGTATACCTCTGGCTCATTGGTACTACCTAGTGGCAGTTGTAGGTATTACTTAAGCTTAATAGAGGCATAGCCTTTTTTTTTTTTTTTTTAACTTATTGAGATATACTTACTGGAAATACATGTACACCTATGAGATCATCACCACAATCAGTATCATAAACGTATCTATCCCTCCCATAGGTTTTCTCCTATCCTCATTTTTTTTGTGTGTGTGTGTGCGTGCGTGATAACACAACGTAAGATCTACCCTCTTGACAGATTGTTAAGCATACAGTGCAGCATTGTCAGCCACGGGCACCATTCTGAACAGTAGATCCCTGGGACTCATTCATCGTGCACAACTGAAACTTTGCGCCCTTTGATGCTTCCCCATTCTCCCCTCCCCCCAGCCCCTGGCAAGGACCGTTTTGCTCTTCGCTTCTGTGAGTCTGACTATGTTAAATTACTTATGTAAGTGGGATCATGTAGTTCCTGTTCTTCTGTGTCTGACTTGTTTCCCTTACAAAGTGTCCTCCATGGTCATCTGTGTTTTCACAAGTGGCAGGATTTCCTTCATCTTGAAGAGTAAATAATATTCCATTGTATGTAAAGGCACATTCAAAAAGAAGATTTTATTTGTTGATTTTTTTTAGAGAGAGGGGAGAGAGAGAAAGGAGGTAGCAGTGGGAAGCATCAACTCTTAGTAGTTGCTTCTCGTAGGTGCTGTGACCAGGCAAGCCTGGGGTTTCAAACCAGCGACCTCAGCGTTCCAGGTCGCCGCTTTATCCACTGTGCTACCACAGGTCAGGCTAATTACACATTTTAAAATTCATTCATTCTGCAATAGATATTTAGGTTGCTTTCATGTCAGCTACTGTAAATAGTGCTGCAGTGAACATGGGAATGCAGACATCTCTTTGAGATTCTGATTTCTGTTATTTATTTTTTTTATTCAGTGAGAGAAGGGGAAGCAGAGACAGATGCCCACAAATGCCTTGACTAGGATCCACCTTGCAAGCCCACTAGGGGGCGATGTTCTACCCATCTGGGTCATTGGTTGGTTGCTCAGCAACAGAGTCCTCTTTTAGTGCCTGAGGCAGAGGCCACTGGAGCCATCCTCAGTGCCCGAGGCCAACTCACTCGAACCAATCGAGCCATGGCTGTGGGAGAAGAGAGAGATAAAGAGAGAGAAGGGAGGGCAGGAGGGGTGGAGAAGCTGATAGGCACTTCTCCTGTGTGCCCTGACCGGGATTCAAATGCTGGACATCCACATGCTAGGCCAATGCTCTACCTCTGAGCCAACTGGCCAGGGCCAGGGATGGTCATTTTCAGCACTCTGAAATAAGGGAAAGCTCCCAGGATTCCTGGGAGCTGCTGGTGCCCAAGGCCACGACAGGGTGTCAGATGTAGTGACTCCTGGGTTCCCGAGGCATTGAGAAGGAAAGCCTCAGCAAGAGGTTGAGACAAAGGCCATCTCTGTCTGTTTTCATTGGGAGCGGTGGAGAATTCCCCAAGATGGTAAGAAAATCACCCGAGGTCATGCAGAGAGAAGACATGTGTTTTGTCTTGGGACCCCTGTTATACCTATGGATAAGCAGTGGCTTTCAGTGTGGTCGGAGGGGTCCCTGAATCCCCTTCAGCCTTAAACATGGGAATTTAAGTCCTCCCATGTAGGCTGTGATGGATAGAGACTAAAAAAGAGTTGTAGGACGGACACGGAGATCTGTCGAACGCCTACTATGACCAAACATTGTGTTAAATGCTTTATATATATATATCATTTAGTACAACAAAGCTTGAGGCAGAATCCTGGTTTAACTGGAATCCCAATCTCTCTTAAATCCCTTCTTACTGTTTTTTCATTCTGTGACTGTTTCTTGTGTGCTTTCAAATAAGTCCTTATGGGAGGAAGTTTCTCTAATTCCTCTTTCCAAGCTAGAACCTTGGTAGGAGCCATTAGGAACCTCCTTTTTAGCTAGAACCTTTAGTTAGGAAACTGGAAATGACCTTATGTGCCTGTCAATAGAGAAATGGCTAAGTTATGAAATACTAGGACTATTAAAAATGAACAGAGACCTGAAAACCTGACTAGGATATGTTTTTAGCAGTTCAACCCAATATTCATAGCCCGATCGCATTAGAAAAGCCTGTGTATGTGTCTCAGATTAGCTAACAAACTGTGAGCTGTGGTCTCCCCGAGGGTGAACTTGGGACAAGTAGGATTAGAGGTAGGCTAAAAACGTGTTGGAAATAGAAAGCATATATTTTAAAATTGCTTATATAATTTAATGGTGAAGTCATAAGTGGCTTTAGCTCTATTGTGTATGTTTTAATTATAAAAAGGTTATGAAACTGCCCTTCTTCCCCATTTTGTTCCATAGGTTTCAAATCGGAATCCTCCATAGACTCAGTGTAACAGCAGAAAGTTGGGGGGAAATGGTTCATTTTTAAACCCTCTCTTTATGAGAGCCTCCCTCTCAAAGCCGCTGGTGCGACAGGTGGAGACCTGTCACCTCTCAGGGAGATACACAGTGCTGTCTGTCCAGTCCTGCCCTTGGACCAGGCTCAGGCACACGGCTCATTCTGTGTTTGGAGAGCTCCCCTTGAATCTGAGGTGACTTGACAGGTTCCGTGGATGTACTCAGACAGAACTGACTTTCAGGGTGAATACAACCGAGGCTATTAATCTGTGACTTTCGTATGTAGAAATTCTGACCCCTGTCATATGAACGAAGCAGTTCAGGGATATTAAATTGGGTGCAGAAATTGAAGAGGGCATTTGAAAAGTATTTTGGGGCACATGGGTTTAATTACTTGCTGGGCAGACCATCAGATAGAAATGTGTGATCAATGGATGAAATCAGAGTGAAATGAGGCTGGTCATATAAAATCTTATTTTCTGATCATTTTAGTGTTTAAGTTCTGGGTGCTTTTCTCTGCTTTATAGTTATGGCAGTGGATATGGCAGTGAAATATTGTTGGTGATTTATTTTCAAAACCAAAAAGTTAAAGAGTCATAATTGCTCAAGTGCCTTGATCAATTTAATTGAAGCAATCCTGAGATTTCGATGTGAATTGTTAAAATTTGTGACTGCTTCGTGGTCTGACTTGATTTCTAAAGTTCTGGCTCCATCAAATGCGAGTCATGTGAGCTTGACAACCAGTCATTTCCCTCCCCTGGGCTTCAGTTTTCTCACCTGTAAACTGAAGCGTGGGAACCAGCTGTTCACCCTGGTCCGCTTGATCCTCTGTGGTCCTCTCAAGGTTCTGCTGAGTTCAGCTCAGTTACCTGGGTAATTACACTTGTTTCTGGAATGCCTCTGCCTGCTAATGTCAGAACTGCATAAATACCTTACATAAAATAATAAAGTAGCTTCTAAGTACAAGTAAATTAAATGCCTTTTTTCTTTTCTTTTTTTTTTTTTTTTACACTGAGCTTGTTTTTTTTCTTTATTTTTCTGAAGTGAGAAGAGGGGAAGCAGAGAAACAAACTCCTGCATGCGCCCGACTGTGATCCACCCGGCATGCCCACCAGGGGGCGATGCTCTGCCCATCTGAGGTGTTGCTCTGTTGCAACCAGAGCCATTCTAGCGCCTGAGGTGGAAGCCATGCAGCCATCCTCAGTGCCTGGGTCAACTTTGCTCCAGAGGAGCCTTGGCTGTGGGAGGGGAAGAGAGAGATAGAGAGGAAGGAGAGGGGGAAGGGTGGAGAAGCAGATGGGTTAATTTCCTGTGTGTCCTGGCTGGGAATTGAACTTGGGACTTCCACATCCTGGGTTGGCGCTCTACCACTGAGCCAACTGGCCAGGGCCAGTGTGTGTTTAACTTTATAAAAACTGGCCAAATTGTTTTCCAAAGTGGTTGTGCCATTTTCTTTCTGACCAGAAGTTAATGAGAGTTCCAGCACGTGGTATAGTCAATTATTATTTTTTATATTTTAGGGGTCTACTAGGTGAGTGGTGGTATCTCATTTCCCTAACAACTGAAATGATACGGCCCATCTTTGCATGTACTTATTTGCGACCCTAGATTTTCTTTGGTGAAGTGTCTTTAAATATTCTGCTCAGTTTTATTTTTATTTTATTTTATTTTTAAAAAATTTTTAAAGATTTTATTTATTCATTATAGAGGGGGGGGGAGAGAGAGAGAGAGAGAGAGAGAGAGAGAGAAGGAGGGAGGAGCAAGAAGCATAAACTCCCATATGTTCCTTGACCAGGCAAGCCCAAGGTTTTGAACCGGCAACCTCAGCATTTCCAGGTTGACGCTTTATCCACTGCGCCACCAGAGGTCAGGCCTAATATTCTGCTCAGTTTTAAATTGGGTTAATTGCTTCCTTCTTGTTGTTTTGAGAGTTCTTTATTCTGGATACAAGCTCTTTGTCAGATACATGATTTGTAAATTTTTTTTCGGTCAGTAAGTTGTCTTTTTATTTATCCATTTATAGGGAGGGCAATTTTGACTTTGTCAAAATTAAAACTTTTGCCCTCCCTATAAATGGATAAATAAAAAGACAAAGTCCAATCCATCAATTTTTTTTTTTTTTTTGTTATGGTTTTGGTGTTAAAGCACTTTTCACCAAACCCAAACTCACAAAGATTTTCTAAATTTTCTTCTAGAAGTTTTATGGTTTGATGCTATACATTTAAGTCTTTAATCCATCTTGAATTAACCATATATATATATATATATATATAAAATATGGTGTGAGACAAAGTTCATTTTTCTGGATATGAACGTATAATTTTGTTAGTACTCTTTGGTTAAAAGAACATTGTTTCTCTAGGGCACTGGTTTTCAACCTTTTTATACTTGGGGATCAGTAAAATTAAAAGAAGTATTTCAGGGACTGCTAAGGTAGAAATCACCCTCAGCATAGGTGAATTCAACTAAGACCATTGGGTCTATGATCTTCATACCACATCAGGGTGCTTAGCTCTTTTGCAGAGAAGCACAACATTTCTTTCAGACTAGTGGTTGAAAAACACTGCTCTAAGGAATTGACACCTTTGTCTAAATCAATTGATTTTCCATGTGCGAGTCTATGTCTTGATTTTTTATTCTCTCCCGTTGGTCTAGGGGGGTCTACCCTTTGTCAGTAACCCATTGCCTATTACTGTGGCTTTGTAGTAGGATTCTCTGCCTCAGCACTGTTGACACTTGGGGTCAGGTAATTGTTACAGAAGGCATCACAGGACAGCAGCATGCCAGGCCTCTACTGCTAAATGCTAGAACATCCCCTGAATCATGACAGTAAAAAAATAAAAAACTCTAGACATTGCTGAGTATTACTCAAGAGGAATAAACACCTCTGGTTGAGAATTGCTGATTTATATGATAAATCTTAAAAATCAGACTTTATTCTTTTTCAAAATTGGTTTGGCCTTTTTTTTTTTTTTTTTTTTTTTTTTTACAGAGACAGAGGGAGTCAGGGAGAGAGATAGATAGGAACAGACATACAGGAAAGGAGAGAGATGAGAAGCATCAATCATCAGTTTTTTGTTGTGACACCTTAGTTGTTCATTGATTGCTCTCTCATATGTGCCTTGACTACGGGCCTTCAGCAGACCGAGTAACCCCTTGCTCAAGCCAGCGACTTTGGATCCAAGCTGGTGAGCTTTGCTCAAACCAGATGAGCTGCGCTCAAGCTGGCGAGCTCGGGGTCTCGAACCTGGGTCCTCTGCATCCCAGTCCGACGCTCTATCCACTGCGCCACCACCTGGTCAGGCAGGGTCAGCTTTTTGATATTTATAAAAATCTTGCTGGGATTCTGATTGGAGTTGTACTGAATCTTACACATCAGTTTGGGAAGAAGTGACATTTTAATGCTATCAAGCCTTCCAATCTATAAATAGAGTGTGTCTCCACATTTATATATTTGTATATTGAAATAGGTCTCTTGATTTTAAAAAAATTGGTGTTGTATTGTTTTCAGCATAAAGTTTCTATGTTTGTGTGTGTGTGTGTGTGTGTGTGTGTGTGGACTATATATGTCTATATACATAAAGGGGTGGGCAAATGTAGGTTTGCAATTGTAATACAAATAATACAGTAATAAATAATACAAGAATAAACTCTTTTGGGTGCTCACAGCTAACCCACCCTTTGCTCACCCCTATATGTATGTGTATAACTTACACAGAGACATGTGTAACCGAGGCCTGCACTGTGTACTCAGAGGTAAATGCAGACCCATTCCTTCCTCCACAGAATCGGCTCTCCTGGTCCACAGCTTCCTCCCCAGGATTTCCCCCAGGTGCTTGGGCTTCCGCTTCTTCTCCCGGGTCAGCTGACTGGGAGGATACGGTTTAACGTGAAGTTCCAGCAACCATATCATCCATAAGTTTGCACAGCCCTGGTGACCGTGAGAATAAGGTGATGGGAGAAAAGAGAGAGGAAAAAAAGAAGTGATTTCTCCTTTCTTTTAGAACCACAAGATTTCCTTTCTCTGGGTCCTCTGGCCAGAGAGATGGATTTTTCTCTCTCAAGTTGAGGTATTGAGCCGGCGTTGCAGTGCGGTGCCCATGGGGCCCATGGGGCTGGTGCAGGGTGTGGCCGCCCTGGGTACAGCCTGGGAGGCCGTCCGTGGTGGGCTTGGTCCGCATGGCCCACCTGCAGGAGTCCCTTATACCTCCTCCCGGGATCCTTTATCCCTTCCGGGGCCTGTCAGCTGGAAGATGGCCAGACATTATTTGTTGAGTGGAAGGCTAAATGAATAAAAATAAACCAAGAAAACTAAAAGAAGAAAATGAGAAAAGAGAAAGGAGGGAAGAAGAAATAAAGGAAAGAAAATGGATAGATGGACTGGAAATGTTTGTGGTTCCTACAATACAAGATGGCCCTGTGTTTTGATCGATAATTCTACTGTCTGGTCACCAGATGGCAGTAGAAGCCAAGGCCCACTGAGTGATCTTTCAAAAAAAAAAAAAAAAAGCTATGATTATTAACAGCCTGCTGTTGATAAAATAAGGTATTTTGTTAGGACCACGAGGAATGGCGAGGAGGTGGGGCCCCATATAAGTAAGAGGCAATTTCTGCTTTCCAGGAGTTCCCAAGTCGACAGCCTGTAAGCCTGTAATATAAATTAGATGGTGCTAATTCCGCAGGCAGCTTGTGAGCTAATGTTACAGCAGGACAGGAGGGAGCGATTAATCCTGGCTACAGAAACTGATGAAGGCTTCACTGAACGTAGAGTCTGAGCTGATTTTGAAGGACTCTGGGTTGGACACATGGAGATGAGGCGGAGGCATTTCAAACAGAGGGTGTACATCTGTGAAGAATCGTTAGGGAACAGTAAATACTGAGGTGTGGCTGGAATGTGGGGTGTAGGAAGGAAAAAATAGGACATGACGTGGGGAAGCTATATTGGCATGGCATTATGGGAGCTCTTAAGAGGGGTGCAGGGACACAGTGCCAATGTCGCCTCTGATTCCTGTGGTCAGGCCCCAGTCCGTGATGGCCTGAGTGCTAGGTGGGCTGGCCGGTTACCTGCAGCAAGCTGTCCTTGGTGGTGCTCAGCTTGGCCCGGGGCCTGCGCTGCCCCTGCTGGGTCAGAAGCCAAAGACTCATTCATATGCTTCCATGGTTGCAGAGGCAAGCTGGTACCTTGCCTGGGGTGGACATCGTGTCTGACACTGCCCCTCTGAAGGGCCCGGATGAACTCAGTTTGTTGCTGTGGGGAGTGTGAGCCCAGATTATGAATTCTTCCAACTTCTCAAAAAAAAAAAAAAAAAAAAAAAAAGTGGGAAATACAAACTTAGGTGGAATGTCCTGATTTTTAAGTGCTGGCGTTGACTTGAGGTTTTGAGAGCACCGACTGAGCCAATCAAAACACGGTTGTGGGCTGGAGTGCTTGCTGGGGCTGGCACCTTGTGACCTCTGTTCCTCAGAGTCTTCTGTGTGTCTGTTCCTCAGAGTCATCTGTGTGTCCCTTTCCTGGTCTCCTCAGTGGCCAGGGCCCAGACCTAAGCGCCCTCTGGGGGAGCTCCTGCTTCCCCTGGTCCGTCTCTCGTGGGTACAGAGGCTCTCCCAGGCGAGAGTTTCGGGGGACGACTCCCAGTCCTCCTCGCCGGCAGGCTCTCACAGTTGGTTGCCTGCTCCCCAATTAAGGAGCCACCGGGTGGCCACTTGGGAGACCAGCTAGTGTCCTTGTGTCTCCCAACACGTCAGGGTGAGCTTTTGGATGACACTGACGGTTCATCTGTGTACAGAAAGTACCGTTCAATAGTTACTTTGGTTTTTAAATTTTAGTTTCTTCTAAAATCTATTGCTTCTTTGAGCTTTGAAGTTTTCATGTAAAATAATCTACTTACCTAGCGGCATCCAAGTTTTAATAATTATTATCTCTTATTAGTTAGAACTGGGGGAGAATTTATAGAGTTTTGCATTTTTTGTGCTGAGTTCTTACTGCAAGTGTCAGGATCATGGGGAGAAGGGGGTTGGTCGCCCGTGCTCCTCGAGGCTGCAGCGGCTGGCGGTCCCGTCTAGAGCACAGGGTGCAGGTTCCGGAAGGGGACAGGACACCCCACTCCGCCTTTCTCTCTCCTCCAGTGATCCGTGCTTTAGGCAGGATACGAGTCAGCAAAGCACAGCAGCACAAGGACAGGTTCTGAGCCAGACTCTGGGAGGTTCACCCTCAGCTCTCCCCCTAACTAGCAAGGTGGCTTTGACATTTATTTTGCTTAGTGCCTCTGAGCCCTCGTTTTCTCCCCGTGAAGTGGGGACATGAATCTGTTCTCTCCAGGAGCTAGCTGGAAGATTAAATCAGAAGATGAACAGAGGGGTTTCTTTTGCTAAGAACGTGGCCATAGCATTTATGTCCAAAGAGCGATGATAAATGAGCTGTGAAGACTCATCAAGATCTCTGCAGGGATTCTAGCTTGATTGACTCCGCAGGGCTCACTGGGGCCCTTCGGAGGCTCTGTTTTCCTCTCATTCTCTTTCTAGTCTCCATGTAGCCCCAGCAAAGAGCCGGATTCTTCTCAAGCAGTGTTTTCCCTGTTCTGGTACCCGGGCTCAGGACAGGGAGGAGGGGCGAGGTCTTGTCTGGAAATCCGTGGGGGCGGGTCTGCTCTGGGAGATTGGATGCCTTCGAGGTGTCTTGGACTGATGGCGATGTCTGCCGTCTGTGTGTCCAGGTGAGGGTGGGCGCCAGTTCCAAGTTAACAACTCTGGCAGCCTGTGTGGTGGTGAATGTCCACCAGGCGGCAGCCAAGTATCATAAAGAGGTGTCAAAAAGCTTCAGTGTCCCGTCAGGCCGCAGAGGAACTGACAGGCAAGCCAGTGTGTGGCCTGCTCATTGTGGGGGTGGGGTGCAAGTCAAGCTCCCAACACAAACTCATGAATAACACATCCATGTAAAAACTGGCCAGCCCAAAGAGAGGAGATTCTGAGTGAGGGTGGAGACTCTGGAGCAGTGCCATCAACAGTGGGTGACATGAACGAGACCGTAGTTACCTGGGCATTTAGCTGTCGCTGTGAGATGCAGGCCCAGCTCTGGCTCTGGCCACAGAGCCAGTTGCCTGCTTGGTTTAACTGCAGAAGTCCTGAATATTCATATTCTCTGCCTGGTTTTGCTCAGTCCCACCATCATGGCTTTGCTGCGGTCAGCTTTTGTCTCTAAAGGTCCCTGTGACCATGCAAGTACAAGACACCCCTCCAAACCCTTTGGCACAACACTTTTAACTCTTGTTAATTGAGATGAATTCTTTGAAAGCATGTATTGTCCCAAGGAAGGCCTGGGAAACTCAATAGTTTTAAGCCAAAGATGGGGCGTGTTTCCACACTAGAAGGATCTGAATCTATACCGCAGGGTTAGACCATGGGTGGCCAGGCTGGCCCCACATGCGTGGCCAGGCCTTGGTGTTATCCTGTTGAGCAGAAGAATTTCACACAACACGGACATCGGGCAAGGTCAGTCAGGGACTGCAGTAGAGCAGGGCAGAATGATACCACTCCATAATCATGTCTGAACACAAAAACGTCATCCAAAAGCAACCACAAAAATTGATCAGTAATGCTGCTATTCCAATTAACATGCATGATTGGTGCTTTTTTCCTGCTTAAATACTTCACCATCATTACTCATACTTTCTAGGTAAGAATTCTTCGGGCACTGAGTCGTAGCATCCTGGCAGCATCCCATCCACACCCTCCCAGATCGGCTAATGCGAGCTTTCATGAGAGTCCTGGGTGCTTAGGAAGAGGACAAACACTAGGACAGTGTGCCAGAGGAAGGGAAAGAGGAGTGAGACCAAACCCTCATTGCTTCACAAAGGGGCCTTGGGTGTGTGTGTGGGGGGGGGGGGGGGCGTCATCTTGCTGTTGACATCTGTCCTCTGCTCTCAGTCTCTGTTTAGCCAAGTTGCCTAAACTTGTTAGCTTGTCTGGAAGGCTGTCCGCTTGGGACGAGGGGAGGGTTTGTTCAGCCTACTGTCTCTTCTCCTTCCTAAGTAGCTGACTACTTCTGATGTGGTTTTGTGGTTATATAGTAGGCAGCCCTGCTCATGTGGACATGGCGTACTTTCAGTTTCTATAAGTGAGTCATGTTGACTTTCCTCTTGGGAGTAAGAGTGACCCTTGCTCAAAAGGACTGTGTGACTAGAAAGAAGAAACAGCAGAGGCCACCAGTGCCAGAGTGTTTACCAATATAGGTTGTCACTAGTTTCTGAGAGTGGTATGTGTCATCTCTTCAAGTGTAGTAAGCTAAGAAGAGGCATTTGGTTTTGAATCTTCGAATAGTGGCCAGTGTTTTCAGTCTGTCTTTATTCCTACTCATCATTTAGAGTGCTGGTGATGGCTCAGGAGCCCAAGGTCCCCAGATGGAGGCACACGCATTTCCATTTGGTCTGCTGGTGCACAGTGGGAAGGTTGCCAAGAGGATTATTTGCTATGGCTGTGTCTTTAATTCCTGTGTCTATGAATAGCTCATGATATTGGACTCCCCTCCAGGTCCCGAGAAATCTCAGTGGGCTTGTCGAGGATCAAAATAGAACCCATAAAGAATCAGCTGATAGATGACAGAGCTTTCTTCTGTCTAACTCTGTTGTGTGGTCCCATCTGGGTAATTTTTCATGAAAATATGTAGAGTTAGGTTGGAAGACATGTGGCCCTTGTGTCACCACTTCTGTGCCCTTGACAACTATTGTCAGTGCATTGTGGCATTCTCAAGATGCTTGTCATCACTGTGCTCCGGGCAGCCACTGCCCTCAGATCCCAGTGGGCACAGAAGGTGCGACCTGTTTTCTGTGCCTCTTCTAGAATCTCAACTGAACTTTGCTCTTGCGGCTCCATGCCGTGGGAGGGCCTCACTGAGGAGATGGCCTTTTTTCCCTCAATAAGCAAATTCTCTGGATCGAAGAAAGAGCAAAATCATTACCCTTTAATTCTGCATTGCTTAGTCATTGGGACGACAGTGAGAGAATAAGAAGAGCCCAGTAGTGGAGTAAGAGACTCCACTTAGTAAGATCCATTAGTAAGATCCATCATTCAAGGCAGTTTATATTTTACAAGGATATGAAAGTTGCTGCCACTTCATGGGGCTGAATCTTTAAGGCAGTTCTACTACCCAGTTCTCTGTGGATCTGGTTGTCATTCGGTAGCCACTGTAAGGTAGGTGGAAGTCTCATTAGGGCGGAGGAGATTTGGTAAGAAAAGGTATTAAGCTGGTAATATTTTAGATTAGCACATGATAGCTATTTATGCTTTTCCTATGAACCTATACTTATTAAAATCACAGCATACAAATACTAAGTAAATACCGTGCCAGCTGAGAGTCTTAGTCTTGGTTGCACCGAGTCAACATGAGCTTGAGATTACATGAGCAGACTGGGGGCATGTTGGAAGAATCCAGAGCGGCTCAGAGAAGCAGCTGGAAGATGAGAGAGCAGACCTCCATGACAAGATAGTCAGCACACTTACACCAGGCTGGCACGGGCTGCGTGCCTGTCGGACTTCTCGTCCACTAGACGTTCTTCACTTGCTGTGACATGAACCCCTTTGGCCGTCATGTAAAGCCCACGAACCTGTTCTCGGTATGTCTTAAAGTTTATAAAATAAAACATGTAGCATTACAAAAGAAACCAATTTTGTTGAAACCATTTTCAAATACTAAAAAAATTCCAAATATGTGCTAGTAATTTATGTTCTTAGTATAGGACTATTTCATTGAATAAAATGAAATGGTGGCTCTAATGACTAATGTAACATTCATTGTTAAAGGAGATGCCAAATTTTAGTTAGAAGTTAGCAAAAAGTTGATTTCATGGGTTTCTTTTCATCCTATTTGTAGACTTCAGGTCAAGAACTCTTGTCTTCAACTGTGAACTCTTTGATTAATGAGGTTGCTTCAAACTCAGAAAAATTGGCCCTGGCCACTTGGCTCAGCGGTAGAGCATTGGCCTGGCATATGGAAGTCCCAGGTTCAATTACAAGTTAGGACACACAAGAGAAGTGACCATCTGCTTCTCCACCCTTCCCCTGTCCTGTTCTCTCCCCCCCACTTCCTCTCTCACAGCCATGGCTCAAATGGTTTGAGCAAGTTGGCCTCAAGAACTGAGAATGGTTTCATGGCCTTACCTCAGGCACTGAAATAGCTCAATTGCTGAGCAATGGAGCAGTGGTCCCAGATAGGCAGAGCATCACCCTGTAGGGGGCTTGCCGGTGGATCCTGATTGGGGTGCATGTGGGAGTTTGTCTCTCTGCCTCCCTGCTTCCCTGCCTCTCTGAAAAAAAAAAAAGCTCTCAAAAAATTTAAAGCAGCAAATTAATTCTGTCTCACTCCATCTCATTTTTTTTTCTTGATTGTCTACGTACCAAGAACTGTTGTTGGATGACTCTTAGGAGATTAAGCTGTTGATAACTGGATAGCATAACTGTTTGGAATTACAACCCTGAGTGATAACAGATTGTTACCCCTCCTGAGGAGAAGAGGGAACCAAGGCACAGAGGGCTGAAATGATACAATTACAGTGACCCATCTATTTGTGGTCAACAGCAGGGCCTGAATTCTAGCTCCCTGCAGTTGTTCAGAAGGGCACAAGTCGATATTCACGTGAAGTGACTTTTGAAGATCACTCCTCTGTGGTCACCTTTTCAAAACGGTTATTTTTTTTTTTCAGTTCTGCTAAAACCGGCCATTTATTCTCTGTGAACTCGTTGCTCCAGGGAAGAGCACCAGTCAGGAGTTCTGACTTGGGAAACCAAGCCCAGGCTTGCTTTGTCATTCTAGAACAAGGGTCCCCAAACTTTTTACACAGAGGGCCAGTTCACTGTCCCTCAGACCGTTGGAGGCCGGACTATAAAAAAAACTATGAACAAATCCCTATGCACACTGTATATATCTTATTTTAAAGTAAAAAAAAAATGTCTTTTTCTTCTGGGCATTCTTGTGTCTCTTTGGAAGCATTTACTGAGTAGTTCCTATCCAATTTTGTTCATTTGAAGGGCTGGGGTGCATATCCTGGGCCATTCCTGAGAGTTTTTGGCCCAGAAAGACAGCCTGATCTTTTTACCTGGGGAGGGAACTACAGAATTCCCAGACATGGGGATCAGAGGCATTTCCAAGACATAAACTGCTTCTGAGATATGGCCTTGTAGGAAGAAAAGCTGACCTCCTTCTCCTGGATTATGTAAACGTATATTTTGGTTCATTCCAGTAACTATTTATGTGAGCCCAAAACAGACTGAATTTTTGTCCTTTAGAAATAATTGGACATATGATAAAGAATTCATTTTCCCTTTTCTTCTTTTCCCCTCCCTCCTGTTCTTTCTCCCCTCTTCTTTCTTATTATTTTCTTCTTTTCCCCTCCCTCCTGTTCTTTCTCCCCTCTTCTTTCTTATTATTTTATTTTCCCCAAGAAACACTTATGAAGTTTAGAATCAGTTAAGAAGATAGCATATCAATAAAGCATGGCCTCAGCCTCAAGAAGATAGATATGTTATATGTTTGGATGTAAGGGAGCAACCTACAAACTTCAACGGCCACGCCAGCATGGTGCCTACCTCTGGGGCTAGTCAGAGGAAGCTAGTCCTTTGGAGACAGCTGAACAGAGCCTTGGAGAATGAGTCAACACCTGACAACGGATTATTTATACTTTGAAATTAAAAACTCAAACACAAGAAGAAAACTCAAACTCCAAGAAGGAAACGCTTAAAGTCACAGAGATTACACTATTTTCCTGATTAATTAGACGTGGGGAGGGAGCGAAGTAAACTTAAGATTGAGAACTAAAACTCAACGGAGAAGGCGGACACCCGACTCTAAAACGTGGCCTTTAAGAAATTGACGAGAAGACGGGGAGGCACCCACGGTTTGTCGGAGCACTTCCTGCGCAGAGGTGATGTGAGGGTTCTGGTGGGAGGTCTTCCGAGCCAGCGCCTAGCAGATTTTCTCCACTAGACATCACTTTCCTAGCTCTCAGGGGGGCCCCAGCAAGTCAAAACTGAAATCATTAGTTAAACCACAGCTTTGACTGCTCAGCCCCCCAAATCTCCAGTCATACTTGTCAATCACTCCTCATCCCACACAGACCTGCTTTTTTTGGGTGATGCCAGTTAACTCACCTCTGACAAGGAGTCTGCTGTATGGGAGGCTTGAAGCCCCCTGGGATTTTCAGAATGTTTAATAGGGTGTCAAAACACCCATGGGGGCAGCCCCCCATAGACGTGCCGATTCACTTCCACCCAGCCTCACTCCGCATGTGTAAATGGCGGTTTCTTCTTAAGTTCACATGCAGTCAAGTGCTCATGAATAAGCGTACAACTGAGAGGAACAATGAATTATTTCATTTTTGGAGACCTCAGTTTTAGAAAAAAGCCAAATGCAAAATTAAACTTCCAGGAAACCAATCCAGGTTTCGTTTATTTTCTGAAACTGCTATTCCTATATCTCTGTCCAGTATCTGTTGTCATGAATGATCAGATTGATGACTTGACAAAGACTGATGGTTGATGATTTTGTACAACTTAAAGCCAGAAATGGTAGAGCAATGCAGTGGGAACATAAAGGAGGTAAGCGCAGGTTAACTGTAAAAGGAGCTTGGAAACTCTCTTCTCTCTGTGTTCGGGTTCATTTTTTTTTTATTCATTTTAGAGAGGAGAGGGAGAGACAGAGAGGAGAGACAGAGAGAGAGGGGGGGGGAGGAGCTGGAAGCATCAACTCCCATATGTGCCTTGACTAGGCAAGCCCAGGGCTTCGAACCGGCGACCTCAGCATTTCCAGGTTGATGCTTTATCCACTGCGCCACCACAGGTCAGGCTCATTGACTTCTCTTAACTTCTGTTTCTTTGTACCTGATTACTTCATAGCTTATTTAAAACAACAGCAACAACACAATGAAAAGGGCCACAAAGAATAAATGCTCTGGCTCAATGACGCATTCTGTGAGTAACCAATGGCTTTAAACAGGATTAGCAGTCAAAATCACTTGTAGAACATTTTAAGAAATGACCCTTCTCTCCACCCACCCACCCCCTGCCATTTTTAGTCACTAGATCTAGGATGACATCTGGACATACTCATTTTGGAGATGCTCTCAAAATGATCTGCATACTTTTCCATTTTGAGAACTACCAGGTTAGATTCTTCTCTCTCTCTCTCTTTAATTTTTATATTTTTCTGAAGTGAGAAGCAGGGAGGCAGACAGACTCCCACATGCGCCTAACCAGGATCCATCCGGCCATGCCCACCAGGGGGTGATGCTCTGCCCATCTGGGTCATTGCTCCGTTGCAACTGGAGCCATTTTAGCGCCTGAGGTGGAGGCTATGGAGCCATCCTCAGCACCCGGGCCAGCTTTGCTCCAATGGAGCCTTGGCTACGGGAGAGGAAGAGAGAGACAGAGAGGAAGGAGAGGAGGGAGAGTAGAGAAGCAGATGGGTGCTTTTCCTGTGAGCCCTGACCGGGAATTGAACCCGGGACTTCCACATTCCAGGCCAATGCTCTACTGCTGAGCCAACCAGCCAGGGCAAATTATTCTCTTTTGAGCCCCTATGTGGTCTGTTTTACCTCATCCCAGTGTGCTGCTTCATGTTCACTGAGTGAGCTTCCCTTCCTTGGACCTGCACTCTTCACATATCCTTATTTCCAGACACAGGAAATTCTGAGGCAGCACCCTGTAGGATGCACGGATCCCGTTGTCCCCAGTCAGCTGACTAGAACATTGCATAGAGTCCCCTGGAGGAGATGGGCCTGGGGTAGGAAGAGGAGATGGACAAGCCATGGTGCCCAGGGACCTGAGCAGGAAGCGGCCAGTCTGGTGACCGCTCATGGGGCTACAGGAGATGAGTTGGGCACCACTGAAAGGCTGAGGAAGGCCAGTGTCATCTAGGTCCCCCTGCTCATGGGGACAGGGCTGAGGATTAGGATTCTTGGGGTAACACCATTGCTATTTTGACCTGGTTGGTCTCTTGGTTCCAGAGAGGAGTGGGTGATCTGACTGGGGCCTCTGGAATGGATTAGAACTGTGAAGGGGATTGACCCTCCCTGTTGAAATGGCCTCACAGAGCTTTGACATTCATTGGAATGTTGAATTGTAACCTCTCCATTGTTATCACTTCCTACAAAGAGCTGAGGTCACAGCTCTGAAGAGGGAAGCAACCATCTCTTTTTGGAGGAAACCTGTCCAAATATGTGAGATGGAGGAAGAGAGGATCCTGAGCACAAACACGTGTTCACAGGCACGTGAACGGGGGCTGACGACATCAGCCCCCTTCCTGTCCTAACTTACATTTCTCACGCAAATGGGCTGTGCACCGTGGATCTGAAGTCTGCTGTCACCTCAGTTGTTTGCTTTCCAGCCTTGGAGGAATGTCCCCAGCGTCCCCTGAATTTCATTCCTCACTTGGGCTGTAGCTTTCCAGGACTTATTACTTCCTCTTCTTTCTTCCCCATTTTTACAAGCACTGTGACACAATGACTGTCCCTTGCTGTTTATGAAACCACATAAAGTCATAACAAGCAAACGATGGCACTCCAGCGTGGACCTTAGGGCGGTCGTCTCTGTGTATCTTGGGAGCAGGTGTAGTGGAGTGTGTCTCAAAGCACCGCCTTTCTGGTCGGAGCTGTGTAAAGCCGTCATTTTCTTGTTCTTTTACTATGCAGGTAGTTCATTCCTGGCCCTTGCTAAGAGATTTGGTGGAGACCGAGAATATGAGAGGAAGATTTTCAAAAGAGGGTTTTCCCCTCTATTCAACAAAAGCAAAATGAATCCTCTTCAGAGAGGAACACCCCTTTATGCTCCTTCATGATTGGGAATTAGAATGTGACTTCTTTCAAACAACTTGAAGCATTGAAATGAAATTTTCACTAAATTGGAGTTAGAAGTTGTTTTTGGTGGATTCTCTATATGTGAAAAATATATATGTATCTGTTATAAACAGCATTTTCAGATGACAGATAGCTTTAATACTTTTTTCAAATGTAAAAGTCAGCCTCAAGGGACAGAAGAAAATTAAAATTTGCCAAAGCTTACTGAAATGAGCTTCAAGCACATACATTTATAGGTTTTCTTTCCCACCACTAATATTGAGCCTAGTAGACATGCATGCTTTGGTAGTGTCCTCCTATTTCTTTTCTTTTTAAAAATTAATACACTGAATTTAAATGGTCAGTTATAGGTTTACAGGAAAACTGAGCAAAAAGCACCAAGTTCCATATCCCCCCTCTCTACACACCACCACATACATGCACAGACACAATTCCTCTGTTAATAACATCTTGCTCTGGTGTGGTGTATTGGTTATAACTGATGAACCAATATTCATACATTATATTAACTAAAGCTCATAGTTCATTTTAAGCTTCACCCGTTGTGTTGTACGTTCTGTGACTTTGACAAACACGTAATGTCCTGTATCCACCATTACAGTCTCCTACAGAATAGTTTTACCATCTTGGACGTTTCTTATGTTCCGCCTTTCCATGCCTCCTTCCTTCTCCCGGAATCCCTGGCATCCAGCAGTGTTCCTACTATCTCTGTAATTTCACCTTTGTTTCTAAATGTCATGTAGCTGGAATGATATATTAGTATGTAGCCTGTTCAGACTGGCTTCTTTCACTTAGCGATATACATTTAAGATCTTTTTCTGGCTTGGTAGCTGATTTCTTTTCATTGCTTAATAGTATTTTATTTTAGGAATGTTTGTTTAGCCATTCACCGATTGATGGACATCTTGGTTGCTTCCAATTTTTGGCAATCAAGAATAAAACTCTTATAAATATTTATGTGTAGGTTTTTGGGTGGACATAAGTTTTCAGCTCATCTGGGTAAATAGCAAGGAGTACAGTTGCTGGATTGTGTGGCGGGACTGTGATTCACTCTGTAAGGAACTGACGAGCTGTCTTCCAAGGTGGCTGCTCCACTTTGCATTCCCATCAGTCATGAACGGGAATTCCTGATGCTCCACATCTCACTGCCATTTTGATGTCATTGTTTTGCATTTTTGCCATTCTGATTAGTGTGTGTAGTGGTATCTCACTGATGTTTTAATGTAATTCCCTGATGTCATATGAGGTGGAATATCTTTTCATATACTGATTTGTCATCTATGTATCTTTTTTTGAGTAAACTGTGGAGAGTTTTTGCCCACTTTTAAATGGGGTTGCCTGTTTTGTTTATATTGAATTTTAAGAGTTCTTTGTAACTTTTGGATACAATTCCTTTACTAGGTATTTGTTTTGCAAATATATTTTTTTCACCTGTGGTTTGGCTTTTATCCTCTGAGGGGTTGCCTTTTTAAAATGAGGCATGCTATAAATAAGCAGTTTTCTTGGTTTCCTGGGAGTGTCCAATTACAATGTTATGAAAGAGGAAGATAGGGAAATTTCATTTTAGTAAGAAAAGTTAACTTCTCTTAAGTAGGAGAATTGAAAAAGAATTGTCACAGGGACCAGTAAGAACATTATCTGAATGACCAAGTTTTGTGAGATAAGGTAGACATCATGGGGGTATATCGGTGCCTTTTATTTATTTTTTTAGTTGAATTTATTAGGGTGACAGTAGTTAGCATAATTATACAGGTGTCAGGTGCCCAATTTTACAGCACGTCTCTGTGCACCGTATGGTGTGTTCATCCCCCCAAGTCAAGTTTTTGTCCATCACCATTTATTCCCCCATGCCCTTCTTCACCTCCACCCCCCATGCAATCACCGCACTATTGTCCACATCCATAAATGCTTTTTGTCCTTTTTTTGCTCTATCCCTCCCCCTCCCCCTCTTAGTCCCCTTCCCCACTCTCCTCCCAACTGCTGTCAACCTGCTCTCTATGTATGAGTCTGTCTCTATTTTGCTTGTTAGTTCACTTTGCATATTGGATTCCACATATGAGTGAAATCACATGGCACTTGTCTTTCTCTGACTGGTTTATGTCACTTAAAGAGGAGCCCCATACAGGTGCGGCATGTATATTCTTGCACAGGTCTGGGGCACACGGTATTGTCTACCTTGAACTTGACTCCATGTTTTGAGTATCCTTGTTCCTTGACTTAATTGACCTCTTGCTGTTCTCATCTCTGTCGGAACCCCTCACGTTTAGTGCCCACTATGCAGTCTGGAGTCCTGAGCCCAGGCTTTCTCACCAGAGGAACTGAGCTGTGGCTCTCAGCTCCATAACTTATAAGCCCCGTGACTGTAGGGAAGTTGTTAGCTCCTTGCAGCCTGTTTCCTGGTGCACTTGCCACAAGTGTTTGTTGAGAAGATTAAATAATATGTGTAAAGCATTCAGCCTGGTGCCAGGCACTGGTGCCCAGCAGACGTGTTTTCTTCTTGTCCTTTCTCTTTTTCCTGTGTGTTCTCCCTGCCTCGATAGCCTAGGACCTTTTTATTTTACTATAAGTTTTCCTTGTTTGAGGCTGAATATTTCTCCACATCACACTGAGCAACAACCCCCTTCCTTCCTCCCAATGAATTCCTCTCTTTTAAGTGTCCTGTGGTCAGCCCCCGTGTGGTCTGTTCTGGTTGCCTGGTAAAGCCCCCGCGGAGACGTAGAGAACTGAGGTTATTTCTTGAACCTGCAGCTTCCCTTTTCTTCTTTAGCCATCGCTATTTCTAGATTTTCTAACCTTCTTAGAAGCGCTGGATTCAGTTGTATTAGTTAAGTAGTGATGAGTCCCTAGCATTGTGACACGGGCGAGGAGCTCACAAAAAGGGAAAGGCAGGGCAGGAGTCCTTTCTTCCCCTTCACATGGATCATCTCCTTGGAGAGAAAAGATATGTGTATCCACGTATAGAACAGACCCCAGTGTTTGACAGGGTGTGTCTAAAGGTCAAGTCCAGTCAGAATGTGAGCTGCTGGTTTCATAGGGTTCACTGGCATGTCACCCAAGTGGCCACGGCCAAAGTTTAGGTCCTGGGCTGTGAACAAGAGGAACACCATCATTGCATTGGTTGATGCCGAGGGACAGTAAGTAGAGGGAACATTTCGGTGTGTGAATGGCATTGGTAACGGGGCCACTGGAGGACTGTAGGGAGCAGCTGCTCGGGGGACCAGTGGAGAACCCGCACCTGAGAAGTGAGCACCCAGAACAGGAGACCCTCCTCCTACCCCTCCCCTCCACTTCTTTCTGTCGATTTACGGTTAGTTCTGTGGACGTCTGTCCAGGGAGAACTGTGATTCATAGGACTTTTATTATGAAATAAAATGATTAAAGTTGATGTCAGCTTTTGCCTTTGTTGTTAATGCAGCGTTTATTCTTTAAAAACACTCTGCCTTGGTGCAAAGAGGATTTAGGAAAGCTTACAAAATGGAAAACAAAGAAAAGGGAACGAACGAGACAAAGAAGGCATTGGGGAAATACGGGTGGGGACTTGCAACGGAGCCAAGAGTGAAGTTTGAATGCCAAGTTCACACTCCAGGATTCATGTTTGAGGTGGGCCTGTCTAGGAACCAGTAAGAACAGGGACCGTGGTCCTCACCATCTTTCCAGGATTCCTTAGGCAATACTCAGTCTGCAGTGCAGGAGAGGAGTAACCATCCATGATACCGAGGCCACAGAAGGCCTTTTCCTTCAGGATCTCTTCCGTTAAAAATTCAGAATTGCCCTGGCTGGTTGGCTCAGTGGTAGAGCGTCGGCCTGGCGTGCAGGAGTCCCAGGTTCAATTCCCGACCAGGGCACACAGGAGAAGCGCCCATCTGCTTCTCCACTCCTCCCCCTCTCCTTCCTCTCTCTCTCTCTCTCTTCCCCTCCCGCAGCCAAGGCTCCACTGGAGCAAAGTTTGCCCAGGCGCTGAGGATGGCTCTGTGGCCTTTGCCTCAGGCGCTAGAATAGCTCTGGATGCAACAGAGCGATGCCCCAAAATGGGCAGAGCATTGCCCCCTGGTGGGCATGCTGGCTGGATCCCGGTCGGGCGCATGCAGGAGTCTGTCTGACTGCCTCCCTGTTTCCAGCTTTGGAAAAATACAGAAATAAATAAATAAATAAATAAATAAATAAATAAATAAAAAAAATTCAGAATTAAAAAATTTGACTTCAGCTTTTCTAGGAATTCCATTGTGGGCAGAAAGGAAGAGAATGTTTATTAACCAAAAACTGTGGTGCTGTATTTCCTTACATCAAAATTATAGGGGTTCTTTCCCACTTGAACACACCCAAGACTCCTCCAAGATTTTTCATGATCAACAGAGGACAGAGTGCCTTGTGACACTCAGAAAAGGAAGCTGAGACATCTACACACTCCCTCTCAACAGTCACCCCTGTCTTCCCTCATCATCCGTGAGGGACTGAATTATCCCTTCCCCCAGTTTGGATGTGGAAGTTCTAGTGCAGGGCACCTCAGAAGTGACTGTGCTTAGAGACAGAGCCGGTAGAGAGGTGACTGTGTTACTATGAAGTTGTTAGGGTGGGCCCTAATCTAATAGGACTGGTGTCCTAATAAACAGATTAGCACATGGAGAGATGCCCATCACATGTGCACACACACACGACCATGTGAAGACACATCAAAAAGGCAGCCATCTGCAAGCCAGAGAGAGCAAGAGAGAGAGAGAGAGAGAGAGAGAGAGAGAGAGAGATGTGTAAAGGAGCCAGACCTGCCAAACCCTGAACTTCTGGCCTCTGAAGTCTGAAAAAAATGCATTTCTGTTGTGTAAGCACCCAGTAGGTGGTACGTTGTTATGGCAGTCCTAGCAAACAAACAGCACCTTCTGGTTGGCTTTATACGCCCCTGCATGATTCTCCTCGCTTAAGTCAACTTTGATTATGTCAGTATTCTCTTAGAAAACCAAAGGCTTAATAAGCTTCTATTCTGTCATTCGTGACCTTTAAAAATCTGGTCCCCATCTGCCTTTCCCCACCTAGCCCATGCATATGTCCTCTAGCAAAATGGCTCAATTTATTACCCGCAGTTATGGTTTGTGTTATGTATAGTCACATCTTTGCTCATTCTACCTGGGATATTGTAGTTTCCATCTTTTGAGATCTTACTCAACCCTCAGTGTTTATTTCAAATATCTACCCATCTCCAAAGCCATTGGCTGTCTGAACTAGCATTTCTTCTCTTCTGAATTCCTTTAATATCGTGTCATTATTATTATTTTTTATTAAATGAGAGGTGGAGAGGCAGAGACAGACTCCTGTGTGCGCCCTGATCGGGATCCACCTGGCAAGCCCCTTACAGGGTGATGCTCTGCCCATCTGGGGCAGCTGCTCCACTGCTTGGCAACTGAGCTATTTCAGCATCTGAGGCGAGGCCATGGAGCCATCCTCAGTGCCCGGGGCCAACCTGCTTGAATTATTTGAGCCACGGCTGTGGGAGGGGAAGAGAGAGAGGGAGAAGTGAGAAGGGGGTAGCAGAGAAGCAGATAGGTGCTTCTCCTGTGTGCCCTGACCAGGAATGGAACCCGGGACATCCACATGCCCGGCCAACTCTCTACCACTGAGCCAACCAGCCAGCACCATCTTGTCGTTATTTATTTACTAGTCTTATTTCTCCTGTTTGAGGGTGAGATCCTGAAAGGTACAAGCTATATTTTTATACCTATGTATAAAGTTTGTAGCACACCACCTTCTAAACAGAAGGTCATCCATCCATCCATCCATCCCTGTTGGCCACATGCTGTTTTCATTTGTAGGGGATACAACAGAAATCAAAAGAAACGTGGTCTCTTACACTCCACTGGAGGTGCAGATACATGAGTTAAGTAATTATAGGTTGTTCTGTTACAATGTCGGAGAGTAATGTCATGGCCCATTTCCGACAGCGTGCTTGGGGAGGCCCGCTGAGGGGCTGCCGCTGAAGCCGGGCCGTGTAAGACCAGCAGCAGCCAGCCCTGTGGAGAGTGATGTGCCCGTGCGGGGTGAACTCGCTGTGCTCCCACTGTGGACTTAGAGGGGCAGGCGAGGACCTGGTCCTACTGGGCCTCGGGAAAGGGTTTTACTGGAAAGCCTCCAGAGAATTCTAAGCAGGAAAGTGTCACGACGTGTGTTTTTAAAATCCCTCTGCTCTGCAGAGAATGAGTGGTCAGAATGAAAGCGTGGAGGCGCGGCAGGGGTGGGTGCGCCCTGGGTTGGGAGTGGCGGCTCCCCAGGAGAGTGGGCGCCGTGGAGAGGAGGTGGGAGGTCAGAGTTTGGACGTGGACTCACAGACGGATCATTTTTTTCTTTTACAGTTGCCGAGTAGGACCTAATCATTTAAAATATTCTTCTACAACACATGCATGGTAAAGCACACACACCCCACTGGTCAGGGACGATCTCTTTAATAGTCTTACATACGTTAGGTAGTTGAATATATATTCCACTGTTTTCTTTTAGATAGTAGAACGTAATATATACACTCCAGTTGCTGTACGGGCGTAGTGAAAAGAAGGTTATGTTGAAACAAAAACCAACACAGCCGTTCTACCTTTCCTGGGTTTGCTTAAGTAAACAGTGCTTTGCTTTAAAAAAAAAACAACCCACTGTGTTGGGTCTTTTTGGTGAAAGTTTCAGAGAGAGAGGGACAAACGGCGGGGGAGGTGACTTACCCTGCGGAAGAGTGGGGACCTGCACGCCCATGGGAGCCTGGGAGGGAGGGTCAGAAAATGACAGATGGGGGCCTTCTTGGAGGCGGCCTCCTGCGGGCCCGAGGGAACCCTTGGCACGGGGAACACTGTCTGTCGGGGAGGTGGCCCAGGCACTTGAGGGCAGCAGTGACTAACGGTTCTCTGTGTCCCGCTTTGTCATGCCCCTTCCTACATTTACACTGGACTTCCGTCACACACAGCGGCTTTCAGCGGGTGGTGCTTTAGGAAATAAGAAGAAGGAGATGGGTGTTTGGGGTGGGTGGGGCTGGCAGGACAGCGGCCGCGAGCGCTGAGCTTCGGAGGTCATGAAGAGGCCCGCTGCAGGACCGAGAGCCCGCCCGAGGGGCCACAGACCGCCTTCTCTTGTCTGTGGGTGGGCCTTGGGTAGAAGGGGCGCTTTTCTCTGAGAAGTTAAAAATGTGTTTTGTTTTGTTTTTTATTCTAAAAGGCTGGAGTGCTTAGGGATGTCCAGGCAGCAGACTCTGAGATGCATGAGAAAGTTATTTCTAGATCTGTCTTTGTATATCTATATCGGAACACATTTCTGGAACTTTTACTCTGTGTCTAGAGAGAGAATGAAATTCTTATGAGCAATTTCTGGGTTGGGAGTTCTAGTTCTTTCGTTATTTAGAACGTATTGGCCTCCCTGGTATGCTGTGGAGAGGCTGGTAGGGGGCAGGGAAATGCTGAAATTTCAGGGTCTTGGGAGCCCCGTGAATAAGAGTTGGCCAGTTGGCTTAGTGGGTAGAGCATCAGCCTGGTGTGCAGACGTCCCAGGTTTGATCCCCGGTCAGGGCACACATGAGAAGTGACCATCTGCTTCTCTTCCCCTCCCTCACTCCTTTCCCTCTCTCTTTCCCTCCCATAGCCAATGGCTCAATTGCTTTGAATGTTGGCCCCGGACTCTGAGGATGGCTTGGTTGATCTGAGCATCAGCCCCAGACGAGGGTAGCCAGGGGGATCCCGGCCGGGGCATATGCATGAGTCTGTCTATCTCCCTTCCTCTCACTTAAAAAAAAAAAAGAGTTGGCAAAAATGGTTGAATGGTTTTCAAATGTAGGTTTTTCAATAATAACCACTTTTTTTAATGCATTTAATGATTCTGTATTTGAAAGGTCACTAGAAACCAAGAGTTTAAAAAAAATAATGTGGAAACTGGAAAAAAAAAGTTTAATCAATTTCCATTCAAACCAAAATCCCTTCTTGCATTTTTTCCCTTTGGGGAGGTGACGGGTTAGAGAGAGGTTGTGGGGAACAAAGTGGTGATTGTTTTTGTGAAACTCTTTGGTTTTGACTCTGACCTTTATCTTCTAGTGGAAGGCAGGAGGGTTCTGTCTTAAGTGGAAGAAACCTGTGGTGAGGGGGTCGAGAAACTGATAGGGGAAGCTGAGAGGTAGCCTCAAAGAGACCCCATGTTGTCCAGGGACAGTCACTTAGTAGCAATATATAAACGCAAAGCAGGACAGTAGGGTGGCCTACAGTGGGATTCTAACACTCAGTAGTGCAGGGATCGTTTATAAGTTTGAACAATCTACTTGTCTTTCCAGCCTTGATCAATACCAGCCTTTCTCGTCCTAGCTGAATCTATAATTTTCCTGCTTACAATTTGGGTAGGAGAACATTGGCAATTTCAGATGTCTTCAGGGAGAAAAACAACAAAAAAACTTTAAGTCTACATTCTCTAAATATGGCTATTTCCATAAGACCTCTGTCTTAAAGAGATGGGAGGAATAAAGGAAGAGACGTTAAAGGTTTTAGATCACGTTCAAGCCTTTAGTATTCCCTAGGTTTGGAACGTGCTAAAAGTTCTAAAAGAGAGGTTCTCTCCTGGGTTCTGTAGTGGATCTTGGGGAATTTCTGAAGAGCCTGGGTGTTTTTCATAATAAAGTACCCAGGGACATGCTGAGGACTGAACTTACAAGCTTTTCCTGTGACATTAACTAGATAGGTCATTGTTGCGTCAAACCTTTATAATTTATTGTTCTTGGTTATGTCCTTGCAGACTGATCCAGTGTAATTACTGCAGCTAACTTTGGGTTTGCACGTGTTTGCAGTTTGGTTTGTCACCCTTTAGGAAGCTGCCTAGGATGGAATTGGCTTGGGACAGCCAGTTCCTCACGAAAGCTGCGATTGGGCATCTTGTCAGAAAGGAAAACCAAATAACCAAATGAACAATCTGTTTTTCCCTTTCAGCTTAATCAAAAGAATCCACAGCAAGGCTTCAGAAGGTGCTGCTCCTCACGCCAGAGGGGGAATTCCTTGGTTCTTTCCAACAATTATGGGTTACTAAGAACTGTCCTCACTCCGTGCTGTAATTAGACCATCTGGAAAGCCATGCTTGCTCAAGAAGTTGTCTGCAGGCTGGCTGGCCTGCCTATCAGACTTAAACAGGAGTGCTCCTTCCATACAGGGAGATACACCCCCCACACACACACACGCCCACACCCTCTCTTATTTGTCATCCATCCCAGGGCTAGCATGCACTGTGCCTGGTACAGCATAAAGGAAGACTGCTGGGGTGTACAGGAGGAGCACTTCCGGGTTGATCTCTGATGGTGTCCCTCTAATGCATTATGGTCTAGTCTTCGGGGTCATTCCCCTGGTTCTTTGGTCCAGAACATCGTGAGTTAAGACACCAGGCCTCCTTGAGGGGCTGACTCAGGGCTGGGGCAGGGGACCAGCAGTCATAACAGCGGGGCGTGCCGCTGCCAAGGGCTGGTCTCCGCTCCAGTGGGAGCAATGGCTCACTGCCATGTGGGTGCACTTGTGTGGAGCAGAGCATCGACTACAAGGGTGGAGGCCACAGTGAGGGGCCAGCATCCACTCAGAGGGACGGGAGATGCTGGGGCACCAGGGGAAGGACAAGAGGCAGGGGCTCGGGGCCCGTGTCAACAGAGTTCAGGGGCTGAGGACATCCAGGACACTGAGGGCTCCCTACCATGTGCAGAAGGGGCCTGGATTACAACCAGATGGTCACACTAACCCCAGACCCCCTGGGGTCAGAGCTTGATTTGGTGAACAAGTCAAGGTAGCAGTCAGCTTTCTTAACAAGTCCACAGTTCCACCCTGTCAGTGAGAGCAGATGATCTGATAGTTCCCAAGGGAAAGTCACGCTCTTCTGCAGAGATGCCCTTTTCCCCAGAAGGAGGTGTGTATGAGCGAGTGCGTTCTCTTGATGAAAGGCCTCCACAGATTAGATCAGATGTGCTGTTGGGGTTTGCGTAGGGGTAACCCGCAGGTGAGAGGCGGCCCAGGGAGCTGTGTGTCTGAGTGGGCCGAGCACCTGGGGGCAGCTGCAAGGAGCCCCAGGGGGCTTCAGAAGGTTTGTTCCAGCCCCAGATGACTGGTTGGCTGGCTGCCCACCTGCTGCTCTGCCTCCAGCAGAGCTCCACATTCAGCCTTTGAAAGCATTCTCACATGTAGATCCTGTTTGTGTCAGGCATCTGATAGAACACCTCCACAGCTGCACAAATGCTTTGATTATGTTCTGGAAGGACGTCCTCTTAGCCCCGCCCAGGGCTCAGTCCTCAGGGCAGAGACACTGCTCCCTGGGCCCTGAGTTTTTAGTGAGGTCACCAGGCACACAGCCGTCCACCGCTCAGTGGCTGGTGCTCTGGACAGCTGACCCATCTTGCTGGCATTGCTGCAGGGCTGGGGGCAATGGATTAAAAACAAAACAAAATTAATATGAATGAATCATGTACATTTTAATGTTAGATTGCTTCCATTCTGTACTCTCCTTCCTCTCTGTCAACTATCTTCACATGATCTTCCCTTCCAGTTAACCAGAAAGAGCTGCTCAATGCACTTGTTAGTCAAACAAGGAACATCTTTTTTATTTTTTAAAATTATTTGATTGAACTTGTACATGTTTTATCAACAATAAGATCAAAATTTCTCTTTTAAGACTCATGTACTGGCCCAGGCTGGTTGGCTTAGTGGCAGAGTGTCTGCCCAGCGTGTGGAAGTCCCGAATTCAATTCCCGGCCAGGGCACACAGGAGAAGCGCCCATCTGCTTCTCCACCCCTCCCCCTCTCCTTCCTCTCTGTCTCTCTCTTCCCCTCCCACAGCCAAGGCTCCATTGGAGCAAAGTTGGCCCCGGGCACTGAGGACAGTTCCATGGCCTCCACCTCAGGTGCTAGAATGGCTCTGGTTGTAAGGGAGCAACACCCCAGATGGGCAGAGCATTGCCTCCTGGTCAGGCGCATGTGGGAGTCTGTCTCTCTGCCTCCCTGCTTCTGACTTCAGATAAAAAAAAAAAGTTCATGTACTTACGTTTCCCAGGAATGTTGGAGTTTCCATGGTAAACCGTGAAAAGGGGGGCTCAGCATGTCCCCAGCCTTATCTGCGGAGAGGACCGCATGCTGGTTCCTCCAGGCCAGACCACTGCCACTCCAGCTGGCCGCTGAAGACCAGTCCTGTGTCTCGTCCACTGCAGCGGTGAGGCCGCGGGTGGGCTGCTCCTGTACTTCCTGCAACGGTTCAGCTATACTTGGTCCCTGTGGCCATGGCTCGACCGGAAAGGTCTTTGGATTCACATACACAGACATCTGGGGCACAAGTTGACAAACATGGAGAGGTTAAAATTGGGTTCCAACGACTGTCAGCCTCAAAGATCAGAGTCAACATTGTCCCTCTTTCCTGGTGACCGTTACACCCAAAGGGCAGCATGGTCACAGTCTGTGAGAGCCACTCAAAATCCAGCGTGTCTTTCATAGAAACAGTGCTTCATAGTGGCAGACAAAAGAAACCCATCTTCTTTTCATCCTGGTCACACAGGAAGACTTAATTCTCCAGGCCTCCTTGCATCTGGGCGGGACCTGGGGTGAGGTCTGTACAGAGGACGTGGGCCTGCATGCCAGACCTGCCCAGGCGCCTCGTAAACCTTCCCTGTGAGTTCTCCCATGTGCCCTTTCCCTTGTCTACGCGGCCGGAGGGAGAGGGTGCCACAGTGTTCCGGTATGCAGAGCCTCGTGAGCACAAGCAGTACATTTTTATTTTGTGAGTTCTTGAGGTTTGGGGTCTATTGGTGCAGAACAGTCTGTCCTGCCTTAAGTAGTACACGTATGACTCATGGCAGTTTGCTGTCCCTGGATGATGCCATTCAGGTTAGCTCTGTATGTCCAAGAGGGACCTTTTACATGTACCCACCCTGAACAAAAACGATTTGCTTCAGGTGGACCTGCTTACAGGCTCCTTACATCAGCCCAGGGCAGATGTGACAGAGGTCGGCATTTCTGGTACTGCACCTGTATCAGTCAGCTTGGCTAAGTTATGTTGTGGTAACAAGTGGTCCCCAAATCCACGTGGCTTCTATCTTGCTCAAGTTTCACTTCCTCCACTGGTAGGCCGAGGCTCTGCTCCACACCGTCTCCACTGTGGGACCCAGAAGGATGGTATAGCCTTTGTCAGGGGCATTGCCAGGCTTGTGGGGAGGGACATAGAGCCCAGGGAACCACTTGTTGGCTCTTTTTTTTTTTTTTTGTATTTTTCTGAAGGTGGAAATGGGGAGAGACAGTCAGACAGACTCCCGCATGTGCCCGACCGGGATCCACCCAGCACGCCCACCAGGGGGCGACGCTCTGCCCCTCCGGGGCGTCGCTCTGCCGCAACCAGAGCCACTCTAGCGCCTGGGGCAGAGGCCAAGGAGCTATCCCCAGCGCCTGGGCCATCCCTGCTCCAATGGAGCCCCGGCTGCGGGAGGGGAAGAGAGAGACAGAGAGGAAGGAGGGGGAGGTGGAGAAGCAAATGGGCGCTTCTCCTATGTGCCCTGGCCGGGAATCGAACCTGGGTCCCCCCACACGCCAGGCCGATGCTCTACCGCTGAGCCAACCGGCCAGGGCCACTTGTTGGCTCTTAAAGTTGCTTGTAAGTGACACACATCACTTCCGCTTGTAACAAATGGGCCAAAGCAAGTCACGTGGCTAACCTTGACATCATGGTTACATATATGCCTGCAGGGACTGGAATATTTAGGAGAATAGTAATTTTATCTAGTAAAATCCTCAAAGGGCACCCTTCTGCATTTCTGTTTCTGACAAGCATCCTGTTATTTTGAAAAGGTACAAGGTAGGATGTCAGTGGGACCTGGCTTAATTCCACTGTTTGAAAATACATTCATTTCTCCATTGCTCACCACAGTTTCCTTGACTAGACCTTGGCATTGGGGGTAGGACTTTATACTCTGCCCCGCCCTCCCCATCCACCACACCGCTGGTGCCCAGGGGAGTCCATGGGTGTCTGCTGCTGTTGCTGTTCCTGCTGCCACTCGGGCCCTGGGCACTGCCACATGAAATGGGCTCAGGTCTGTGGACTTTCAAGTGAATTCTGAGGGCCTGCAATGTGTTAGGTGCAGCAGTGTCTGCACCTGACTTTACTTAGAAAATTAAATTTAATGGGGTGACATTGGTCAGTAAGAGGACACCGGTTTCAGATGAACATCTCTATAACATTCGCACTGTTGATTGTGTTGTGTGTCCATCACGCAGAGTGACTCGGCTTTGGACAGCAGTGTCTTCTAAGGCAGTAGTCTCACCTTGCTCATGGAAATGGCCCTTCAGGGTGGCTCCCAGCCCCGCAAACCCATCAGCCTCAGCCCTCAGCCTGTCCTTCAACCTCAGCCCATCGTGCAGCCTCAGCTTTGCTGACGAGTGAGGGGACTATGTTTGCATGTTATTTATTAGTAGACACCCTGAAAGTGTGATGATTTCTGAAATTAATAGCAGAAAATTTAGGTGGATTCTAGTGGAAGACTTTTTTCTTCCCCACTCCATAGTCCTCTGTGGCCCATATGAAAAGGAAGTCCCACCATCCCTTCCGTCCTTTCTGGGAAGTACCTGAGAGGGGGTTTCTGTGTTTACTTCTACCCCTTATGTGCTCCTCTCCAAAGGACAAGGAGTAGCCAATCTTAATGACTAAGAATGTGACGTCCTCTGAGCTGGGTCCTGTGTCTTAGAGAGTACGGTCTGCTTCAAGGGCAGGGACCAGGCTTCATGCTTTCTGTCCCGCTGCGGCATGGGTAGGTCAGGACAGGGTGCCCCCTCCTCTTTCTCCGTTTGTACAAGAGCAGCGGGTGGGTCCGGGTGGAGCTTCCCTTCTGCCAGGATGCCGGGAGTCACCGTCGCTCTCCTGGGCTTTCCTGGCCTCTCTGTCCTGCTGTTGATGGGTCTGTGGAGCAGGTGGCAGCAGGGTGAGAATTCATGTTGTGTTCCTAACACACTTGACTGTCCCAAACTCTGGATTTAGGAAAGCACCATTCTGGCCTGAAGTCCAAGTTGAGTGTTTTAGCAGAGAGCGTGCTCTACTATGGGAGTCATGGGACCTTCGTTAATCAATACTTGCTGCCCGTTCAGCTCACTTTGGATTTACTCTGCTGTTACAGCCCAGGGTGGAGTTGGGGGCAGTGATCAACCCATCCTCATCTGCAGCATTATGGATATCCCTATAATCTCAGGGTGATGAAGAGGACATTTTAAGTATGGCACTAAAGTCAGAATCCAGATAGGTAAAGACGACTATGTTTGACTATAAGAAATACTCAGACTACTCTAAAACAATAGGAAAACGATGAAGCTGAAATAAGTATGTTTGGGATGGGAAGGACACAGCTATGTTTATAGACAGCAGAAAGGTGGAGGACTAGCAGCAAGAGAAGTTGACCGGTCAGTGGAATGAGGTCTACCAGGAGACAGGAGAAACAGATCAGGAGGAAGTCCTCTCCTTTTCAAAGGACCAGGAGAAAGGAGAGCTGGGCATGCAGCTGCAGATGCAGGATAAGAGATCAAGAAAGGCCACGGTCGGCCCAGATCCTCAGGCAAGAACACATGCTCAGAGTTTATCTTTGGAGCTAAAACAAAAGATGCTCTTGCCCAAATGCCCCACCCCCGGTGAGCTCACGTCTGATCTTGTTCATTGAAAAGTCCTTTCCAGATGTTATCATTATTACTGCCATGGTCAGGGAATCACTTCTACTCTGGACTCCTATGGAGGTGTCCTGTGCCCTTGAATCATCTAATTTCTTTCAGTCTCTGCCTCAGAGGCAGAGACGTGGCTGATGCATTTCTGTCTCCCCGTTCACTCTCACAAAGCAGGGGCCATACAGACCGCAAAGTGATCAGTGAGTCGCAGGCAGCATCGTAGTCTGCCCGCCATGGATGATTCACTGAGTTGCATTCTCATATTTTGAAGGATCCTAGGACCGGGGTATAATTACCCAATTCAGTTCTGTACACTTTCAGTGATGAGTCTTACACCGGGAATTCTCCACAGCTGGTGTCTCTCCATTCAGTTTCCGTAGGAACGTCCATGCCCAGCTCCGTTAGTTGTATCCCAGCTTTCTTCGCCTGGCTGTCCCAAAGTGTGCTGTGATTGTAGTTCTGTGTGTAAAGGATTTATCGGGTACATAATCGAAGCTCAATGAATGATAGCTGTTATTGTTACCATTATAACAGATTCAGCCCCCCCCGCCCCCCCAGAGGGTCATTATCAAGAATGCAAAGTTTTCTATTTCTTAATCACCTGCTTGCAGTTCTGGGTCCTGACTCCCTCTTATGTTTTCTTTCCTAACTCTTTTTCCTTAATGACTATTTCATTTTTTTTCATGTCCCCCACCTTCTTAATTAAAAAAAAAATTTAAATTATTTATTCATTTTAGAAAGGAGGGGGGGGAAGAGAATGGGGGAGGAGCAGGAAGCATCAACTCCCATATGTGCCTTGACCAGGCAAGCCCAGGGTTTCGAACCGGCGACCTCAGCATTTCCAGGTCGATGCTTTATCCACTGCGCCACCACAGGTCAGGCCCCTTCTTAATTTTTCACCACCAAATCTCTTATTTATACTCATGTATTTAGTATACCTATTTGCTTAATATACAAGTTTATACCTTGACTTTTTTCCTTCCTGATATTTCTCTTTTATCTTTCTTCATGGTAAGCTGTTAACATCCAAAGTACCACCCTTTTTGTTCATTTCTCCTCCAACCTTCAGCTGCCAACTTGAAGCCCGAGACCCATTCCTTTTTTTATTTTCCGTATTTGTTTGTGGGACCCTTATTATGCACTCCAGCAATGAATAAGTAAAGATTGGTGACACACCTAAGAAACCAATGTTTGCATATTTATTAATTACCCAGACAGTAGAAGACTAACATAAAGTGGGAAAGGGAGTTTGGCTGGCCATCAACTAGGGCAAGTCTGTCGCGATTCACAAGGGAAAGACCCCAGAATTGCTCAACTAGGCAATGTGTGAATGGCATGGGTGGATTTTCAAGTTGCAGCCATTTTGGTGAATTTCCCTGCTCTTGTCAGAAAGTAGCCATACTTGAGTTATTGCTGGTAAGTGTGTAGGGGACAGAGTCTATGCTTTCTCATGGCTTCGGCCGCAGAGGAGGGCGGCCGCAAAGCATGCTTTGTGTGTTAGATTTTCTGTGTAGATATTAATCAGGCAGATGTTGACACTGTTTATAGATGAAAGCCGTTTTCTCCCTAATGGATACCAGAACCTGACTGTATTTCAGGAGAACCAGTTCATTGGGAAAACAGTTGATTCAGTTTATGGAGCTGTTGAGTGTTTATTGTCTATGAAATCCTCAGTGAGAAAAGGCTGGTTAGTTTCATGCGCAGACCTAAGATTTAAGAGGAGGTATCTGATCTGGTGACAACCTGTTTGATATTCGGTATTGTCTCATGCATTGGGAATGGATAAGATTGCCCAGGAACAGTGAGCTGTATGTTTAATATTTAGAGTATAGTGCCAGATGGGGGTGGAGTGGGGCAGGAAGGACTGACTTGGAGAAAGTTGGGAGGGTCATTGGATTGGTGGAGCTGGTTAAAATAAAAGGCAGGTGTAGCCTAATCAGGCAGTGGTGCAGTAGGCAGAGTATCGACCTGGGACGCTGAAGTCCTAGGTTCAAAACCCCAAGGTTGCCAGCTTGAACACAGGGTCACTGCCTTGAGAGTGGGATCACTGACATGACCCCATGATTGCTGGCTTGTGCCCAAAGGTCATTGGCTTGAAGCCTAAGGTCACTGGCTCACGCAAGGGGTCAGTGGCTCAGCTGGAGCCTTGTTGTTGAGGCACATATGAGAAAGCAATCCATGAACAACTAGGGTGCTGCAACTACAAGTTGATGCTTCTTATCTCTCTCCCTTTTTGTCTGTTTCCTTTTTGCTTTAAAAGAAAAGGCAGGTATAAGGAGGGCAGCTGAGAGAAATGTACAGTTGAGAAGTATTCAGAGGGTGGGATGACTGGATTGTAATCTTTGAAATCTGGAGCAGTTTTGAGGGAGCCAGTTGTGGAAGTCCCCAGGGGGTGACTGGTAGTGAGGAGAGGTCTTGTGGGAAGGACTGTTAGGACAGGCAGCAAGGAGAGGAAGCGCAGAGCGGTGATGAGGTCAAAGGTTTGGGGGAGAGGGAGTCATGGCAGAACGGTGATGAGGTCAAAGGTTTGTGGGAGAAGGAGTCATGGCAGGCCGAGGAGGAGAGAGAGGCCATCAGAAGTGAGGCATGGCAGGCTGCAGTCCGGCGGGGACAGTGTGTCTGAGGAGAGGGCTGTGGCTGGAAGCGCTTGGGTTCCCCCAGGGTCAGTCCAGCTTGGCAGAGGTTGCGTTTTGGAGGGTACATGAGCTGCGAGGATGTGGCAGCTCAGCTTTCTGTGGGTGTGCACCACGTTGCTTCTGGGGGCAGAGCGGCTGGTGCGAGCTTCCAGTGGGGCTGCTGGGTGCGCGTCCTGCTGCGTGGGGCCTGTGCTCCGGGAGTGTGCCCCGTCAGTTTCAGGGGCTCTTTGCTGGCCCCGAGCTGAGCCCAGTCCCTTCAGTTGTCACATCCTCCGGCGGGGTTTCTGCAAGCTCAGGTGAGGGTGGGGGGCGGGAAACAGGATGCCCTCTGACTTGTTTCTCGGGAGTGAACGGAAACCAGGAGCTGAAGATGGAGAATGGGAGTGTTTGGGCATCACGTGTGGAGCGGGGAGATCAAGCAGAGAGTGAATGAGTACCAGCACCAAGGTCGGAGCCCTGCGAGTGGCCAGATCCCACATAGTCCAGATATAAGAGAGAGCGCTCGCCTAGGAGCAAGTGGAAAAGGAGGCCTGGTTATTGGATGAAAGAAGTAAGAGTCTGTTACACAGTCGATAGTATGTTAGTATGTGGCTGGTTTGATAGTAACACTACACTTCCTTTTTTTGTTTGTTTTCTTTTTTGCAGAAGCAACACAATTAGAAAATAAACCAAAATGTTGCTGCATTGGAGAATGAACTCTAAGCAGCTTCTTCCCAGCAAGGTGATCTTGACAATCTCTTGAAGTCAATGGCGCTCTCATTCTCCTCTGTAAAAATGCAGCAGTTGGGTCAGGTGACCGCTGAAGTTTCTGGCAGCTCTGGGATTCTGTGACATGTATTCTATATTCTTCTCTGATTCAGACCTCCAGGTCCTCCCCCACCCCATCCTCAGCACACCCCAGGACCTCAGGTCACCCCCGAGGCTCCGACGCTTTTATGCAAGGCCAGCCTCGCATGTGGGGTGTTTCCCCTAACATTTAAGATGAAAGTCACTGCAGATATTTGGAAAGAGATCACTTGTTTCCTGCTGGAATTCAGTGAATGACCTAACTTTGCTAGAATGGAACTGACTGTACTGTTTATATTTTGTTTTGTTACCAAGCGATCAATATGGGGCACATTAAATACCACGTATCCATGGGGTTTTGTGCCTTCTGTCAGTGGTGGAGAGATGAGTGTGTCCGCGGTGGAGTGGAGGAGGCTGGAAGGAAGGTGATGTGTGAGGACAGAGGGACGAGAGGGTGGCGGGGGGACCCAGGGCAGAGGGGCCGTCACGGTGGTTCCGAGAAGGAATAGAGGCTTACCTTCCCAATAAGGATCGAGCCATGACTCTGCAGGGGACGTGGCTCCAGGAAGAATGCGGCCAGATGCCTGCCTCATGGTGAGCTTCCTTAACACCCTTCTCTCTGGCGTGAGCGCGGTGCCCCAGCAAGTGTATTCTGCGAGCATCTCTGGGTGGGTGCAGGCCTGGCTGTGGGGAGGGATTCCCCAGAAGTCCTTGCGAAGAGGGTGCCCTGGGGCCATGTGCTGCTTTTACTGGAGGAGCGGAGGGGCAGGACCCAGACAGGGCAGTGGAAACTGCAGGCTTTGTGTTCCTTTTGAAACATGAGCGTTGACGTGAACCAGGCAAACTAGTTTCTCCTCATGTCTTTATTACCACAATGTTGCTGTCTGTCAACAAGCTGATTTTTACTTTTTTAATAACTGGCCCAGTATTGAAACCATATTCCTCTTGGAAGGCAGAGAAAGCCATAAGCAAACTTAAAACACGACTGGAGGCCATGATGCTTCTCAGTGGCCATCTTATCATTGGTATTTCTCTACATGATCTAAACACTCCCCCCCCCCCCCCAGCGTTCACAGTTTCTTACCACGAGCGGGAGACAGTGGACTTCTCTCCTCTTCCCTTCGCCCCCCTCCCTCCCTTCTGACCGCTGAGTCTGGCTGTGAGGGTAGCCAGAGGGAGTCTCGGTTCCCCCTCATGTGCCGTCCCTGAATCACATCGTGTCTGAAAGAAGCAACTTCAAATTCAAACTTATACCTGTAAGAGCAAATAGCTCTTACTGCTCCCGTTGTGTGCCTCATGGAAGCAGATACCATCTTAGAGGTCCTTTCTGGCTCTATGGTTCTTCGATTCTGTGGTTCTCCTGTGATTTTTAAGGGGACATCATTTTGGAAGTGAGGTGACTGAGAAGTGACTGTAATCTTCGGGGGCAGAGAGGTCCGAGGACAGACGGGATATTGGCGTGACAGCCCCGGGAGGTGCAGGGCATGAGTGAGGGGACCGGGTTTAGGGCGCAGCTCAGGGAGGCTCTCCTGGCAGCTGCTGTCTCCGTTGAGTTTATCGTTTTCCCTCCCTCCAGCACCCTAGCTAGCAAATTGTTAATATTCAGTGCTGCAAGCTAGCATTAAAAATAGCCAGAAGAAAACTTTTTTATTTTTTACATGTGCAAGTGATTAATGAAATGGAAGAACTTAGAGACATTTATACAAGAGATGACTTTCAAGTTTGACTACTGGATGGCTATCAGAAAGGCTCCAGAGAGTTTAATTTGACTTCTCTGTGTGCCTATCAGAGAGTGGGAAGAGATCCTTAATCCCAGAGAAATGCAGTACAGTTTGACAGTGTATGCTGAGCTAATTTTCACGCTGTGTAAACACTTTTCCATCTAAGAATTAATTTCAATAATTGAATGAACTACCACATGATCAGTACACCAGGCTAGAACTCAAAAGATATGAAAGTTAAATAAGTAAGACAGGTACAGCAAAATGTCTAGAGCTCTTACAAAGGAAGCTTTTTAAGAAAATTGATTATTTTACTCAGCTGCTTAGAAACCATTACTGTTCTAAATTTTTTAAAAAAATATTAGAACCGAATATATTTAAATTTTTTTATTTATTGATTTTTAGAGAGAGAGAGAGGAAAAAAACACATCAATTTGTTCCACTTATTTATGCATTCATTGATTGATGCTTGTATGTGCCTTGACCTGGGGATTGAACTTACAACCTTGCCATGTTGGGACAGTGTGCCAACCAACTGAGCTACCTGGCCAGGGCCTACTGTTCTCAAACTTAAAAACTACTTTCTATAGCTCAGTTGATTCAAGCATCAGCCCCAGACGGGGGTTGCCAGGTGGATCCCGATCGGGGTCCATGCGAGAGTCTTATCTCTCTATATCCCTTCTTCTCACTTAAAAAAAAAAGTCTGCTATTTTGCTCCTTCTTTTTCTATTTATCTTGTGCCTGAATTTAAAATGATTCAGTGACAACTTGGGCAATCTAGTTGGCTGACATCTCTCTGGACACAAAGACACCATGCCCTCAAGGGTGGAAACCAGCCTAGTGCAGCAGGAATGGAATTCAGCTTGGATCTCAGAACCCAGAGGAAATTCCGGGTGGGTTTGCCTCCCTCTGGCTTGGGACCTTAGGTGAGTCACTGAACTTTTCTGAGCCTCATTTCATCATCTGTACAACAGGACAGTCATGCTTACCCTGCAGAGTTCTTATGAAGATTATAGAAAGTGTTTGTGAAAACTGCCTTACACAATAGATTGCTGCTCAGTTCTTAATCAGATTTAGCTAGGGCTGGGCACAGCCAGACTCACACTTACGTACTCTCCTGAAATGCTTTGGGTTAGTTACCTCACAGGGCCGAGCTCCCTCCTGTGTAAACACGGCCTGCGGGGGTGTAAATCACTTGTTAGGACTGGCTTGCTTGCTTTGTTACTGTTTTCTGGATAACCCTGAGAGGGAGAAGTTTCTGTTCTCCAGACACCATTTTTCCTTTCATTTTTTTTTTTGTATATTTTTCCTAAGCCAGAAACAGGGAGGCAGTCAGACAGACTCCCACATGCGCCCGACCGGGATCCACCTGGCACACCCACCAGGGGGCAATGCTCTGCCCATCTTGGGGTGTCGCTCTGCCGCAATCAGAGCCATTCTAGTGCCTGAGGCAAAGGCCACAGAGCCATCCTCAGCGCCCGGGCAAACTTTGCTCCAATGGAGCCTCAGCTGCGGGAGGGGAAGAGAGAGACAGAGAGGAAGGAGAGGGGGAGGGGTGGAGAAGCAGATGGGCACTTCCCCTGTGTGCCCTGGCCGGGAATCGAACCCGGGACTCCTGCACGCCAGGCTGATGCTCTACCACTGAGCCAACCGGCCAGGGCCTTCCTTTCATTTTGATGCTCTTTCTCAGATACCTGTCCCATACCTCTCCCTCAAGGGCAGGGAGAGAACCTAGCACGGCCTGACCCGTGGTGGCCTCACTGGTGGATAAAGCATCGACCTGGAGCGTTCAGTTTGCTGCTTCAACACCCCTGGCTTTCTGGGTCAAGGCAGGAGAAGCAGCTGCTGTGATATGTCCTAGTGAGGTCAGAGCTCTGCAGGGGTCAATATATCATACATCGGTCTTCAGATGGAAACCTGTGGAGGTTCTAGAAAACTCAGACCCTCAGCCACTCAGGTTATTAGAAACAACAGGCTCTTGAATAGCTGAACGGGCTTCCGATAAGGGTCTATTGATGATGTGAAATGAAACTTTCCTGGAAAACCTAACAAGGCACTATTTCCCAAGAGTATAAAATATTTGCAGAGGTACTAGAAACAACTAAAAAATCGTTTTAATTGTTCCCTAGCATCCCGGTGACACCAGATGTCGGGGGAAAGCTCAAGGTCAGAGCCCGAGTGGCCCTCCCCTCAGTCAGGCGTGAGCTCGGGCCCCAGCTGACAGGCATCGGAAAGCTGTGTCTAAGCCAGGGCAGGGAAGGCTCTTTGCCTGAATCAGGCTGCTCAAAGACGAGGAAGTACTTGTCAGATTTATTCTACCATGGGTGTCTTCTCAAATGATACTGTAGTTGGGTTGGCTTTATATCATTCTGAATACTTCTTTGATCTTGACCTTGGCTTGTCTTACCATCTGAGATTTGAGTCTAAGAAGGGGAAGACTTCTGTTCCTGGGTCCTAGAACTGCACTGACCGTTCCCCTCACCGTGCAGGACATCTCGGCCATGAGGGGAGACATGGCCTGGTTCCAGTCCTGGCATATTTTCTTGACTCTGTTACCTCATGCAAGAACTTCTCTGACAGATATGAGCACCATGTGGATTCCTGACCTTGGCCTTGTTCCTCATCTCTGACAGAGGCCTTTAGCACAAGCCAGTGCTAGCTAGAAGCATGTGTGTGCATGTGTGTGTCGGTCTAGGGAGAGGCTATCCTCCTGAGGTGCGTTCCAGAAATTTTATCTGAAGGGTCGCAGGTCAGCCTTAGATTTCCACACTGATAATACACTTGTGAATTAATACATCTTTTATGTTGGCTTTCCCCTTTTCCTTGTATTATTTTCTTCACTTTCTTGGGGTTCACTTTCCAAATAAGCTCCCTGTACCCAATTGCTTCTTCTGTTCTATGACCTAAGTTGAGACAGAATCATTGAACAAGAACTTCTTGGGAGGTGAAATCTAATGCAAAAATATGCTGACACTACTTGAAAACAACAACAAAAATCCACAGTTCTGTAAGAAGAGCAACTGGAAATAAGGCAAAAACTAATTAAATAAGCCTGACAGTTATCAAATCCCCCCCCCCCACCATACTCAGTCCTGAGATTGGTTTAAACAAGTGGAAAATAGTTAAAAGGAAGGAACTTGCTGAAGTGCAAAGCCAGAACATAGAAATGATAAATAAGATGGAGGCGATATATAAAGATGGAGGCGATATATAAATACTGAGTTGTTGGGAACCACAGTCAACAATAAGACTTAGGTACATATATACTATGGAATACAACTCAGCCATAAGAAATGATGACATTGGACCATTTACAACATGGATGGACCTTGATAACATTATACTGAGTGAAATAAGTAAATCAGAAAAAACTAAGAACTGTATGATTCCATACATAGGTGGGACACAAAATTGAGACTCATGGACATTGATAAGAGTTCAGTGGTTACCAGGGAGAGGAGAAGGGAGGAGAGAGAGGGGACAGGGGGAGGGGAGGGGCATAAAGAAAACCAAATAAAAGGCGACGGAGGACAATTTGACTTTGGGTGATGGGTATACAACATAAATGTCAAAATAATCTGGAGATGTTTTCTCTGAATCTATGTACTCTACTCAATGTCACCCCTTTAAAATTAATGGTCTAAATAAAACTAAAATTAAAAAAAATAAGACTGAGGAGGCTCTGGCCGGTTGGCTCAGTGGTAGAGCGTCGGCCTGGTGTTCAGGGAGTCCCGGGTTCGATTCCTGGCCAGGGCACACAGGAGAGGCGCCCATTGGCTTCTCCACCCTCCCCCTCTCCTTCCTCTCTGTCTTTCTCTTCCCCTCCCTCAGCCAAGGCTCCATTGGAACAAAGTTGGCCTGGGCGCTGAGGATGGCTCCATGGCCTCTGCCTCAGGCGCTAGAATGGCTCTGGTTGCAACAGAGTGACGCCCCAGATGGGCAGAACATCGCCCCTGGTGGACATGCCGGGTGGATCCCAGTTGGGCGCATGCAGGAGTCTGTCTGCCTCCCCGTTTCCAACTTCAGAAAAATACAAAAAAAAAAAAAAAAAAAAAAAAAAGACTGAGGAAAAGAGATCAGAGGCATTGGCGTCTGGGGAGATGAATACAGTCAGAACAAGCTGACACAGTTGGACTGGGACTGGTGCAGGAAGGTAATGTACGTGCTTTGTAAACTGAATGGTAAAAGGCCTGCTCAAGGCATGACTGTCAGCAGATTGTGTAGAAGGAGGTTGTCAGTGAAGTGGGTGCCCCTGGAGGAACCGTGCTGCACCACAAGCACTCTTGGGCTTTATCTTAGCTTGGCTGGACCCTCGGATGTTTGACAAGTCAGCACATTTCTCTGGGGAAGTCTGTGCCTCCTTGCCCTGATCCATCGGATCAGAACAAACTCAGATTTTATAACGGAGCTGAAATTACTTAGAAAAAATATGAAATGGTGTGCCAACATAAGGGTTTATTATTTTGAAAATGGTAGGGTATCAGAGTTAATGTTTATTTACTTCTCTTAAATTTACTCGGGCCCCAAGGTAGGCAGACTATACTTCAAGAGAACAGACGTCGGCCACATCCAGAGTTCTCTGGGTGATATTTCCCTTTCACCTTAGGTTCTTTGTTCACTGTCCTTCTTGTTCAATTCAATGTCTGGTTTGCAGGACCTCAAGTCCAATTTCCTCTCCTTACGGTAGGCCCCAAACCCAAGCGTTGTTGCTCCTCCGGGTGGCTTCACTGAGTAATCACCTGCACTGCCAGTGCTCTGGAAGAGTCCCGCGTTACCCCCAGTGCCCGAGGAAGGGTGTGGCCATCGTCTCTCGGTGGACGCTATTTCCCGCTGGTTCTCTAGGATATCCTTGAGTGTGGATTCCTAGCATATGCTCAGAATTGTGAACTGTCCAATGGACTGTGCAACAGAATTATGAGCATTTCTTTCCCTAAGGAGCCAGCATTCTGGCTGGGGAATTGGGGGCACAACTGCACCCATGAAGTGAATGCCAGCACATAGGTCGAGAGCCTTCCATAGGTATACTACATGGTTTGGAGGGAAACTCTCCTGAGCTCGTCTTTGATTGCCACATTGCCACAATTCTGTCCATTTTGGGAGTCATACTGTTACTATTATTGAGCAGCATCCTTTGAAATTATTTTTAACAAATCATCTGGTAGAGTGGAAAGGTAAATGTCATGAGTAATTCCCCTTCTTCATTCTTTTTTTTCCTCCACACCCTGTCAGGGAAAAACCCCTCCTATCTCTAGAACTTGCACACACACACACAAAACAGTAAAATTATCCAGTGAGACTGCTAATTTTAGTGACCCAACCCCTGCTGCACTGGTGTCTTTCTAAACCTCATATGTCAAGGTCATCTCGATGTATAGGTCAGTGTGTGGTTTCCTACCCTGTGGCCATGCTGGGGAGAGAAAGCAGGCCTGTTTTCTTAAGAAAAAATGTACCCAAGAAGAGAGCAAGTAGAGATGGTGGGCTGAGAAAGCACAGGAGGACCTGAAGGTCATCTTATTCATCAGGAAATTCTCCCCGTTGGCCGCTGTCCCTCCCAGGCCAGGGCTCTTGGTCTGGATGAGTGGTTCGTGGTCTAGTTGCTCAGACCTCATGACAGAGGAAGGGCAGTGTGGCTTCGTGGGATAGGTGAGGGGGTGGCTTCACCGTGTGTGGCCCGGGTGTCTGTTTCCTGGTGTCTCGCACATTAACCGAGTCAAGGACTGGCGCTAAAAGGCCCCTGAAGACAAGCGAGGAGGAGAGAAGGCTGTCTTCATGGAATGGTTGGGGCATTCTGGAGGGCGGGGTTGGGGGAGGTACGGAAAGGGTGACTTCTGTGGGCGGTGTGCTGTCAGTCTTTCAGTGGCGGGTCCTGAGAAGCCCATCGGGGGCTTCTTGTGTCAGACTGTTACATTCCTTAGTCAGTTTAGAAGGGCTGATCTTAAAGAAAGAAGCTGGTAATTTCCCCACACTTCTTTAATTTCCCCACACTTCTTTATGCTCAGAAGAGATCTTGGATTACATTCTGTTAAGTAATTCTCTGACGTTGAGGTGATAATGAAAAGTTCAGATAAAAGAGCCAGATAGTATGATTTAAAAATCCATTTCTAACACTTACTAGCAATGTAACCTGGGCAGGTGACTTAACCTCTCTGTGCCTTTCCTCATCTGTGTAGTGGAGATAATAGAAGTACTTATCTTACAGAGTATTGCAAGGGTTAAATGGATTCATAGATATGAAGTGCTTGGCCCGAGTCAGCACTCAGTCATTGCTTCCTATGG